>NC_091833.1:55755801-56355801 GCF_037783145.1 Equus przewalskii
TCCTTGACATGTTCATTTTCTGCACTTTCTTGACAGTGCATCACAGTCAAAGGACTTAGGCATCCAGTGTACTCTACAATTTAAACAGTAAAATCCCAAAGGTTTGACATTGCAGAATTCCACTCAGATAGATGATAATGGATAAAGATTATGGGAACTAATAAGAAGGGATGTTGGCATTCTCAATGACTTGCCCTTTCATGTTGAGCTTGTTTATTGCTTTCCTTATTTGAAGGTGGGAAAGGGAAATGAGAGGCTGAATTCTGGGTTATGAGTAAAGAAGCTAAACTACTTAAGAAAATGCCATTATTCCATTTCATTAAATTTTGGCACAGAGGTGCATGCACATGTTACCAGATTGAAAGGTGTGTTCATGAGTCAGAATTATACAGCTTGATATTAGGGTGTGTTCATGAATCAGAACTACACAGCTTTAAATAGTTTTTTAAAAAATGATTATGTAAAAAAGTAAAAATATTGATAGAAAGTAAACATGGTGAGTGTTAAAAAAATAAAAATGTTGGTATGGAATTTTTAGATCCATGTCACCAACAAGTTAACTTCTGTTGTATTGTGCCTTTACAAAATTAGAGATGATGGAACATAAATGACTCAGAACGTTAATGTGTTAACAAGCCTTCACTATACTTGTGTGTGTGAGTATATGAGTTTGAATATATATGTTGTATTGTTGTTTGCATAGCTAAGTAACATCTAATTTTGCTAATGGGGGAAAGATAGGCACTGAAAGAATTACATTAATTCTCCCCGAATTCAAATGCTCAGGAAAACCACAGTTAGGTTTGACAACTTCAGTCGAGTGTGCTTAGCACCAGGTGTGAAATCTTTGTATGTGACTGGAACTTCTTATGGAAATAGACAAGGGTAACCCATAATTGAATCAGGGTTTCTGTTTCATTCTTCTCAAGTTTGGCCATGCATACAAATTGAGGGATCATCAGATCGAACTGAATCATTTAGTTCTTTTAAAATGATGATTTTTACTTCTAAAAGTAAGGGGAAGGGAAAATACAAAATAACAGACAGATTGCTCTCTTAACAACGGAATCTTTAAGATCAATTTTGTTTTTCAAATTGTTATCCTGGTTTTGAAATCTATGTGGTAAACGTTTAGTAATATTTGAAAACGAAATTGTATAGTGTTGGAAGAAACTGCTCTCACATTGTTTCATTCAGCCTAATACATGAGTAGAAATGGAATGAATTTAATTTTATAAGTAATTTGGCAGATGAAGTTCTAAAGTTTAAGCATAAGCTCTTGTGCTCTAACTTACTGCCCAATGCACTGCTTTTATGTGACAAACTAGAACTAAATAGGAATTCAATAAAATAAAGTCATTTCTATATTAAAACCCAAAGGAAATTCAGAGACTCTGTACAAAGCACACATTATACTACTGGATATTTATGAAAACAATGAAAGCAAGATTATAGTAAAATTTTAATTATTTTCTAACTATTACTTCATATGGTGAGATGACATTTGATCTGGAGAACACATAAAAAGGTTCTAATGACAGTTTAAAATCTAGTGAAAACTCTGTCCCACCAACAAAATAAACTTTTTGAATCAATGGCACATATCCAGACTTAAAATACAATTATAAAATAATATAATAACCTTTTGATTATTGCTAGAGTGGTATTGTCAGTACAATTTCAAAATTATTGTGCCATATACCTAGGGTTATTAAAAAATAATGATCAACTGATAGTAAAAGTAATATACAACTTTTCTCTTTCATTTGAATAGTCTTTCACAATGCTAAATGTTTTTTATAAAGTTCAATATTTTAAGCAAGAACTATATTTCTGAAGTCTTCCAAAATTGGGTTAAGCTTTTCCTTAGTAAAAATCAGTTGTTTCATTCAACTTATTCATCTAACAGACTTTTAGTAAGTCTCTGCCACATGCTGGGCCTTAAGTAGGCATCAGGGGTATAAATACATTATAAGTAGAAACATAGTCTCCCACATTTCCACAGGAGAGGATTTCCATGGGAGAGGAAGTGCGGCAAGCTGATCTGAAGGGTGGCGTCCTGGCTTACGTTGGTCCATGTATTCGCAGGAGGGTTCACGCATTGAAAAGTCAGCACAGAGCTACTTGGAGCTCTCTTTCTCTTTTGCACATTGTGTTCAGGATGTGGCTGGTTAAAGTGAGAGGCTGCAGGCCTATAAGAGGCTGAGGAAGAGTCCTTGGAGTTTGCTCCACAGAGCGAGCTCTTCCTTGGGCAGCCCTGATGTCCAGTGTCGATGGGGCGGGGGAAGTAGAAGCATCCTCCTACATCAGTGCTTCTTAGAGTGTGGTCTCTGGACCAGCAGCATCACTTGGGAATTTGTTAGAAATACAAATTCTCAAGCCCCACCTCAATACTACTAAATTAAAAACTCTGGGAATGGGACCCAGAAATCTGGTTTTAACAAGTTCTCCAGGTGATTCAGAAGCATGCTAAAGTTTGATAACCACAAAAGATCAACTTTATCAGAAAACCCAGGGCTTGGAATTATTGGACGGCCACTGAGAAAGCTGATACTTTGGTTCTAGTATCTGGTTTTCCCTGTTCTACCTTTGTTCTCTCCATAGTTTTCCCTCAATTCTGTAGACGGTAGGATTGTGTAAAAATTTAATTCACATCACATGAATCCCATGCTAAAAACTCTCCAGTGGCTTCCCATTTTACTTGGAATAAAAATAAAGTCCTTACAACGACCTGTAAGGCCCCATGTGATCTGTCCCCCATTCCTTCTCTGACCTCATTACCCAACCTGCTTCCCTTGGCCATGCCCCTCCAGCCACACTGGCCCCACTGCTGCCCCTCACACAGACTGCCTCGGGGGGCCTTGTGTCCTCTGCCTCCAAAGCCCTTCCATCTGGTCTCTCCATGGCTCACTTTCTTCTGCTCTCTGTGCAAATGCCAGCTGAGCAGTGCAGTAAAGTCTTTGAGGACCAGAGTAATTTAAAATGGCAACCAGAAATCCCCTTCCTTGCTTTATTTTCCTCCATAGCACTCATCTTTCTCTGACATTTCATATAAGATATATAGATGCTGAACTACTTAAGATAAATATATTTTACATATATGTGTATGTATACACCCATATAGATGAATAAATAGATATATTTGTTGTTGTTGTCTATTTTCTCTTTCCTACTACTTGACTATAGACTCTATAAGAAAATATTTTCTTTATTCTTGTAACTGTTGTTTCTTTAATGCCTAGAACTTGGTACATTGAAGGTGTTCAATAACTATCTGTTGAATGAATCTTCATTGGACTTTTTGTATGAGTTCTTTGCCAGTTATAGCCCTGAGAACAGAGGAAGTTCACCCCAAACCTCCAACATCATGGTTGTTCCTGTGTTGAAGAACTCACAAGAAACATGCTAATATCACGTTGTAATTGATGTGAAGGAAAAGAGGTAGACACAATGATATGGAATCATATTGGTAAACTCAGTCTGGGGAATTGAAGAGTTTTGAAAAAGGAGGTCACACTTAAATTGTGTCCTCAAGAAAGGGTTGAGCAGGTGGAGCACATGAACACAGTACTTCTGGTAGAGGGTCATGAAAGCCCATGATGTATCCAGGGAACAGTGAGTAGTTCTTTATAATCTAAGCATGAGGAGAGGTGGGTAGACACATGAAACAAGACAGGAAAAGTTGATGGGAATTTTTCATTTAACACGGGAAGGTTTTGGTTGTCTTGAATCTTAAAAAATGTTTATCTTTAGAAGTCTAAGTAGAATTCTATGTTACTGAATGCTAATCTCGTCCCTGAAGTTTGAGGTGATTTTTCTAACAGAGAGAGTAGAATTTCTGGGGCAAACAGAAATCAGGATCGGGGGAGAGCAGTAAATCTGTCTGTTAAGTTCAATTCCAGAATGGCTTCAGAATTTCCCCATAGGAAGTATTGCGGATAGATTTGGATTTAATCCATGTGATTTTATTCCTCACTTTTGTTTGCATCTTAACTCAGCCATGGTCAAGGGAAAATGTCATAGATGATTTGTAACTGTAGAAATTAATTAGAAAAAATGAAGCAGTTTTTGTTTATCACCTGGGTTAAGCCAGTACAGTTTAAAAATAAAATGGAGTAAAGCAAAATAGAGACGCTCAAGTCATATGTACAAATAGATAAATACACAGCATGCTGGAATGTTAAAAGAATCTGGACTAGGGGTTAGGAGACCTCGGATCTAGTCCCTCTTTTGTTACATCTACCTTTTTTTCCTTAAGCAAGTCATTAATCCTCTTCTCATTTGTGAGATTTACACACAAGCATCCTTAGATTTCTAGATTTCCCATCATCAATAGATTTTTAGTGTTCCCCAAGTTATGAACACCGGATTTTGAACAGAATCTACCTGAAAGGTGTTGACTTATATGTATTCCAAGAATAGAAACTGATATTGCCTGCTACTCCAGAGAGTAAGACATGTTCCCTGAAGCATGATATTACTTTACTTTTTTGATTCCGTGGTGGCCATGGATATGGTATCTGTAGAAAGATGATCATGGTGCATCCTTACTTATTAACTCAAAAGAGATGGTCCTCATATAGCTGAGATAGGGAAATTGTAGGAATATGGAGACATTTATTTGATATCCTCAAGTTCCTTCTTGCTACATACAACAAAACTAATTTTTCAGTATAAATAATGGGTTTGGCATTTTGTGTGATGGCCTGGGAAATTAAATGACAGTTTCTCTAGGAAAATGGTTCTGAGTTCCAAACAATAAACAAGCGCAATTTTGGTGCACAATTTATTTGGACATTGGAATTTGTCTATGACTCCTGCTAGCTCTACACTATAACTGTAATGCTATTCAAACTCTATTATAACAAATTCTATCCTTTCTTCTAAATTAGAAAATTAAATGAAAAAACTCTGGATATCAAAGTTAATTTGCTATTAATATCCTTTCTTTTAAAAATGTATATTTTAAACAGGAAATAGACAAATAAACAAATAGGTTTGTAAAAATACAGAAATGTTAGTTCATACTAGTTTAACTACTATAACAATTTTCCCAAAGAAATGAAAATATATCCTTTTAGAGGAGACATTTAGTAATTATTCTTTAACTAAGTGGTCAAATTGAGCATCACTAATAATGGGATAACTTGAGATTAGGTGTCTCCTGATAGGATGCAATACATATTACTCACCAATAGAGAATTCTTGCTGAAAAAATATTTACACAATACAATCAAAACTTCAGACTTATCTTCCAGTTTAAAGATAGTATAGAGATGAGAGAAACAAGTCAAATGATGCCACAAGGAAACAATAGGACAAAACCAGAATGCAGGACACTGTAAAAGGTAACTGGCCTATCTCATTAAAGAGTCAATGTCATGAGCAAGAAAAAACATATCTTGTTGGGAACTGGGGGGAAAGGGCTATCTCACAGTAAAAGACAGTCAAGAGATACAGCAATGCAATTTTTGTACATTGATTGAATGATGGTTCACAAAACCAGGTATAAAACACATTTTGGGAACAATTAAGGAAATTTGAATATGAGCTGGATATTAGATCATAATATGAAATAATTATTAACTTTCTTACATATGATAATGGTGATATTATATAGGAGAATGTTCTTTTTTTTTTTTTAAAAGATTGGCACCTGAGCTAACAACTGTTGCTAATCTTTTTTTTATTGCTTTTTCTCCCCAAAGCCCCCCAGTACATAGTTGTATATTTCAGTTGTGGGTCCTTCTAGTTGTGGCATGTGGGATGCCACCTCAGCATGGCCTGATGAGCAGTGCCATGTCTGTGCCCAGGATCCGAAGCAGCGAAACTCTGGGCCGCTGAAGCGGAGCGCACAAAGTTAACCACTTGGCCACGGGGCTGGCCCCAGAAGAATATTCTTATTCCTAGGAGATTCATGGTGAAATATTTAGGGGTGAAATCTGCATGCTACTTTAAAGTGGGGTGCACACACACACACCCCAACATACTTTAGAGAGTTGAGAGATTTGGAAAAACGTTAACAATTGTTTAGTCTAGGTTGTAAGTACATTGGTATTTATTGTACTATTCTTTGAACTTTTCTAAAATATTTTTAAATGTTATAATAAAAAGTTGGAAAAATTGTACAACAATTTGAATGTACTTAATGCCACTGGGCAATACCCTTAAGAATGATTAAAATGGTAAATTTTATGTTTATTTTACCAAAATTTTTTAAACGTTGGAAAAAATCTTGTGTCAAGAATAATCCTGTCTTAACTACACTAAGTATTGTCAATAAACTCGAGGCTGTCTCAGATCTCTAATTATTCACTTAAAGTTTACCCAGAGACATAATCCTCAGGGAAGCACATTCTAGGCAATTAAAGAGACTACCAGATGATTGTTCTGGGATTCTGACTTTTTTTAAAGCAGGGAGCCAAACAGGGCCTGGATAAAATTTTACCATAGAATGATGCAGACAGCTATTTCAGAAGGAATTCAGTAGCAAGTGTTAGTCTGAGCATATTTGGGTTTTACAGACAGGAAGAAGGAGGTCCATCTGAATATAGCTTTTGGGGCTTCTCTTGTCCATCCTTGAGTTTTCCATGAGACAGAGTACTTAATGTTTAACTTGGGATAAGGAGAAGCTAAAATGAGTTAAGTATTGGAAAATTAAATTTATTTGCAAAAGGATTGCAGTAAATATTACAAAAATTATGTGAACCACAGTTTAGAGGATATGAATAGATTCTAAAAGTATCCCGGGACATAACCAAGGTTCAACAAGTCAGGGCCAATTTTCCCTGAAGACTTTTAGGCTGAAGCCACAATTAAAGGCCACTTTTAGTTCTGTCCAGGGCTCTTCCACATACAAAGCTGTGTGACACTGTAATTCTTACTCACAGTGACTGAAAATAAAAGCCTGGTTAAGTACAAAAGGCTGTTTTCTGCCAAGCTCAATGAAAGGAGGAAGTGGCAAGGGTGGGTACAGGATGGCTGAAATTTTCATCTTAACTGTGGATAGCAGGATTGCTTAAAGTTCTGAAAAACAATCCCAAATTAGGTCTTGCCAAGTCAGATACACATCTGCAAAAGAAATATATGACCTGACAATGACTGGGATATGGATATGAGACCAAAGGAGAAAATGATATCTTTTCATGACAAAGTCCAAAAGTAGAATCATGTATTGATGAAAAACTCGTGGCATTTGGGGTTTCACAGATCTGTTTCTCCTAGATTTCTAGTTGTGAGTGCAAATGTATCTGTGTGTAACTTTGGATAAACCAATTAACATCTCTATAAAGTATGTTCTTTGATGTTAAAATGTGAAAAAGATCCCTAACCCATAAGGTAGTTGTAAAGAGTAAGTGAAATGATGTGTATAAATTATTTAGCACAGTGTCTTGTGCACAGCAAGTGCTCAGTTAATTTTTATCAGCATCATAACCATCTCAGACTTTGACTCAGTGCAGCCTTGCTGCCCACAGTGGTGTGGAGCAACCTGAGAGACCCCAAGGGCTGAAATTAAACTCACCCAGAGTGGTTGGACAAAGGAGATCACGATTAGGCTAATGGCAAATATGACTTCTAAAATCTAAGATGGTAATTTAGACCAGAAGCCACAAACTCAAATGCCTAGAAGAATCTGACAGGTACTGTAAACGAGTGACTCCAGGATGATGGTACAGATGCCGGTATGTGTGAATGGTCAAGTCTGTTTTAATCTGATGAGAATATCCCTATCTCAAGGAGCAGCTGCTATTTAATTCTAGATTATGGCTGGGATAAGAGAATACAGACTCAGTACGGGAAGACCTTGTAAGTTTTTAAGAGGATCTGCAAATCTAAGATATTTTATGTGATATTTTTTGTTTCTAAAACTTTGACACAACTTTTAAATACATTGCAGAGGCCATATAAAACACGTCTGCTGCCAGACACTACTGACTGGTGATCTTTTGTCTATCTCTTCTTACATCACACTTATCTGAGAGCAGTATTGGTTCTAAAGACTGAGATGGGATCAAATCTCTGGGTTGTAGACAAGTAGACCAAAACAGAGCTGTCTAAGAGATATATATGGAGATACAATGTGAGCCATATATGTCATTTTGAATTTTCTAGTAGCCACATTAAAAAAAGTTAAAAGAAATCGGTGAAGATAATTTTAATAATATATCTAATTTAACCCAACATATTATTATTTTAACGTGTAATTAATGTGGATTTATTAATAAGATATTTTATATTTTTTATGTTGTCATCAAAATCAGGTGTGTATTTTACAGTTATAGCACATCTTAATTTGGGTTTAGTCACATTTCAAGTGCTCAATAGCCAAATGTGGCTAGTGGCTCCCTACTGGACAGCACAGCTGTAGAGTATGCTTCTCAAACTTTAATATGCATATTGAAATTTTGGGGATCATGTTAAGATAACAATTCTGATTTATTGGTTGTGATAGAGCTGAGATGCTTTTCTTCTTACAGGCTCTCAGGTGATGTCAGTGCTACTGGCCATGGACCACACTGAATATCAAGGAGCTAGACAAGTGTGGCAAGTCTTCCTCAGTCAGCTTCCTTTTTCACCCAGAGCATTCCTTCCTCCTTCAAAATTCAGCCAACATTTGTTGAAGAGACTAAACTGATATTTTAATGGTTAGTCATCATATTTAGATGGGGAACAACATTAATAACTTTAAAAATAAGCAGTATTTTATATACCACTTGCAGGAGTACTGTGGTCATTTACTGCTTTTGTTTTTTTTAAACTTGAGAACCTGCCAATATGTTACCAGATACTTTCATAAAAATGCACTTAAGCACAGGATAAGCACAACTTTGTAATTCTAACATCAGAGGTTTGGCACGTTAAACATTTTAATAAAACAGACAATGGGACTGCAAGGGAAATTTGACAATATCTCTCAAAGCTTTAGTATTTAGGGGCATTTTTTGGTCAAGTGTATGAATATTTCATGGACTCTCCAAAGAGAAACACAAAGAAAATTTTTTCATTTCCTCCTGACTAGCCTACTTGAGGGATGGGTAGAGCTCTACCGGCAGACCTTAGATCTTTGTTCACCAACACATAAACATAGAAATTTAAGCAGCTAAGCATGGGGCAGAATATAACTCAAGGATTCTATATAGTGTAATCGCCCTCAAGATAGAAAACTTAGACACAGAATAGCGTCCTGTGGGTGAGCAGTGAATTATAATGCCTAAGAATGTGTCCTCGCTCACCACTGTTTTGCTTGTGAATTTCAGCCAGCAGTTGACTCTGTTTTCTCGTCACTCAGATGGTAAGAATAATGCTTGCCGAACCTATTTCATGAAGTTGTTGTCGGGAAGTGTAAGGAACTTGGAACTGTAATATGCTATTCACTTACAAGTTACTCACACAGACGCTGGAGAAGAAGGTATTGAACCCTAAAGACATGGTGAAGATAGAGTCTGGACTGACAAGCTCATCAAGTTCTCAGGGCCCTTTCTACTGCTGCATTTCATAATAGTTACAGCTGTCTGTTGACATTTATATTTTTCACAGTAAAAATGGAAATCGGGATTCTAATCACAGAACTAATATCTCTTCCTACACAGACTAAACTAGCATGTCAAAAGGTAAGTAAATAGAAAGAGACCTTATGAAATCCTTAATTTTAAGGTCTTTGTTTTAATTCTGAATCAAAATAAGTGTGGAACAACATATACTAAAGGCATTTTTCCCATTAGTAACAACTGTATAAGTCATTTATTGGCACAAAATCTCGAGTGAAAAATCTAAAGTTTGATTCTGATAGATGGCATAAATTAAACTCATGTGGTAAAAGTTATCTACTGGGATCACTGGCATAGAACTAATTTTGTTTAAAAGGTCAGAAATTATCTGGCACCAAGAAGGAAAAAAAAACCCCAAAGTGGTCGAACTCTCTAATTGAGAAAATTATAAAATATTATTAAAAGACATTAAAGGAGGAATAAATAAGTGTATATACAACATGTTTATAACATGTTCATAGATAGGAAGACACTATCACAAAGATGCCAGCTAATATTGATCATAATGCAAAATTAATTCCAATCAAAATTACAACTTTTGTGTGTGTTGAACTTCACAAGTTGACTCTAAAATATATATGGAAAAGTAAAAGGCAAGCACAGTCTAGATACTCCTGAAGAAGAAAAACTAAGGTGAAGGAATTGCTTTTCTTTATATCAAGAATTATTATGAAAATATCCCAAATAAGCAAAATTCTATTATTTCAAGGAGACACCAACAAAACAGAATAGTGAGCCCAGAAACAAACTAACACACTCAGAACTGAACTCATGACACAAACAGTGTTGCAGATGCAGGAGAGCAGACAGTAGACTTTTCAATAAGTTTTGTTAGGACAAATGATTAGTCCTATAGAAAAAAACCCAAAAAAGTGGACCCTTACCACCATACACAATATTAAATCCAAGTGGGTTAAAGACATGAAATGAAAATAAAACTACAATGCTCTATAAGACAATATCTTTACGACCTCCAGAACATAGGGATTTGTTAAACCAAACACAAAAAGTGCAAACTGCAGAGGAAAAGATTAATAAAATGCATTAATCTATCAAACCTTCTGACTTCTGACTATCAATAGTCAATGTAGAGGAAACAAAAGGAGAATTACACACTGGAAGATGATATTTTTTAATATGTATAACAGGAAAAAGGATTTATCAATATCCAAAAAATAAAAATAAAAAGAATTCCTATAAGCTACAAAAAAGGAAGAATAAACAACCAATATAAAAATGAGGAAAAATCTTAGTAGACACTCCACAGAAAGAAAATCTAAACAACCAATAAAATATGTTTAATCTGGGGCCAGCCCGGTGGTGCAGCGGTTAAGCTCGCACATTCTGCTTTGGCGGCCTGGGGTTTGCTGGTTTGGGGCCCAAGTGTGGATATAGCACTGCTTGGCAAGCCATGCTGTGGCAGGCGTCCCACATACAAAATAGAGGAAGATGGGCATGGATGTTAGCTCAGGGCCAGTCTTCCTCAGCAAAAAGAGGAGGATTGGCAGCAGATGTTAGCTCAGGGCTAATCTTCCTCAAAAAAAAAAAAAAAGTAAAAAAAAAGATATTCAATCTGATTAGTAATCTTGGAAATGAAAATTAAAACCACAATGTGAGATCATTTATAACTCACCACAGTGGGAAAAAAAAAGTTTGTTAACATCATGTGTTGGTGAGGATGAAGGTTAACTAGAGTGAAACACTTATCTAGTCCTTCTGTTGGGTACAAATTGGTATAACTACTGTTAAAAACAGTTTGGAATTATCTGTACACTCTTTTATGCTTTTGGCTTTGCACTTTTTTCATGAACTAAGGAAAATTATCAAATATTTATTTTGTCTTTCTGCATGAATTGAATTCTAGTTCAAGGTAACCAAATAAGTGATGAGGAAAACTTATTCTCTGTGGAAGAATTCTAGCCAAAAAATGCAGGAAGAATAGAATTAGAAAACCACCATTATACAACGCCTAGTAAAAATATTTAAGTAGGCTTCATTATTGTGTGCTAAAACCATTGGATGAAAACTGATGGGGAACTCTATAATGGAGTGATCAGACTGATACCACCTGAACCCACTGATCAAGCTCACAAAGCTTCACATGTTAAAAAATTCTTACCTAAAAATAAGAATTGAAACAATTTCATCAAAACAGTTGACAGGAAATAGGAGGATAGAGGTAGGGTGTAACAAACAATAGTACAAGAGTCACATTTAGAACATGAGACATTTCGTAGGACAAACGACCTGGTTTCTCCAACAAACCAACAGCATAAAAGATAAAATGAAGGAGGGGGACTGTTATAAAGTAAAAGATAGAATAATAAAACATAATATTGTTTGGATTTTGATACGGTCAAATGAACTGTGAAAAGATAACTTCAAGACAATCAATGAAATATGAATAAGGACTAACTAGGTATTAGATGATATTAAGGAATTATTTTGTTAGGTATGATAATGTCATGATATTTTCCTTTAAAATGTTATCAGATAAAGATTCATACTGCAGTGTTGACAGGTAAAATGACACCTTCTATTTGCTTTAATGTAAACAAAGTTGTTAAGGTAACAGAACCTAGTGTTTTTAGTAAATTATTAGTTATAGGGCTGGTCATGAAGAGGAAGAGGCCTAGGATAACATCTGGATTTTGCCTTGGGTTGCCAGGATGGTGCCATTTATCAAAATAGGGGATACACAACTAACAGCAGGTTTCAGGGATTAAAATGAGCTACATTTGAAAATAAGTTTTAGGGGCTAATGGGACATCCAGAAGTTTCTCTGTCGTGAGCAGTAGGATAATGGAGTCTGAAGTAAAGAAGAGATCTGCACTAGCGTTGTAGTTGTGAAGACAACTCCACTCCAGAACAGTGACCAAATCACCCAGAAGAATGGATATGGTAAGAAAAGAAGTTCAAGGATGAACTCTGGTGAACGCCAACATGTGTGAAACAAACAAGGGAGAGTTCAATGAGGGATTCTGAGAATAAAAGGTTAGAGTACATGAATAGCTTTGAGAAGCCAGGAGTAATCAACATGATGATTAATCAGCACTAATCAAATAATGTAGGGAAGTTAAGTAAGATGAGACCTGAAAATAATCCATAGGATTTTCAAATTGGCAGTCACGGGTGATTTTAGCGGGAGTCGTTTCATTTGTACAACAGTAGCAGAGAACTAATTGCAGTGAGCTAGTGCCTACGCAAGAAGTGAGAATTGGAGATAGCTGTTATTTCAAAGAGCTTAGCTGGAAACTGAAAGACAGAGGAGATAGAGTACAGAGAGGATTCCCTTTCTTTAATATAGAAATGGCTTCAGCATGCTTAGAGGAAAGATAAAAGCCAACCGGTTAAGAGGGTCAGTTTGAGAATCTATTAAAAAAAGAGGGAACAACAGATGAAGTATAGCTTCAGTGGAAAGAGGGATGGAAAGCATCAAACACAACTTGAATAAATTAGCTCTAAACAGGACAAGGAGTTCTTTTTTCTCTGAATCTGGAAAAATGTGGTGAGAGTAGACGCTTGTATAAAGGAATATTTCACTTAGCAAGAATGAACTATTAATTTTTTTTTCAAGAAAAAAGCTGTTTCTAAAAGTAGAGAGTGCAGCCACCTGGGGTCAGACCTATTTTGTTGCAAAAATGTTACCAGAAAAGCCTGAGTCACTCTTAGGACATACATTCCCTCACGGTTCTTGGGGAGGCCTAAGCCTTGCTGTTTTGGGGAAATGTGTACAAGTGGGCAGCAAACTGGCCCTCTGAGAGCTGGGCTGAGGGACAAGAGGGCATGGTGGTGTTCCAAGAGTTAGGAGCAGACATGTTCTGAATGTAGATGGTCGGCGCAGGGGCCAATGGCTGCCAGAATGGAATTGTGACTGGCAATAATCAGAAGGGCGCTCTAAGGGGGCCACTGTCTACTGAGGAAGTTGATTTTGATTGACAGATAGATCAGGTGGTAATTTCTACGTTTAGACCCAATATTCTCTGTGAAACATTAGGCAAATCATATATGGAGAGAAGTCAGGGTCAGCAGTTAAGAACAATGGTTTTGAGAGAGTGGTGAAGCTTTAGAATATTTTTAGGGAGGAGGGTGAAATTAAGAGTTGAGAAAAAGCACATAAATGGTTAGCTAAGAGCCCAGCTGAGTTTTGAAACCATAAATTATTAGTAACAGCCATCCACATCTTTGGGAAATTTCCTAAAATTTCCTTCAGCAGTACCCAGGGGTCCAGCTGCAGGTGCAGGCAAGAGGATGTCTAGATCAATCTACCTTTGGGCATTAGCAGGACAGATACAACCAAAGCACAGAAAGACATAAAAAGTGAGGATTATTGAAAGACAGAAGTTAAATGATATACCACGCACCTCATTTGGATAGGAAAAGGGGTAAATCCATGAAAGTAGCGATAGGTTGAGAAGTCTAAGTAATGGCAATGAAGATGGATAGAAGACGGCAGGGATGTCAGGGGAATAGGGTGTTGTTACCAGTGTCAAAGAAGGATCTGGATGCAGCAGTGGAGAGTTAAAGCAGAATGCTGCTACTACTTTTGTATTCTATGGTAAGTGAGAGACAGTAGAATAAAAAAGTTTAGCTTGAGAGCTATTCAGAAGGAGAAGGAAGGATTGGATCTGTAAATAGACTGACAGTGTAGAGTAGATTCTAGATGATGGGATGAGGGCTCCCGAGGAAAGGGTAGGGGTCAATAGTAAAAAGAATGATGGGTGGAAGGAATCCCAGAACAGGCCAGTGATGAGAGTAAATGAGGATGAGCTGGTCGGATGCCTGTACTTTGGCTGGTGGCCAAAGAAAAGTGCAGCAGGAATGTGTTAGATGGACTGCTCTCGAGGCTTCTAGACAGACTGAGTCCCAAGTGGTGCAAGAGCCTTTGAGGGTAGAAATTTTTAGGCTCTACTTATCATTTAAAAGGAATGTCACTGAGAATTTACTTATCTCATCTCTGAAGAGTTCCCTTCCTTAGGGTGTTAATGGAAAAAATGCATCTGTGTTCATTCCCCATTTTAAAATTTACTTATTTTTTATTCAGACCACTCTTAACCACATTCCTACTCTCTATACATTAGCATTCTAAGCACAGCACAGAACATAAAACAAAAATCCTTTATCCTGGGGTCTGAGGAGCTTGTTCTCTTATTGAAAGTGTGAGAAATGTACAACTTACCTCATATCTGTGGGTCTTGGAAGAAGTCTTCTTTTTCCATTAAAGTAGACTTCAAAATCTTCGATCTTCAGCCTGTGGGCATAGTCAATATATCCTGACACCTCCTGCCCATGAGAATTTCTGTCACGAATAAAGATCACAGACTGGTAGCACAGAAAAATAGAGAATGGAGAGAGTAAATGAATAAAAGTCATTTGAGTAAACTATATGTGATAATAAAAGCTACAGTTATTGAATGTTACATGTGCCAGATCCTATTCTAAGTGCTTTACGTTTCATCCTTACAATGATCTTGTGTACCATCATTTTCTCCTGACAGATGAAGAAATTTATAAAACGTTAACTGAGTGTGCATATAACTTGCATTTACAGTAATTTTATATAATAATATCAATAAATAACTCATAGAGGTCTTCCTAAGGGCAGATATTATTGTGTTTGTAACAATTTATTTACTTTCCCCCAATCCTATTATCTTCTCTTTGTCATTTTGTAGATTAAAAAAACTGAGGAACAGAGAGGTTGAGTACCTCACTCAAGGTCTAGTAAATGGAAAAACTCAGATTAAAACTCAGGCTCATGTGTTTGTCTTTCTAATCACTACATTCTTTTCCCATTTGAATTCTTATGTATTTTCTGTTATAGAGATATAAATTGGGTCCCTTCTTCTCATTACCACTAGAGTCAAAAAAATCTCTTTACAAAGTTAAAATCTCTTTATAATTTAAAATCGCTTTACAAAATTAATTCCACAGGTCAAAATTATATAGCAAGTACATATTTCTCATTCATATTAATTCCTTCACAAATACCATTGAGCACCTACTTCATTAGGCATTATTGTCAGTGCCAAGGATACAGTGATAAACAAGACAGTAAAGGTCCTGACCTCTAAGAACTTATGTTCTGGTGAGGCAAGACAGACAACAGACATACATGAAAAGAAAAAAATACTTCAATGAGTGATAAATGCCATTAAGCAAATAAAGAGGATGGCTGGCGAGAGAATGAATTATTGGTGAAGGTTACTTTAGGCAGAGTAGTCAGAAAAGACCTTGAGGAGGTCACATTTAAGCAAAGACTTAAAGGATGAGAAGTGAGCCATGGAAAGATCTAGAATAGGAACCTATCAGGAAAAGGGAACAGCTGTTACAAAGGCCCAAAAGTAGAAACAAGGTAATGCAAATAGAAAAATTGTAGCCTTTTCCCTATCAAGCCAACAGACTTAGATCTCAGGTTCTAGGAGAAAAAAAGAAAAACCCCTATTGCAATTGAAGAAACTCTTAATGTATTTATTTCCAAATCTAGACCAAAGTGTAGAATTTCATGGCAAAGTTTTCTATTTACAGGGAGAACCTGTAAACAAGCCTTCTTTTTCCTCTCCAGGCATCACTGGATTGTTACTTATTTGGTCTTTGTGTAGCCAATTATAGGAAGCACTAATATGGATTATCTTACATCGCAGAGCTTCCAAAAGACTGAAGTTAGAAAATTGAAAGAGTTCTTTTTCCCACTGCACGTAAGAAAATGTGTTGCTAACAATATCCCAATTGAAAAACTAAAGAACAGGTGTCTCTGTTCTTTTAGATTTCATCCTAACTAATTTACAATTAGTTTTAACTCTGCTGATGTTTCATCTTCCTGCCTAATCTGGTTGTTTGGCATTGGTGTTGAGAATAGTGTGCTGAGGACTCTGAGGCACATTCTTGGTTCAAGGGGAGGAAATTTTGTGATGGATTAGTAATATTTCACACAGATATGGCTGGAGGAACTAGCATTCATTGTTATTCCTGTGCTCAGTCTTATACAGATTCAATTCTTAGTCGTTGTCATTTCCCCTACATAAGACTGTTATATTTAGATAGATTTCTGCATGCTTCTAGCTTTATTGCATTGAGTTTGCTCCTGTTGTTAGGCAAGGCACGCAGGGACAGAGAGAGGGAGAAAAAAGGTCTAAAATAAGCCCTCTACTTTCATAATTGAACTCTATTAACAGAAAAGAAAACACCTCTGTCTGTCTCTGTCTGGCTTTGTCTCTGTTTCTGTTTCCCTCTCTTTTTAAACGAGAAATGGGTCAGCCTTATTTTTCAAGTCAAATGGCATACCAGATATTATGACTGCCCTTACTGCTAAAAACAAATACAAATTTGGATGAAATCTAAAAAGCAACTGATAACATGCCTTGATGCACTGCAAGAAAATGAGGAATACTCGAGTCTCAATACTAAGTGAAAACAGGAACCCAGAGAAGATAGAGCCCTGAAGTCATCTATGTGCTGCAGGAATTTGCCCAGTCCCAGGGAATCTCAGCAGGGATTTCATGACCTTGTGGAGTGGGAATGACAGGAAACAAAATCCAGCCTTTCAGGTGGAGAAACTAACAGAACTCATTGCCTCATTATAAAGCTGAGAATAAAAAAGAATGAAAAAATATCCTCATTGTGTTCATAGAAAAGAAGAATCATTCAGAATTAGAGAACAGAAAATATCTTTCTAGTGAGCAAAATATAGACCTTTTCAGACCCAAAAAGTGAGAGAATTGGGTAATAACTAAGTCTTGCTCAAAGAAATTCTGCAGGACGTATTTCAGGCAAAAAAGAAAGTGCAGCTGGAAGGTCAGAGATGAAGAATAGAATGATAATCAAAAAAAGTAGTACTATATAGGTAAATATAAACAAATAATGACTGTATAAAATAATAATAATAATAACACCTTCTGTAATAAAAAAAAGTATGTCTAAATTTTTGAAATAAACATCTATGATTGGAGGGAATGATCAGAGTAAAAGTGTTGGAATGTCTTTGGATTTTTTAGAATGAGGGAAGCTATATTGATTAATTTTAGAATTTGATAAATATTCATGTATAAATCTAGCACTCCCATCAACAACTTGGAAATACTGTATATGACCTTTAGATTATTAGAGGACAAAATAAAATCAGAAAAAGTGATCAATCAATGAAATAGAAGGCCAGAAGGAAGAGGAAAAATATGGAAGAGGCGGGACAAATAAAATACACAAAGGAGGGGCTGGCCCTATGGCCTAGTGGTTAAATTCAGTATGCTGTGCTTTGGTGACCTGGGTTTGGATCCTGGGCATGGACCTACACCATTCATCAGGGCCATGCTGTGGTGGCAACCCACATACAAAATAAAGGAAGACTGGCACAGATGTTAGCTAAGGGCAAATCTTCCTCAAGCAAAAAGAGGAAGATTGGCAACAGATGTTAGCTCAGGGCAAATCTTCCTCAGCAAAAAATAAAATAAAATAATAAGATAAAATACACAAACATAATGACAGCATTATGGGTTGAATTGTGTCCCCTCAGCCTCTATATGTTGAAACTCTAACTGCTGGTACCTCAGAGTGTACTTGGACATAGGGCCTTTAAAGAGGTAATTAAGTTAAAATGAGCCCATTAGGATAGACCCTAATCCAATGTGACTTTATAAGAAGAGGAAATTTGGACACACAGAGAGATATGAGGTGTTGCTGTGCACAGAAGGAAGACCATATGAGGGCACAATGAGAAGGGGCCATCTGAAAGCAAGGAGACAGGCCTCAGAAGAAACCAAATTGATCTATCTTGGACTTCTAGCCTTGAGAACTGTGAGAAAATAAATTTCTGTTATTTAAGCCACCCAGTCTGTGGTATTTTGTTGTGGTAGCCCTAGCAAACTAATATAGATAGTAATAAATTAAAATAATTACACAATTATATTACAATAAATGTAAATGGACAAATGTTTAAGTTAAAAGACAAGGGTTATTAGAGTGGATACAAAATTATGGTATAAAACATAATGTTGAAAGTTAAATGATCAAAGAATATACATAAGAAAGCATCTATCTAAGAGAGTTGGTATCAGTATCTTGATATTAAACCAATTAGAATTTAAGGCAAAAAGCATTAGTAGAGAGGGATAGTCAGTAGATAATGATAAAAGATTCAATTCACAGAAAGATATAACAATTCTAAACTTGAATGAAACTGAAGCAAAAATTGATAGACTAAAAGGATAAATAGACAAGCACCATCACTGTGGTAAATTTCTCTCTCTCATTTAGTTCTAGATCAAACAGAATTAATACATAAATATTATAGAATTAATATAGATTGTAAATAATTAAAAACACAGCTTGAATGCTTGGTTTTTACCTTAGTTAAATACCTAGACATATTTACTCTTCAATGTTGTGGGTTAAATGACTGATGGTCTAAAATTATATACATTTGGCCATAGTTTCACATTTTACATTATTATGTATAGCCCTCCCATGTGTGTTAAAGCCCCCTATCCATGGAAATTATGAGTAAATTTATTTCAAATCTCACTTCTCCAGCCTTGTGAGAGTGTCTGTTCTGTGATTTTTGTATATCCTCGGGTTTTCTGAAGTTAGAGAACTTTAAGTGAGGCCAAACTGTTACAGGTTCTTAACATCAGCCCTGATATCAGTTCCCCCCGCACATTGAACCCAGCGTATATGGGGTTAAAACTAAAACCCACCACCCCCTTTCCTGCTTCTCTAGCTCCACTCATACGTAAATACCTGTTTCTTTAAACTTGGACTCTTTGAGCTTTACAACTAAATGGGAATTACAAATTGCTAAAAGCCCAGGTGGCCTGGAGTTGGAGGCACACTGAAGTTTAGCTAATCATGTGTCCTTGAGTTTGCCAGGAAATCCGCTGTCTCAAGAGTATTAAGGAGCGGAGGCTTCCCAGACCTCAACTTCTCGACTCCCGGCGCTTGAACCCGCCTCAAACAAGAAGAGGAGACAACGGCGAAGGACGCCCACCTGCCATCCTCCTATCTCACCCTCCCCCCGCCTTGCTGCAAGCAGCCTCTCAAGGCCAAACGCAGGCTGGTGGGAAAGCACCGAGCTGCCCAAGCTACAAGTTCCCCCCTCCCCTTCCCAAAACCCCAAATAAAAATCCCTACCCATTCCTCATCGGGGAGAAGGCAATTTTTGAGGCATGAGGCCTTGCTTTGCTCCCTGTGCCTGGCATAGTAAAAACCTTTCCTCTTCCACTCAAGACTTTGTTCTCGTTATTTGGATTGGCATCGGGTTCAGAGACTGAACTTTCGGTTACAAAACTGGGCATAAGTGTGGGTCCCTCCAGATTCACTGTACATCCTCTGGTGGGTTGCTCAAACTCTTAATGCCTCTCTATAGTCATAAGTCCTATCTCCTTAAGCAGGTTCCTACAAAATCCAGGAAGTTTATACCAAACCAAAACAAACACCTCCAAAACCAAAAAACATAACAAGACAAACAAAACCCCCAGACCCTGCTTGGACCTAAGCATTTAGTTAGTTAAGCCCTTCTTGCAGACTCTCCCTTCTTCCTGTTTCTCCTTTGACTCTATAGAGCAACAGAATAATCTCTCCCTTTTGTCTTGCATGGAACTGCTCAGCTCACATTCATGTACTATCAGGGCCTTACCTTCTGCTCTATGCATCCACTTTGTAAGCAACACGCAAACACTGTTTCTTTTTCAGTGGGAATTCTGGGGATCATCACATCTATGATTTATTTTATTTTTAATAGAAACAAAATGTTCAATTAAAATTTCTATAATTTTATGTGTGTATGTGTGAGGAAGATTGGCCCTGATCCATTGCCAATCTTCCTCTTTTTATTTTTCGCTTGAGGAAGATTAGCCCTGAGTTAACATCTGTGCCAATCCTCCTCCATTTTGTATGTGGGAAGCCCCTACAGCATGGCTGATGAGTGGAGTAGGTCTGTCCCCAGGATCCAAACCCGCAAACCCGGGCCACCAAAGGGGAGCACACAGAACTGGAACAACTTGGCCATGGATTTGGTCCAAAAATTTCTATAATTTTAAACCTAAAAATGATAATTGCAAGGAGTGTTCTCAAAGCTGTACAGGGCAAATGAAATTACTTCATTCATGTCTTTCCAAGTATGGCAACTTAGGTGTAAAAGTGATATTTAAAAAGATCTTTTAGTGAAATAAAAAAAAATTTGCTAAAATAAAAAATCTTCCCAATGAACAGCGTGCTTCATGAAATTATTTTAAAAATTTGACTAGAACTTTTGATGTGTAGTAATTGATGATAGATTGTCAGGAAATTACACTCAACATTCAGCTTTAGAAATACATCATTATTAAAGCAGAGTGCAGGGTTATAGGAAAAATAAGACAGGAAGAAGTGAGAGGTAGTTCTAAGCACTTGAGGGCTATTGAAATTGTACTGGCTCATTTATTTTTTTATTATATAAATTGTCATAGAATTAGAATGAAGTTAACTCCAAGTCTCGATTAATTAATATATTCACTTATAAAATGTGTATTTTCCTCCCAAAATGAATACTAATTACTCCAACTCTTAATACTACTAGCTATCATTTATTAAGAAGCCACTATGTTCTGAACAAAACATTAGGAGCTTTACATTCATTATCTTATTTAATTCTCTCAAAAATGTATAATGGCTAGATAGCAATATTATCCTCATTTTATAAGTGTAGGAATTGAAGGCACTGAGAGTTTGATTAACCTCCTCAAGGACATGCAGCTAGAGAGTGGGGTACCCACACTCTCACCCAGGGTGGCTTCCCATGAAACCCACATTCCTAACCATTGCACAGTGGACACACAGACCTGGATCCAAATGCTGGTCCTGCCACCTATTTACTTTGTGACACTGATAAGTTGGTTGCGCTTTTTAAGATCCAGTTTCCAATTTTATAAAATGGGCATAACACCTGCCTCTCAGGGTTGCTGTGTGAATTAAATAAGACTTTTTTGTGTGTGAGGAAGATTGGCCCTGAGCTAACAGGTGTTGCCAATCATCCTCTTCTTGCTTGAAGAAGATTGTCACTGAGCTAACATCTGTGCCAATCTTCCTCTATTTCATGTGGGATGCTGCCACAGCGTGGCTTGAGGAGCAGTGCTATGTCCCTCCCAACCCAGGATCTGAACCTATGAACTCCCGGGCTGCCAAAGCAGAGTGTGCGAACCCAACCAGTATGCCACTGGGTTGGCCCCAAATAAGACTATTTTTGATAAGCACTTAACAATGCCTGGTACATGGTAAACAGTAAATATTATCTATTACTTCTTAAAATTTTTACCATTACTATTGCTATTGTATTTATATCATGTTAAGAGTTTTCTAAGTTCCTTAGGGCTAAGGAAGTGTAATAATCATATCAGAATTCCATTGCCTAGGTCTGTGTAATTATGTTTAAGGTGCAGTACATTGGCTCGATTCCTTTGTTAAGTTTAGTCATTCTCAGTTAAAACTTTGGGTGTAATTTTAAGTTAAAATTTAAACAATATTCAGGTATTATTTAAATGATCCAGGTATTCTTACATACACACAGGATGGACCCACTATATTGGGTCATGATTCTTGCATCCAGAATGGGTGGAATAGGTTAACAGAGCTCTGAATAATTAGATTTATTTTTATATTTTAGTAGTTGAAGGCTTTCTTATTTGGAGCCCTCTATTGTTTCAATAGGAACTGGAAAATGTTATGAATCATTATTTTAAGTTTCTCTAATCTAAACATTTCCTTTTACTTTTTAAAATATAACAGCTTTATTGAGGTATAGTTTACATAACATAAAATTCACCCTAAAGTTTCAATTATACAATTCAATGATTTTTAGTAAATTTTCAGAGAGCTGTGCAACATAATCCCGTTTTAGAATATTTTCATCACCCCAAAGAGATCCCTTGTGCCCATTTGCAGTCATCCCCCAGTCCCAGGCAACCACTAATCTACTCTCTGTCTCTATAGATTTGCCTTTTCTGGATTTTTCATATAAATTAAATCATACAATATGTGGTCTTTTTCATCTTAATAATATTTTTTTATCACAGTTAATTTCCCAAAAGACACACGAAAACTATACTTTATATATTTAAAGGCTCTTTTAAATAATGCCCCTTGAATCCTCTCTAGAACAAGTCAAGGCGTAACCAGCACAAGTATTTCAGTGAGTCAAATGATATTCACCTGAAGCCATGAACATTGGTCTACATTTATTTGCAACCTAAGCAGAAAACACTCGTTTTCCTTTAAGTAAGAACAACAAAAACACAAGAGCAAGCTATTGATAAATATCAAGATGCAAATACTCCTGATGGTACGTGGGGGCTCAGACTGCAAGGAGCATGTGGAATCTGAGATTTTACTGAGGTGGTCTGTGACCGCAAGTGTGAACCAGTGTTATTTGAAGAGACGTAGAATGCTTAGTTAGGTCCTCATTACTTCTCATGTGTTGGGAAAAGATGAATTAAAGTACAATTTAGACCATTAATATATCATTTGGATCTTTGGCTGCTTGTCTTTTCCCAGAAGTGGATTAAAATACAAATTCATAAACTTGTTATGAGTTGAGTACATGCGTTGCCTGATTTTTCTTGCCAAACACTAATGAGGAGACATAAACTTGATACATCGAAATGGGACTTTTTCAACAGTGAAGCCAAAGTGAGTTAAAAAAAAAAAAGCATACTAAGCAGTATGTTGCTGCACTAAACTGAAACATCCATTTCAGGCTATGAGAGCCGTCAGGCAAGCTCCGTTCTGTGCTACCCCTCTGAGACTGTCAGCATGCTCCCTGATGCAGACAAATGAAGAAAGAATTTTTATCTCCTACAAGTTTAAAACTCTAGAATGTTTTTATGAACCATTAGCATTAGGGAATCTTCTTCTCGTTTCAGAAGAGGAATGATTTTGCAAATGGAGTCTAAGTTCTGACAAACAATTCTAACATTTCAAAAAGTCTGTCCTTATAAATTTCTCTGAAACCAGATATTTTCTGAAATTCTTTATGCTGACAATTATTTTAAAATTCTATATCCCCTTATTCAATTGCAATTAGACACATATCTTTTCACTATTAACACAGCTCTCAGGATTATGTTTGAGACTGTTCTTTGTTCTTCCTGTTGGAGGTTAGGCCCAGAACCATCACACTTGTACATCCACACCCTGTTGGCCAACGCAGGTCACAGTCCAGATCAGATTAAAGATGCGGGGAGAGTGACTTCTTTTGATGGGAGCTGCTGCAAAGTGTCATTGCAAAGGAGAATGGATAAAGGACACAGCGGAGAATTGTGACCAGTTTTGCAATCTATACTTATTTACCATAAAGAACCCACGAATTTTGCATGTAGCTAGTTTGTCCATTTTGCAACAGTTGGAGATTTCATTTCTGGGGGGAATCATTGACTTTATTATTTTTTTCTCTCCCAGTTTATGAAATATATCCCTATTTAAAAAGGCTATTTTGCATTACCAGTCAGGTTAAGAATAATTTAGGAATACCTGGTCTCACTGATAGTACCCAAAATGTTATGGAAATTGTAGTGGATGAAGATAATATTAAAAGTATATACAAGCTCTGAATACTGGAAAGAAGAAAATTATCATATTTGTATATAAGCTGATCATTTACTTAGAAAATCAAAGAGAGTTAACAGAAAAACTTCTAAGACAGCTCAATAAATTGATCTGATACAAAATATCTATACAAAAAATAATAGCTTGGTTTTACACTAGCAATAACCTATGAGCTATTGTGCATGCAATCTTTATTTGCATTATGCTTTTAAAAAAATCATAACATTCCTCCAAACACTTTTTATAAAAAACTTTCTGAAATATTATAAAGAACTAAACAAAGAGGTCACATTGTTAAAGTTATTATTATAAAATAAATGTATTGACATTCTAAGCAAAACACCAATGGGGTATTTTTGATTAATTAAAATTTTGCCTTGAAGAATAAATGGTTAACACTATCTAAGATAATTTTGAAAAGGAGAAATGAGCAACAGAACTTGCACTATTAGATATAAAGTTATGATAATTAAATCTTATATCATCGGCACAGTGATACATGGATAATGGAAAGTAATAACTTCAGAAACACACCCATACATAAAAATATGTATGCAAATAGTATACACGTTTTTTCATAGAGTGATATTTTCTAAATTTTCTGCAATGAATATCTACTCTCTCTTTAACTACACAATCCTAAAATCTTGTCTTCAAAGATACCATTCTCTGACCTCCATCTTCTATCTTTGTAGTTTACATACACTGGAAGCCCCAGTTCAACAACCCTTTCAGATCTTTAGGGCAGCCAATCCATTAAACCGCGTTTCACTGTTTATTACCCACTTTAAGTGCTCTCACTTTCCTCTTTACCCAGCTTAGATTCCACCGCGAAGCACCATAATTGTTCACTTGCATACCCCTTCAATTTCCTTGCACACATCCTTCTGTTACACTCATTGAAAAAATTCCAACACTATTTCAACCCAACTTTCCTTTTATTCTGTTTTTGCATAGCAACAACTGAGTTTGGCTGGAGAAAAAGAAAACTATGATGACTGGTCTCAGAAATATTAATGACCATAAGCTCGATTGGACCTATAGCCCTTGCATAATAATGGTCTATGATATGCTCTTCCTCTCTCCCACACTCCTAATTTTTTTCATATCTTCTTTCCTCACACTTTCAACAACATCCTTTTTCTCACGCTCAATGATTTTCTCTCTGAAAATAGAAGTAATCAGATCAGGGCCACTCTATCTTCCTCCCATCAAATCTACCTATGCGGCTTTATGTGGATCTATGTTGTTGCTTCTACCCTGTTCATAGAACTAGAATATCCGTGGTTCTATCCAAAGCCAGCCTTTCCTTTTGTGCATTGAACCACATTTCCTCTCTTGTTACTCTTGAGTCATTGATTTTTCACTTCTGTAAGATCATTGTTATTGACATATAAACATGCTGCAAGATCTACTATATGAAAAAGAAATAGCTAGTTATAGTCCCAAGTTTCCACTTCTGTTTACAATTCTCATGATGTCTTTAGCCATTGCAATCAGTGTTTTTCCTGGAGCACTCTGCTAAATAGCTCTGTCTCTCACATCCGCTATTCCATCTCACCAAATCCCATCGTCAGTTCTCACGGTTTATTTTACTTGCACTCCCTGCAGCATTCGACATGATTGCTCCCCTTTCTCTGTCTTGAAATGTTTTTTCATCTGGCTTCAGTAACATCACACATTCCCAAGATTTTCTTCTGCTTCACCAATCTTTTCTTCTCTGGCTCCTTCTCTTCTTTCTGATCTCTAACTTTTGGTATTCTTCAAAGCTCAGTCCTGATCTTTTTCTCTACCTACATTCACTCACTAGTTGATCTTATCTAGTTCCACGGCTTTAAGCACCAGTTCTTATTGTTTCATGAACTTCAGACTCATACGGATAATTTCTTTCAAAATCTTTATCTCTGGCCTGAGGTTTCCCCTGAATTTCAACATGACTGTCTAGTATATCATTCCAACTGGATGGAATCCAGGCATGTTGGTTTGTAAAACCATGTCATCAATATATTAATCTGCTTTTAATTATACTTCCTACAACAGCAAATAACTTCTCCATCAGAATGTAGAAGCTTCTGTATTAACTTTGATTTCTCTTTAACTTCCCACAGCTAATCAATCATTAAATTCTGTTCGTTTTACCTTAAATATCTATCTCAAACCACGCCTTTCCTTTCTATGACCACTGCCAACATCTTATTTCAAACCTCGTTATTTCTCTGCTGAGCTATCATAACTACTTTCCTTGACACTATTCATTCTTCACTCCAGCCATCTTCAACAGTATCCCAGAATTTCCTCTCTAAAACAGGAATCTGAATATGTTTCTCCTTGCTTTATTAGCTACTTGGAGTTCTGAAGTGCAACTTCTTAGAGCCATAGATTGTCCATCATCTGATGCCAAACTACCATGCCAGGGCCACTCTCACCTCCTCCTTTCATGTAACCACTTTTGTGCAGGATGTTTATGTTTAATTCCATATTTACTATTTATTTGCATTCAATAATACATTCATGTTTTCTAAAACTCAATTATTACCTCAATGCTTATCAAGAAATATAGTCTTAACTTCTTCACTCCTCCCTAATTATGATACCTGTTCCTCAGAAGAACCTCATTTAACTCTTTCAGCTGTTTCCAAATAACATATCAATACTCATATTTCTTTTTCTTTCTTTTTTTTTTTTTTTGTGCTGAGGAAGATTTCTCCTGAGCTAACATCTGTGTCAATCTTCCTCCATTTGGTGTGTAGGTCACTGTCACAGCTTGGCTGCTGACAAGTTGTGTAGGTCCACGCCCAGGAACCGAACTTAGGTTGCTGAATGCAACCACTAGGCCACAGGGCTGGCCCCAATATGGATATTTCTTAGTTTTTGGACTTAAAAACTTTTTTTTAACTTTTCCTCCTCCCATCTCTCCAATAAAGCAATATCATAATTTTAGGTTAAATGAGTATGTAGTGTTTATAATTTTAATACCATTTAAACATTAGCCACAACTGAGCCATAGAATCAGAGAGGTCAAAGCATTTATTCCCCCAGCTATGATTACATTTCATTTTTTTAAACACCTTTTCATTTTCTAGGAGGTTAATTGCCTTGGATTTCCACCCCCCTGAGTTTTCTATGTACCCATCACTAATCCATGCCAACATTTCCAGTAGATCTATCACTATCTCCTCAATGCATTCATAATCTCTCGGTTCTCATTTTTCTTGGAGACTTAGCATCGGGAGTTACTGTCTCCTTTTACCTGTACTTGATTCTTTCTGGACTCCTACCAGAATTAAATATCATTTTGGGGAATTCTCTTCACCATCATCTTGGAAATTTCCTCTGCTTTCACCTGAGATTCCATAACGGTTTTTAAAATATTTCTATTTTTGCACTTACTACTTTATATTGTAGTGTTTGAGGTCCTTGCAGGCTTGAGACTGTATCTTTATCTAACTTTGTATGTTTAATATCTCTCCTGGCTCTTGGTTCAAGGCAGGTGTGTAACCAATATGGTTTTGGAATTGAAGTGATTAAACAAAGTCCAACAAGATAATCTGCCAGGGTGCTACTTATTTAATCATGGTTCACAGAATGTGTCACCATGCAACAGAATAACAATAGTGCTAAAAGCAAACTTTTAATCAGTGCTTATTATATGCCAAGACTTTATCTCATTTAATCCTAACACAAGTTTCATAATGTAGGTACCATTATTAATCATATTTTATAGATAAGAAAACTGAAGCATGAGGAGGTCCTAGGGCTTAGGCTCATGTGGTTAGTGTGTCAGTCAGAATTCCAACAGAAAACAATGGCAACATTTGTTCATTTACACAGGGATTAATGGATGGTAATTAGGGTCACAACAAGGGATACTGCATGACGCCAAGGATACTAGTATTGGAATTGGCATCATTTCTGCCACTGATCTCCCCCTGATCCCCAAGTGGGAGAGTTTATCAGAACCCAAAAAGGAAAGAGAGATGTATAGATTGACAGCATCCTGGAGAAGAGCAGAGATCCTATGTCAAGGGACATAGACAGGTGTAGATAATCCTACAGAATGACGATCAAGGGAATAAATACCTTCCTGCTGGAACCACATATTGGCCAAATCTAACTAGGGCCAGGGACCCGAGAGCATGTCCTCTGATAGAAGCAGCCTCCCTAGGTAAAGAGCAGTGTGGAGAAGAAAGGAAGAGGATGTGAAGCAGCCAAATAAAAGTACGAGGAATAATTAGTGATAATTCTGGGATTTGTACCCAAGCATTTGACTACAAAGCTTATGCTCTTACTACTATGCTATGCTTGTGGGGTGGAAGGCAGAAAGGGAGGTTTTGTTTTCAGTTCAGATTCCAAAACAAAGTGATTCTTATAAACAAAGGAATTTTTATTTCCTTTTTCACCATTAACATTGACGGGATATCCATCTTGCAGGGAGAATACAATTTATTAGGATAATAAGAGACCATCTTGGAACCTAGCATAAAAATGACTGTGACATTGCACAAGCATTCTCATTAGCAGGGGGATAGGCACTCAGCACTTTGCAGAATGTATTGGTTTGAATCAAAGGGCTTCAACACAAGCAAAGACTAGGAAATCAGAAATAAGAGAGGCTGAAAGAATGTGGTCATCCTAGTGGGATAACAGCATCCTGAGACATGCAATAGGGGATATGGCCAAGGCAGAATCTAGTCTCATCAATTAAGCAGACTTATTATGGGTTAAAACCACTTCCTTAGTGAGGAGAAACAATAAATTGATGTTCAAACCCACTACATCGGCTTTGTAATTCATTGAATATGAATGTATACTAAATTATTTATCATTCTCATTATAGACTGGGTTTTTGTCAATCTCAAAAAGTCCTTTCATTGTCTCCATACAATTCTGAAATAAAAAACTCATCTATATCTTTTAATGTAGGCTTCTGAATACAGTAAATCATATTGTGCTTTAGTGGGGCTCATTCAAATATATTTAATGAGCGACCAGTGTGTACTGGGTGCTGTCCTAGGTGCTGGAGATGTAATATTGAACAAAATAAGACCCTGACCTCATGGAGTTCACAGTCTACTAAAGAAGACAAACAACTTTTCTATCTGGAAATCTGGAATGAAATCCCTCTCCTCTATCATCTGAACATTTTCTCTTATCCTTTGAAACTCATCTTCTTAGAGAATTTTGTGTTCCAATTCCCCCTCCTTCATGCAGTGTCCCCACAGAAACCATTTCTTGGCTCCACTCTAAACTATCACACTATATCTTATTGGTCTCTTGGCTGCTTTGTTCTCCTATTAGATTGTGAGCTGCTTGTTATCAGGGAAGCTATTATTTATCTTGGTTCCTCCACAGTCAAACCTCATGCCCAACACAGAGAAGACATGTGATAATGTTTATTGATTAAATGCATAAATTAACAAAAGAGAGAATAAAAATGTCTTTCTTCTACCCACTTCCTATATTTTAACCTCAAAATAGGCATGAGTCATCTTCATGCTTGATAGTGAGAAGTATAACAGTCATAATTTATTGATAATCTTCTATGTGACAGGGGCTTTACTTGAATTTCTAAGTAACTTAGGCATTTCTATTTCTATTTTTTGGATCACATAAGAAAAACTAAACATCTTTCCCAAGGACCGACAGCTAGTTAGTGGCCAAGTTGGGACTTTAGGTGAAGGTTTACTAATTCAAGTCTTTGTTCCCTCTAAATCACCAGTCTTCATTTCAGCAAGTTTGGAAGAATGTCTCAAAATTAACTGTAAATTGTCGCTATGACAATGAGCACCTTCTCTGGGAAGATGTCCTCAACTCTATGTATAAATTAGGAACATAGTAAGGTTATGAAAACTCACACTGCCATACTTCCCCTTCTATACAAGACTGTGCATGATCTAAAGGAATGATTCAAATTCTTATTTCACTTTCCCTGTTTAATCAGTGGGGGCTTACATTTGGGTTCAGCATGACTTTTCTTATTAAACCTATAAAAAAAATACCAAGCTCCTTATTTTAGTTGGTGGGATAAACTTTTAAAACTCTGTGATCTAATTAGGGTAAAGATCAAAGGAAGTGACTATTTTCACATGGCCTTAAGTAGACCTTTAAAATGTTTAGGTTTAGGGAAAAGACCTTTACAACTAACATGTTGTTTGGGGGTGAGGGAGGCACAATGGCAGAACTTTGATGTTCTTGAGAGGCATCAGTGTGTCACTTGTTTATCCAAGATAATCTATGCTTTATAAGAAAATTCTCAAATTAAAAATGATGGGGCATGCTGAACTCTTCTTTGTTACAGCTTGTCACTTTATATGAACACACAGTAGTATGTTTACTTCAATAATTATTGAATACACCAAAAGGTATTGAGTAAATCATACTTTAATTAAGAACATCATTCAGAATTCATATATATCATGTCTACTTTACAAAAAAATAAAATTTTAACCTTTAAGTATAAAGATGGACAATAAAAATAGTTTTTATGTCTCAATGTATTATATACGCTTACAATACATTTAACATAATACGATAAATGTATTTTAAACTTATTTATTGCTGTCAACACCTAGTAGAATGCATGCTACAGGAAGGCGGAGACTCTATCCTGTTCACTAGCATATTACCAGAGTTTGAACAGTGTATGTCACATACTAGGATCTCAAGAAATATTGTTGAATGAATAAATGAATGGCTAATTGAATTAAGGAAATTCATGTTGAATGCCATATTTTCTTGCCTAAGTTATTGGGGGAGTTGTATTTAGGGGCACAGAAAATGCAAACAAGAGTGGGAAAGAATAAATGTGGTTATGAGGAATGGCATGGTAATGCACAAATAAAGAAGGTACAGGTAAAACAATGTGAAAAAACAGTTGTGGTTTAGAATTGCTCAAAGGGCATAGGAGAAATTAAAATATTTGAGAGGTCTTTGTGTTTCCTGGGACTAGATATCTCCAAGTGACACTGCCTGGAAGTGAGTCCCTTCTGGTGGAATCTCTAGGGTCTATTTAAGGGTTTAATAAGTGACTCACCTTTCCCTCCCCAACCCAAAAAGAGAGGTGATGGTGTCCCACCCAGCAATCAGTGAGAAATGAACAAGGGAAGCCTGTGCAGTATCACCTGGAAGGTGAAATGTAGGGTGACCATGTGGAGAGTTAAAGGGGTTATGTAAAAGATAACTGCTATAAAGGTAGCAAAGTCCCAAACATTATTATTCAGTCTGAACAAATTTCAGAGATACAGAAAGGGGCATAGGTGGAGACCAGCCTACTCTTAAAGGAAGATTTAAGGCCATTAATTCATTCTTACATTTAATGAATGAGTATCCATGTGCAAGTCACTCTTCTAGACACTGATGATAAATGGTGAATAAGATAAGGTCCCTGCTCTCCATAGATTGCTTTTCAGTGGAGAAAGAAGAATCATAAATACATAAACAAATAATTGCATATAGAGCTTTTGTGCTGTGAGAACAGTGAAGTTGACATTAATTGGAAAGGGGCCTACCTACTTTAGACAGGAGGTTGAATCAAGCCTTTCTGAGAAGGAAATGTTTTAATTGAAATTTGAATAATAAGAAAGCAATGAGAAGATGCAAGGGAAGAACATTCCAGCAGAGGGAACAGCAAGTACAATGGCGCTCATACAGGAAATGGCCTGTCTTATTCAAGAATTAGAAAGAAGGTCAACGTGGCTGGATTATAGTGAGAGCAGAGAAGGGGTAGAGAAGGGACAACGTGAGATAAGTTTTGGGATTAGATAGAAGCCAAATTCTGTAGGCCAAGTGGGCTCTAAGAAAGGCTTTCAATTTGATTTAAGTGAAATAGAAAGTCATTGAGTAGTTTCATGCATCAGAGTACCATGGTCAGATTTTTAATTTAAAGACATCACTGAAGAACTTGAAAAGTCTCCTGGAGAAGACAGTGTGGGGCTTGAGCAGATGGTGCTGTGATAAGAATGGAAGGTAGAACAGAAGAGATGACTGAGGTGTACAAACAGGGAGAAGACTTTGCCTTGACCCATCAGGATTAGAGGGCTGCTGCAAACAATATGAGCACAACAGACATAAATGCTATTTACACATCTTCTAGGCAGTATGTTGGCGTTTAACCTTTATTACAGTTAAAGAAATGGTAGTAAGACTGGATTTAGCAAGAATACCCCAGACCCTCAAACCTTAAGCACTACCCACTCCTGCAAAGAATCTGAAGGAAATGAAGACTTAAGACTAGTAAACATTCACGACTACTTGGAGGCTTTGTTGTCAATCCCTGGAGGTATAGCCTAAGGATTTAGGATGAACCAGGTGAAGGGACAACTGTTATTTAGGTGCCTGAGATAACCGCAAGTCTAAGATCATAGCTGGCTGAAAGGCCTCCTTTTTCCACATCTCATTTAAGCTCACATCCAAATTTTGGCTACTGTTATTAAAATCTAATATTTATTGAATAATCACACTGGGTCATGCCCTGTGCTAAACACTTTATAGGCATTATTCCATCTAACACTCTTAATGAACTTACTAAGCAAGCACATTTATCACTTCCATTTTACTGATTAGAAAACTGTGACTTAAGAGAAGTAATTTTCCAAACTTATAGTTATACATGACAGAGCTGGAATTAGAAGACAAATCTGTCTGATTCCTGAGCCCACTTTCTTCACCATTACACTCTACTGCCACTCTACCATCCTGATAGTGAAGGGATGGAGAGATCAACCAGTGATATGAAAATGGAAAGAGGTGCCATCCGTTCCCCCAATGTCTTGGGTAGAACTGATAAGTAACTTGGCCAAGCCAGAATTAGAATTCAGTAAGCCATGTATATTGCCCAACAGCATGCTGCAGCCCCTTCTCATCCATATGTCCTTTGTTGTTTCTGTCTAGAGGAAGATCCAGCTCTCCCAGCCTCAGCAGCCATCTCCCTCATACCACCGCAAAGAAGCAGCGATGAGTCAGGTTCCAGGATACATGTGTAGCAGAGGTGCTAAGAGCATGCAGTCTCTTTTCCTTGCTTGCACTCTAAGATTGGGAGAATAGATTAGGCTGGTTTCCTCTTGCCTTTAGAAAGAAATTATAGCTTGTTTTCTTGCCAAGACTTTCTTATTAGATTGGTAAATGAAGATTTGGAAGAAAGCTTAGGTGAAAAGGAGACAAAAAGACCTCTCAATCTATTTCAAGTCTCTTAGGTCACTTAGGACAAAATCCAGTACAGACAAAAAGGCATCCTTCATGTGGTTTAGCTTAGCTCATCATGGGTCTACTTTGGGATTTGGGACAAAAGTATCATTTTAAAGAGGGCACCCATTTGCCTGGATTGTCTTAGGGTCCTATTGGGGAAGGTCATTGTCACACAAGTTTTAGTTGTCTGGGGATCAAATATAATTTTTTTGGATTTAGATAAAAATATAATCGTAATACTACCTTAGATATAACTTACATTACCCAGAGTGATTTTGTAATTTTTCAATTACTTACTTGGTTTCCAAAAATCTTGTTAAAGAACCCTACTGTGATAGAAATTGCTGAACTTCTGTAGACTTGTTTTCTCATCTAGGCAGCATAACAAACAGTCAGGAACCATGTTGGAACTTCAACTTGGGGGGTTGTAAAATGATATTTGCACAGGGACCTTTGCGTGATCAGTCTGAGCATTAGGATTTTCGAGACCAGTGCTCTAGAGGTTGTTATTTCCTCCTCCTTAGGAGAAGTTTGTGCCCTTTATTGCCAGTGAGACCACAAAATTAAGCCTAATTGAACAGTTAGGCTTCAATTAAGATGCTTATCTAAGTCAAAGATGATGCACTGATTCCTATGCCATGTGATAGAGTGAAATGAGCCAGTCAGCAGCTCCATTATTCTACATATATTTATAAAGTGTTTGTTGTTATTGCCTGCTAGGCACGTGGATGAACAAGATACCATCCTTGCCCTCAATGTTCCTACAGCCTAATACACAATTACTTACTTATCCTTCTTGGAAACACTTATTTGTCATGAGTGGCAGTTTGGTATAATGGAAAGAGTCTAGACTGGGTGGAGTGAAAACATCAGGGTCTACTCCCAGTTCTGCCATTAGCCAGCTATATGACCAGAGATAAACAACTTAAGCTCTTTGTGGCTCAATTTCCTCCTCTGTAAAAGGAAGGTGGCAGGAGTGGTTAGACATCTGAATCTAAAAATCTAAGAGGCCAACACATTTTTTTGAGCTATTTTAGGTGGTGTTTTCCAAAAATTCTTGAATAACTTGTATGCTTAATAAACATTAAATAAAAATAAGATCATCTTAATCCTCTTCTTCCTTTGCTCATAAATCCAGAGAATCTTTAAAGAACTCAAAACTCTTATGTATCATGCTAGGGGGAAAAAAAAATCAAAACAAACTCTGGGAATAAGCATTAGATAAAAAGAACTTCCCTTAATCCTAAACTCTCTGAAATCCAAAACATGCAGGATGTGGTTTAAGGGTAATGTGCAGATACAAAATTGTGATCTCAAGATTAAAAAAATAATAAATGTGTGTGTTTATCTTTGTTATCTGCCTATTTAAAATACTTTTGTTCTTAACCACGATAATGATGCCTAAATAACCCAGTAGCATTTACCTTTAAGACAAAACATCAACTTGTCTACTTATATTGATATTAATTTAAAATATCACGTCACCCAAGTCCTTTTCGCCTGTATGATTTGTGTAAGCATTTTTTAAGCCCATCTAAATGGTAAACATTTTTGACAGACATAGCCATATAAGTAAGTTAAGGCTATACCTTACTAAGTAATGAAGATTAGAACATAATATACACCATCTAGTTCAAGTTACATATTTTAATTATGAGAAACATTAATTTGAATGTGAATCACTCAAATCTGAAATGTTAAATTTGTGATTTTTTAAATAAAAATATGCTCATTAACATCAAAAAAGCAAATAGATTAATAGATGAACATTTTCAATTTTCCTTAGTTAAGCACGTAAAAACAGTAAGTCTCTTTTTAAGGATTTCACAAAAATTATCTCATTGCAACTCACAACAATCCTGTAATGCAGTTTTGTCATCTGTAGAGTGGAGACAACAATGGCAGATATATTGGACTTTAGAGTGGGCTTGGTTTTTCCTTGCTGAGACCTTGATCATTTCTTGGGTGTTTCCCAGGAACTTCCAGGTCTCTGAAGCAAGGAAGGCAAACGAGCTGCTCTAGTGAGCTCCACAAAGCAGAATAGGGGCTTTTCTTACCTTGAAATGCATTCAGGGCGATTTTAAAATGGGAATTCCACAGACAATGTCTTCTAAAACTATTGACACCCTTGGGAATTCTCATCTGAGAATATGATTTTAAGATGATAATGAATAAGAATTTGTTTTTCTATAAGGAATTTATCTTCTTAAAGTGAACTATTTTTGATTTTCTTATTTTACCCACAGTAAAGCCCAGTGGTGTATAGAGAAAAGAAACAGCTTTAGTGGCAATTTTGCAGATGAGGAAACAGAGCAATGGCTGAGATGACCTGGCTTGCCTGGAGTTAGTCTGCTATGAAGGCCTGAAGGAGTGGGAGGCAGATCACCTGATGTTTTTCAATTCCTTAAAATTTCCATTAGATCACACAGCATTTTTGTGTTCGTAACTAGCCCATGAATTCACCAGTACAAGGGACGGTATTTCCTTTCCTGTGTATCATGTAAGAAAATAATGTGTTAAGCATTTTTTAAGACATAGCTGTTCTAGACAATTGCTGTTCTGGACTGTGCTTTGTCATTTTCTCAGCAAATGCTTACTGATGATGCTGATAATGATGATGAGGATGAGGATGTGATACTGCTGACCAATCAACAAATGTAGTCTACCTACAATGGGCAGAACAGTATGATAAGCACAAAAGGAATAGTAAGAAACATAATGTATAACATTTGTCACTAAGTAGTTCACAATTCATCTGGAGGAAAATGTTTACCCATATAAAAAGCAATGAATAATTCAAGGTAGCTCTTAAGCACCAAGTGAACAATATACCAAATAAGCAGTTCAAGTCTTTGGAAGAAGAACCACATCACTGTGGGCTGAGATGATAGGATAGGCTCATTGGAAGAGAGGAATCTAATGGGTTTGGGGTAATTTGTGGATTTGAGACAGGCAGAAGTGTCCACATACCTAAAGAAAAATCAGCAGATGAGAGTCTGCTAATTTTCTCAAATGTTTAGTCAACACATCCGTCAATATGTTAAAAAAAATAAAATGAGGGACCAGCCCATTGGTGCAGTGGGTAAGTTCGCACTTTCCACTTCAGTGGCCCAGGGTTCACCAGTTCAGATCCTGGGAGCTGATCTACATACTGCTTGCCAAGCCATGCTGTAGCAAGCATCCCACATATAAAGTAGAGGAAGATGGGCACAGATGTTAGCCAGTCTTTCACAGCAAAAAGAGGAGGATTGGCGGCAGATGTTAGCTCAGGGTTAATCTTTCTCAAAAAATAAATAAATAAATAAATAAATAAATAAATAAAATAAAATGAATCAATAACTTGGTTACAATGGAATTTAGAGAAGTACAAAAAGAATTATGGTAAAATATTTGCTACCTCTAATTTTAGCCTTTTTTCCCCTTTTGACAGTTGCCAATAAAACCAATCTCTCTATCTCAGCTTACTAATTTATAAAAATAAGGTAATTCTTACCATTCACCTCAAAAGAGATCATCTAACAAGTTATTAAACAATATATTTTAAAGTAATATTATTAAAAATTCTATGTATCCCTACAATGAAGTATAAAAAAGAGAAATTAAGTAAACAATTCCATTTACAATTGCATCAAAAAGAATAAAAGACCTAGGAATAAAATTAACCAAGAAGGTGAAAGATCTGTACACTGAAAACTACAAGACACTGATGAGAGAAATTGAAGAAGACACAAACAAATGTAAATATATTCCATGCTCCCAGGTTGAAAAACCTAATGTTGTTAAATTGTCCATACTACCCAAAGCAATCTACAGGTTCAATGCAACCCCTATCAAAATTCCAACAGCATTTTTCACGGAAATAGAAAAAGAATCCTAAAATTTCTATGGAGCCACAAAAGACCTTGAATACCCAAAGAAATCTTGAGAAAGAAGAACAAAGCTGGAGGCAACACACTTGTTGATTTCAAACTATAATACAAAGCTACAGTACTCCAAACAGTATGGTATTGGCATAAAAATAGACACACAGACCAATGGAACAGAATAGAGATCCCAGAAATAAACCCACAAATATATGGTCAATTAATTTATGACAAAGGAGCCAAGAATATATAGTGGGGAAAGGACAGTCTCTTCAATAAATGGTGTTGGGAAAACTGGATATCCACTTGCAAAAGAATGAAACTGGACTTCTATCTTACACCTTACATAAAAATCAACTCAAAAGGGATTAAAGACTTGAATGTAAGACCTGAAAGCATAAAACTTCTAGAAAAAAACATAGGGCGTAAGCTTCTTAACATGGGTCTCGGCAATGATTTTTTGGATTTGACTCCAAAAGCAAAGGCAACAAAAGCAAAAATAAACAAGTGGAATTATATCAAACTGAAAAGCTTCTGCACAGCAAAAGAAACCATCAACAAAATGAAAAAGCAACCTAAAGAATGGAAGAAAATATTTGCAAACCATATATCTGATAAGGGGTTAATATTCAAAATATATAAAAAACTCAGACAACTCAGAAAAAAAAAACCCACAACAAAACCTATCCTACTAAAAACTGGGCAGTGGAACTGAATAGACATTTTTCCAAGGAAAACATACAAGTGGCCAACAGATACTTGAAAAAGGTGCTCAATATCATTAATAATCAGGGAAATTCAAATCAAAACTACAATGAGATATCACCTCACCCCTGTTAGAATGGCTGTTATCAAAAGGACAGGAGAAAACAAGTGCTGGTGAGGATGTAGAGAAAAGGGAACCTTTGTGCACTGTTGGTGGGAATGTAAACTAGTGCAGCCACTATGGAAAACAGTATGGAGTTTCCTTAAAAAAATGAAACATAAAACTACCACATGATCCAGCAATTCCACTTCTGGTATATATCTGAAGGAAAGAAAACCACTATCTCAAAAAGATATCTGCATTCCCATGTTCACTGCAGCATTATTTACAGCAGCCAAGATAGGGAAACAACATAAATGTCCATTGACAGATGAATGGATAAAGAAGATGTGGTATATATATAGACAATGGAATATTATTCAGCCACAAAAAAGAAAGAAATCCTGCCATTTGTGACAACATGAATGAACCTTCAGGGCTTATGCTAAATGAAGTAAGTCAGACAGAGAAACACAAATACTGTCTGATTTCACTTATATGTGGACTCTAAAATAAACAAACTCCTAGGTGGCTGCCAGAGGCAGGGGTTGGGGTGGACAAATGAGTGAAGGTGGTCAAAAGGTACAAACTTCCAGTTATAAGATAAACAAGTTCTGGAGATGTAATGTACAGCATAGGGACTATAGTTTAAAAAATTACTTATTCCTAATTTAGGAAAAACAGTAATTCCAGTATAAAAATTACATTAACAATAATGATTCTCAAAACAGTTGAAAGCCTAGAATTATATTTAGCAGCATTACACAAAGATAAAATATTTGGATGCGTAATGATTTGAATTAGAACTTTTTTTTAAGTGAGTGACTTTAGAAAATACAGTTAAGATAAAAGATCAAAAAGGCTGTTTTGTTTTCTAGAACTAATATGAAATATTAAAACTTCCTACATCATCAAAATTAGGTTATGGTCAGGGAGAGGGACGTGACTGCTGAAGGGTCAGATAGATGCAACATTGCTGCTTTGACTATAGAGGAAGGGGGCCATGAGCCAAGGCAAGTGGGCAACCTCTAGAAGCTAGAAAAGGCAAGACAATTGACTGCCTTCATGAGTCTGCAGAAAGGAACTCAGCCCAGCAGACACTTTGATTTTAGGCTGATGAGACCCATGTCAGACCTACAGAACAGTAAGATGATAAATTGTATTGTTTTAAGCTTCTAACTTTGTAGTAATTTGTTATAAACAGCATAGAAAACAATACAGCAAGAAATTTACTTACTTTAAGACATATTCAAATATTACTTATAACCAGGGATTATTTAGAAGAATCAAATGCTATAATTAATTATACATAGGCTTAGTGCAAAAGTTCTGAGCCAATTAAAGAATTGAAATAGTTAATAACTTAAGTAAAAAGGCCCAGTTACTGAGATACAGAAATATCTCAGTGCTAAATATGTAAGCGTATTCAAACTTGAAAAGTAAAATAAGAAAAATAAGCAAGTTATGTCATGCCGTAATATGAAGATATCATTAAAGGAACTGTTTACCCATCTCCTTCAGGTTCCTAAAAAGTGTTCTCAGAAAGGGATATGAGTCTTAATGACACTGAAGGATAAGGGGTACTTTATTTAAAAAGGAATTAAAGCTGGTATATTTGTTTTCCACAGCTGCTGTGAAAATGACCAGAGACTTGGTGGCTTAAAGCAACGGGAGCTTAGTCTCCCTCAGTTCTGGAGGCTGGAAATCCCAAACAAAGGTCTGCACTTTCCCTGGAGGTCCTACGGGGACAATCTGTACCTTGCCTCTTCTCGCAGCTGCATTCCTTGGCTTGTGGCTGCATCACTCTAATCACTGCCTCCACCTTCACACAGCTGCCTTCTTTGTGTGTCTAATCTCCCTCTTTCTCTAACACTTGTGATGGCACTCAGGACCTGCCTGGATAATCCAAGTCTTATTTCAAGATCCTAATATAATTATATCTACAAAAGTTTTACAATATAAGGTAATATTCATAGGTTCCAGGAATTAGGACCTGGTATCTTTGGGGCCACCATTCAGCCCACTATAGTTGATTTCTGGAGTGCTGGTAATAACCTGTTTTTTCAGCTGGGTCTTATACTCAGTGTATTTAGTTCATAAAATGTCTCCGACTCCAGACCTACTCAAACAGAATCTGCATTTTAACAAGATCCCCAGGTGATTTATGAGCACATAAAGTTTGAGAATCACTGCTCAAGAAATGTTTGAAGGAAACATTGTCATAACTTGATGAGTGATTGGACGGAGTGACTGGAAGTGAAGGAAAGTAAGCAGTAAGTGGGAAGGCAGTGTATAAGAACTTATCAAAATTTTTATGCATTAAAGGAGTACATTTTTAATCTAAAAGAACAAAGATTTTTAGTTCTAATAAACAAATTTCCAGAAAGAGAGAAGACTGGCAGAGATATTTGGGGTCAATTTGTCATTGACGTCTCTGAAATGGTTCTACTTAGGTAGCTGCCTGTTTTCCAGAGGTGGGAGTCTCTCTTTCATCCAAGCACTGATAACAAGCTCCAAGCTCATCCAGAATGTTCCACAAAGTTTGGCTCCTACTATATGTGAAATTTGATAAGGACTGCTCTGTGAATTGACTACCAAGATTAGTAATAATTTGTTAGTCCAATATAATGGGCATGAAATCATCACACCTATATTTTGGATAGTTGTCTCCCTTCCTCTGTCATAGCCAGCCTACATAGAAACTAGCCAAAGAGCCACTGAATTGTTTGGCAGAAAAGTGGCACAATCAGATTGGACACTCTTAGTAAAACATCTTTTAGTCATAAAATTCAGATCTTTTGAAACCCTCTGGACTCACATGAAGTATCAGCAGTTGTAGCATGGATGATAACATAATGATCCTTGCAACAGTCAAGGGTTTATTTGGTGCCAGGCACTCTCTCCTAAAGAGCTTTTTGCTCTCAAATAATCCTCACAACAACCCAGGAGGTAGGGAGCTGCTTTGCAGATGAGGAGACTATGGCCTTCCTTCACACCTGGCCCACGCTCACTTCTTCCTTAGGACACCTCTAGCTCATTCAGCATCGTCGAGTGCCTTTAATCACAAGCGAGTCTTAGAAATACTCTCCAGTTCATTCATTCAATAAATATTTATTGAGTGCTAGGTAATGTGAATCAACTGAGAATACACATCCACTTTAAGGAAAAGCAAAGACAAAACAAAAACAAAAAACAAAAAAACTGAGCATTCTGCTTCTTTAGTAGTGCATACAGTTAGCAAACAGCAAATATTTCCTGTCTGAAATGACTAAAGGAGATTAACCCTTTCACTCCTCTGTACCTGTGAATCTAACTTGGGAACTTATCACTTCTGTTTACTCTGTAATATGCTACTGATTTGGGATGTTCTCTGCCAGCTTCCATTTCTAACTCTACACCGGGCCAAAAATTAATTCCTGGATTTGATTGAGAAAGTCGAAATAGAATTGTGTGCCATTGTAGGAGTAATGTCAATGTTAAACAGATCAAATGTTATTCCACAAATATCTACAAACAAAGCTTTTCCCTTTGTTAGAAAAGTCATATTCTGGCAGACAGGTTTTCCATGCAGGGTAGCCTCCACTGTTTGCTTGCATTTGAAATTCTATATTTATAAAAATATCTCCAGTAATCAAGCAGTCATACTTATTGTGGGAGAGTCAGAATGGATGAATGAAATACTGAAAAAAAATCCCCAAACATACTTTCAATCAAGAATGTCATACATTTCCTTAAGCTTATTAGAGCTGCCTAGTAACAAAATTGTCTCGTTTATGTTTTGCCTCTTCTCCTTCCCTTTGTGATTTCATAAAAGTACCTGCCTCAGACATCATGTGGCTCATAGTAGGTCCAGGACATGATATTTCTCTCCCTGCTCACAGAACTGTTGATCAGGTTAAAAGTAGCCATGGGGCAGGTAGCTGGAGAGTATTGGCGGGGGTCCTTATGGGTTCTTAGTTCCAAAATAAGCAAGCTTTGATTTTAACTATCAATATTCAATATATATTTAGGTCCAAAACCACTAGTAGATTTGTCTTCACTATGACGCTCTGAAAGTAAAATGACAGTACTTCATAAAATAGGTTTATGGGCTTGTAAATTGTGCCTTTTATTTTCTGAACTATTTGACCCACTTTTGGATACTATGTTCAGTAACTACTGCAAAATCTGTTTTGCAAAATCACATGCTAATTGAGTAAAGTAAAATGTTAAAATATTTAGTCAAGAAAATATAATTACTATAAATCACAAAAGTTAAAATTTAGTACTCTCTTCCTATAATGAATATTTCACAGTTAGACTCTTATTTAGAAGACTCTTGGATTTAGAAGATTAAAAACGCAAAACAAGTCAAAATTAAAAGAGAAACACCTGATTTTTAAGAATTAGAACTTTTTTAAACTAGATATTTCTAAATGTCAAACAATTATGTCAAATTTCTTGAGACATTTGAGACATAGTATATTCCTTTTCCAATGTAAATGTAATTTTTATATTGGAATCTCTGTTTAATAAAAACATTTAGTTAATCATCACAACAGATGTTTCAGTAATAGAAAACGTTCTGTAAGTGGCACCTCAGCTTTTGTGATAAACGCTATTGCTCTGGAAATGAATTAAAAATCATCTACTCAACATTTACTTAAACATTAACCTAAAAAAAACCATTTACTTAAAAATTTAATTTAATCTTGATTAAACAAGATTAAAATTAACTTATTATTATAATTATTAAAATAAGGTTAAAATAAAATCTTAAATCTTTACATTTTAAATTAAAGCCAAATAAAGGAAAAATCAGAACATTTACTTTAAATTTTAATATTTTTGAAAATTGTATCTACTTTTTTTCGTGACCAGTAGCCCCAGTCTTTATCACTTTTTTTCTGAACAAAATTATCAATGACGTTGTCTTTGGTGAACACATGTCCTGTGTTTCTTTTATTTACCAATGTGCTTTTAAGTTATTTTAGTCAACAAAACTACATGTACCATTTCAAGTAATGTACATTTTTTCCAATGCGATGTAATAGGAAATAGTAAAACGAGACTTCATTTAGAATTTAAAAATTCCCTTGGGGTACAATTATTGCCTCTGAGAATTGGCAGCATGTTGTACATCATAGCCTACAATATGAACAGTGGCCCCTGGAATTATGCAGTGCACATCCTGCATTGCTGCACATGGCAGTCCTTACTAACCGACACCTGGGAGGCCAGCTCCAGGGAAGACTTAAAGTCTGTGAGCATTAATCAACAAATATTTTGGAGCATCAAAGGAGTACAAATCCATTCATATCGTGCTCATTGTTCTAACACAGAAAAACAAATCTGACACATGTTTTCTGTGGAAGTCTGGTTTGGAAACAGGCAGAAAAACTTGCCTGTAAACTTGCCATGGCCTAGATTTATTATGAATGGGCATAGTATAGTTCTGACATGCAAAATCTTCTGGAACACCATTAACGAGTTCCAGGTCCTGCTGATTCAAGGCTTTGCGTTCTTTCACACAGTGGTAACTGATTCGGGAATGATGAGAAACGAGGTATTAGGTTTTTAAACAGTTAAAAAGAGGGAACAGAAAATTATTAGATGCTAAACGGTATGCCCTCAATGGATAGTATCAGTGTTACACATTTGAAAGACTAATGGTATAGCTTTTATTATTAAAATATTTCTATAATATGAATGCCAATAAATGCCATATACTAATAGTTGTCAAAATTTATTGTATATAACTGTTGCTTGGGAAGCCAATTAAAATGCAGTTTCTGGGCCACACTCCCAGAGATTCTGATTTAGAAGCATGGGAAAGGGCCTAGAATTTGCATTTTAATAAGTACTCCCAAATTCCTAATGCCAGAAGTCTTGCTCTACCATTTTGAAAAACACTGCCATAAACTGTATATAACGGTGGCTCACAGCCCTGGCATTTCTGAGAAGTTTTAGAAAAATACAGACACTTCTCCCTAGATTTATTAGATGGGGTGAAGTCCAGACATGCCTAGATTTTAAAAATTCTACAAGGTGATTCTGATTTGCTGCTGGGCTAAGAAACACTGGTAAGTAGAATTAACTTCCATTTCCTGTTTCTTATTAAATGCTTTTAATAGATGACCTATTTAACCTAAGAGAAATAGGAAAATTTCTTTAGACATTTAGATTATAAAACTAATAAATTATATACAACATCTATTTCCATTAAAGTGTCTTAAAAATATTTTCATTATCTTGACCCCCTTCCCCAATACATCCTCTCCCATTTTCCTTTAAACGGCTACGCCATCTACCCAGTTGAAGAGAGACTCTCTAGGTAGTAGTTATGAGCATGGGTTTGGAAGTGAACAGTCCTTGATCGCAGCCCCACTTCTGCTATTTCCTATCCATGCAACACTGGACATGTTACCCAGCATTTATAAAATGGTAAATACCTCATAGATTATTGTGAGAATTAAGTGAGATGACTTATGTAAAGTGCTTCATTCAACCCCTGGGCTGTGATGAGCCTTTTTAAAAAGTCAGCTATCATCATTCTTAACTCCTTGCTCTTCCCATGGGTAGGCACCATTTTCTCACTCTTCCACATGTTAATTACCTGGTGCATTGTCCACTTGTATCCATTCTTGTTGCCACTAATTAGTCCAGTCACCTCTTTCCTGGATTACCACAATTAGCTGAGTTCCTTATTTTCAGGCTTGCTCCTTCTAGCGGCAGCCAGAGATAACTAAGATGCCAATTCCCTACTCAGTTCCTTCAATGGCTGACTTCTGCCCTTGAGATAAAGTCTGAACTTCCTAACATGAGTTACAAGATATTTCTCATTCTAATTCCTGCCCATGCCTCCATTCTTGTCTCTTGCTACACTTCTGCTTCACACTTTAATTTCCCACAATATCGAACATTTTTCATTCCTGGAATGTGCTAGACTTTCTTTTGCTTCTGGGTCTATGTACATATATTCCTTCTGCCTAAAACACACATCCATCTCTCCTCATCTTCTTTACCGTCCTCCAGAAGGTTATCCTGCCCTTCAACTATGCTTGAACACTTTTCTACAAACTTGTCCCCTTCACTTATTGTTAGTGCAATTGAGTCAATTTCAACTCCAAGTGACCCTGTGTACGGCTGAGTGGAGCCCTGCCCAGTCTTTTTGGACCATCCTCTCACCTCCCTGGTGCAATATCAGACAATGCTCTGCTGCTATTCATAGGGTTACCATGGCCAATTTTTTGGAAGTGGGTGGCCAGGTCTTTCTTCCTAGTCTGTCTAGTCTGGAAGCTCTGCTGAAGCCTGTCCACCACGGGTGACCCTGCTGGTATTTGAAATATTGGTGGCATAGCTTTCAGCATCACAGCAACATGCAGCCATCACAGTATGACAACTGACAGACATGTGGTGTGGTTGCCTGATAGAGAAAGGAACCCAGTCTGTGGTGATGACAGTACTGAATCTTAACCACTAGACCACCAAGGCAGTTCACCCCCCTCATAAAACACATCATATTTTATTGTGATTATTTGTTTATTTGAGTGCTTTTCATGCTGAGTTAAGGGAGTCTGGATGGTCTTCACATGCATTATTTGACTGAGAATCCTGTAACATTTAAAAAAAATTTAATAATCTGTAAAAATAAAATAAGCATATTCCAGAATAGCTGGATATGAGTATGCATTTTAGTGTCTGTATTTATTTTAAATTTTTTATAGTAAAATATACATAACATAAAATTTGCCATCTCAGCCATTTTTAAGTGTACAGTTCAGTGGTATCACGTATATTCATATTGGTGTGCAACCATTACCACCATCCATCCCCCGAACTCTTTTCATTTTGCAAAACTGTACTCTCTATCCATTAAACAATAACTCCCCATTCCCTCCTCCCTCTAGCCTCTGGTAGCCGCCATTCTACTTTCTGTCTCTATAGTTTTCACTACTCTATGTACCTCATATACGAAGAATCAGACAGTATTTGTCTTTTTGTGACTGGCTTATTTTACTTAGCATATGTCTTCAAGTTTCATCCACGTTATGTCATATTTCCTTCCTTTGTCAGAATTTCCTTTCTTTTTAAGAATAATAATATTCCATTAAATGTATATACAACATTTTGCTCATCCATTCATTTGTCCATGGACGCTTGAGTTGCTTCCACATTTTAACTATTGTAAAAAATGCTGCAAAGAACATGAGTGTACAAATATCTCCTCGAGACTCTGCTTTCAATATTTTTGGGTATATACTCAGAAGTGGAATTGCTGGATCATGGTAATTCTATTTTTAATTTTTTAAGGAACTGTCATAATGTTTTCTATAGCAGCTGTGCCATTTTAACTCTTATCAACAAGGCACAAGGGTTCCAATTTCTCCATATCCTTGCCAACATTTGTTATTTTCTGTTTTTTTGATAGTAACCATCCTAATGAGTGTGAGGTGTATCTCGCTGCAGTTTTAATTTGAATTTCTCTAATGATTAATGATGTTGAGCATTTTTTCATGTGCTTATTGGCCATTTGTATATCTTCTTGGAAGAAATCTTTATTTAAGTCCTTTGCTGAGTTTTGAATCTGGTTGTTTGTCTTTGCTGTTGAATTTTAGGAATTCTCTATATATTCTGGACATTGATCTTTATCATATATGTGATGTGCAAATATTTTCTCATTCTGTAGGTTCCTTTTGTATTCTGTTGATACTGTCTTTTGATGAACAAATTTTTTTAATTTTATGAAGTCCAATTTATCTATTTTTTTCTTTTTAGCCTGTGCCTTCAGTGTCAAATCCAAAAAATCATTGCCATATCTAATATCATGAAGCTTTTGTCCTATGTTTTCTTCTGAGAGTTTTAAAGTTTCAACTCTTACATTTAGGTCTTTAATCCATTCTGAGTTAATTTTTGTATATGGTGGTAGGTAAGGGTCTAATTTCATTCTTTTACATGTGGGTATCCAGTTTCACCAGTACCAATTGTTGAAAAGACTGTCTTTTCCCCATTGAATGGTCTTGGCATCCTATTTGAAAATCATCGACCATATATAAGTGTTTATTTCTGGGCTCTCTATTCTACTCCACTGGTCAAATGTCTGTCTTTGTACGACACTGTTTCAGTTACTATAGCTTTGCAATAAGTTTTAAAATCAGGGAATCCTCCAACTTTATTCTTCTTTTTCGAGATTGTTTTGGCTGTTTAGGGTCCCTTGAGATTCTGCATAAATTTTAGGATGAATTTTTCTATGTACTCAAAAAATATCATTGAGATTTGAACAAGGATTGCATAAAATCTGTAGATCACTTTTAGTAGTATGAAGATTTTAACAATATTGTCTTCTAATTATGAACATGGAATATCATTCCATTTTTATGTCTTTAATTTCTCTCAGCAATGTTTTATAGTTTTCAGGGTACAAAGTTTTCACCTCCTTGATTAATTCCTAAGTATTTTATTGTTTGTGATACTATTGCAAATGGAATTTTTTTCTCAACTTCCTTTTCAGATCATTCATTGTTACTGTATAGAAATGCAATCTATTTTTCTGTGTTGACTTTGTATCCCGATACTGGGCTGAATTTGTTTATTATTTCTAGGAGTTTTTTGTGGAATATTTAGGGTTTTCTACATATAAGATCATATCATCTGTGAACAGAGATAATTTTATTTCTTCCTTTCTAATTTGGGTGCCTTTTATTTCTTTTTCTTGCCTAAATGTTCTGGGTAAGACTTTTAGTACTATGCTGAATAGAAGTTATAAGAGTGGGCACCCTTACTTTGTTCCTGATATTAGAGGAAAAGCTTCCAGTCTTTCACCATTGAGTGTGATGTCCACTGTGGGTTTTTTCATAAATGGCTTTTATCATATTCAGATAGGTTCCATCTATTCTTAGCTTGCTGAGTCTTTTTATCATGAAAAAATGTTGAATTTTATTCAAGTGCTTTTTCTGCATCAGTTGAGATTATCACGTGGTTTTTTCCTCCATTCTGTTAGTGTGGTATATTATATTAATTGATTTTCATACGTTGAACCATCCTTGCATTCAGGAATAAATCTTACTTGGTCATGATGCATAATATTTTTAATTTAGTTAGATAGTGTTTTGTAAAGATTGTAGCATCAATGTGCATATTTACCTTTACTGAGATCTTTATTTCATCATATGGCTTCAAATTACTGTCTAGTGTCCTTTCATTTCAACTTGCAGGCTGCCTGAGCATTTCTTGCAGGGCAGGTCTAGTGGTAATAAACTCCCTCAGTTTTGTTCATTTGGGAATATCTTAATTTTGCACTAGTGTTTATAATGTGGCTCCAAATGAATATCAAATGAGTCACGATATGATGTATCAATGAAAGTTTCATGGGAATGAAAATAAGAGTGATTTTCCTCCTGACTTTTTATTATGAAAACTTACAAAAGTGCAGAAAAGTTGAAAGAATTATACAGTGAACCCTCTTCCACTTGGTGCCTAGATTTTATAATTAACATCTTTGCAAGAGACTCTATTCAAATATTAATTCTATAACTTTTTAGCTGGATAACCTTGGGAAAGTTACTTAACTTCTTTGTACTTTGGTTTCCTTAACTAGAAAAGAGGGATAATGATAGTACTTACTTTATGCACTGCTGCAAAGCTTAAATGATACAATCTATACAGAGTACTTAACCCACTACCAGGCCCAAGATAGGTATATGCATTCAGTGTAAGCTAAAATAATTAGTAATTTTTAAATAAATGAATGAAGACATAATAAAATTTCTGAATCTTCTAAAGGAATTTTAATATCTATATTTCAGCTGCTGGATGTAGAACAGTGGTGTCTCTATTTAAGGATAAACATTCTGAAGAATGTAAACATGGAAATTTTTTCTTAATAGCTGAACTAATGTACTTATATAAGAATTGTACCAGCCCAGTTGTTTACTATTAAATTGTTCTGGTTACATGCAATGAAAGAAGGTCTCCAGTATATCCCTTGGATTTCTCTCATAAAAACCATAAAAAGACAATACAGGAAAAATGCTATAGTTTCTGATTTATTAATATATAGCGGTGATTACTGGCTATACGGAGTTTCAATTGTCTGTTGGAGCAAAGAGGAGAGGTATGGGAGGGAGGTGAAGGGCCAAACTAGGGTGAGGCAGGAAATAGAAGGACCTTCGAACAGTCTTGCCAACACAAACTAAGACTAAGCCTCTTGCTCTCTCCAGGTTCCATTCCTGTCCCTGAGGACTCCAAGGGTTTGTGTTTAGGGTGAGGGCAAGCAAGGAGGTGCTAAGTAGGTCCAGGTGGAATTCTTTAAGGCAAACTGGCTTGTCTCCAGCTTCAGATCTCACTCACACACTTTCTACAGCTGCATTGCTGCTTAAAGCGCATCTGGTGTGTGCTCTCTTGTCCAAGAATGGTTTGGACTCTTCCTAAGACTTGATGTAAGTGATTCTAAAGACCATCAGAAAGATGCACTTTGCTAATTAGAAAAAAATGAGACAAAACCAAAAGATTTCAATATACTTGAATCTCTAAACAATTTAGAGATAGTACCCAACTTTTTACTCATTTTTGTTATGGAAGATTACTGTTTCATTGATAAATTCAGAAGGAAGACATGCACAAGATAGGCTGCACAATATTCTAGAAAGGGTACATTTTAGTAGAGGTTTGAAATCTAGTTTCCCCGTTAACTCTGTCCCCACCTTAGGGGGCCCTTAGATATATTATTACATCTTTGAGTTCAATTTTTTTCTACTCTTACGCCCTCTCATAGATCTCATCCAGTTAAAAAATTACAGTATAAGTGAACTGAATCTTAGGTTTTTGGAGCTGCACAGTTATAAAAATCAGCTTTCCTTTATTTCTCCTGTCATGAATAAGCACTCATCAAAAAACCCTGAGTGTACTATTTAAAAATACCATGAAGGCTCTTTAAAGATGTTAATTATTGTATTTGAATATGTTTGAAATAAGTTACTTTCATAACACGGTGAGTGTTATTATATATATTCCTATTGATCCATTACCAACTTAAATCATATTTTCTGAATTATTTAGAAAAATATTTCAAACTTGAATTCATGGAAGAAAAAAAGACCTTTGTTGTCAATTCCAAGAAACCTAGTTCTGAAAAGTTCTCAAATGTTAGTGAAGGCTTTTCAGGTTACTTGAATGCACCTGCTTGATCGGACCTTCAACAAAGTATTTACATTGGCAAATAAGTAATTTATGAATAAATAAGAAGTTGGATCCTGAGAAACTGGACTAATAAGCTCCATGCCTTAGTCTTTGTGCAAAGGCTTGCATGCAGTTTCTACCAAACTTTTGCAAAATTAATTTCAGCAAGTCCAAGTGCTTGGGATACAAGGGGATGACTGCATACAGAGGTCTTTTCACACATTGCTCCCCACAGTCAGCGGTTCTTTTCTATTAGCTCTCTTGGCAGTCCAGCAGGCCCTCAGGAGGGTCTTCGGTAAACTTTTAGGCGCGCGCGTGTGTGTATGCGTGCATGTGTGTCCTGAGCCAGTGGATGGCTACCCATCCACCCCCAGTCAAAATGTTTCCCCTTGGATGAACAATCCTGCACTGTGAGTGTTCTGCAGGTGTCTCTGGGTGTCAGCTGGCCTCTGTTTATTATTGGTGTGCTGTGTACAGGGAGGCTGAGCCGGCCATCAGTAACAACTCTCTGCAAATGGGTCAAGGAAATGAAAATAAAGCCTGTGCAGCAGGAACTTTTAGGGTCTGGGGTTTTGCTGGCAAACTCTGCCCAAGTTCCTCTGTAGGTGCTACTTTAAAATTGCTTCATGTTTGACTTGGACGAGACTTCCCGTGGCGAGGCTGTGTGAGATATGTGAGGGGGGACCAGCTGGAAGCAGGTGTGCTGTGTTTTCATTTTAGCTTTTACCAGAAGAACACATCCTCTGCTTGGTTCTGAGGCATTGCTCTTCTTCAGAAGTTTGTTTGCGTAATTTGTTTTCCAAAAATGGGGGGGGGGGGGGGGGCGGGTTCCTATTAAAAGTGTTGGGGATCATCTGCATGATTTTAAACTATTTCATTTTTCAAATCTGTTACTCATAGTTGAGTAAAAAGAAACAAACATCCCTTAGAATTTGAAGCCTTTTCCTCCTCAGCTTGCATTTTCAGTGACCGAGGAATAAGAAGGGAACTTTCTTATCAAGAACGCTCTATGATGAATTTCCAAATACCGCTTAATACATGGGAAGGGCACTGGTTTACGGACAAGCTCACCCATAGTGAAGTGTATCAAGCTTGATATCTTAATACAATATTCAAAAACAATTTCTGCTGAAAGAATTACTAATTTATAGAAGTTACTTAGCACAATTGTTTTATGATAAATCAGTTCCATGGCCAGTTTTGCCATCTTTCCCTATAACTGCTGTAATAATATTCTGGACTCTGTGCACTACATTTCACATACTACAGGTATGTGGTGAAGTTAAAAGTGGTTCAGGATTATTAGTCTGGGAATCTTTCAACTGGTTCTCAGTGCTCAAAAAAATTTCTCAGGGGGCCGGCCCCGTGGCTGAGTGGTTAGGTTCCTGCGTTCTGCTTCGGCAGCCTAGTGTTTCGCTGGTTCAGATCCTGGGCGCGGACACCGCACCGCTCATCAGGCCATGCTGAGGCGGTGTCCCACATGCCACAACTAGAAGGACTTACAAGTAAAATATACAACTATGTACTGGGGGGATTCGGGGAGAAAAAGCAGAGGGAAAAAAAAAGAAGAAGATTGGCAACAGTTGTTAGCTCAGGTGCCAATCTTTAAGAAAAAAAATTTCTTTCTGCCTAATAACCTATATTACTCAAAATAACAGCTTAAATCATTTGAGAAGTTGCTATTTATTATATTCATAAAATCTATAAGCAGTCACAAACATCTCCATTTATTCATTTATTCACTCACTCAATGAGCATTGATTGAACCAACAATGTGTGCCAGGCAAGGCAAAGTGACACAAACAGAATAATGATGACCTTCCAGCCCTCTGTCTGCCTACCCTCCACACTGGCCTGAAGCAACTGGAGGTACCCTTTGAAACTATGAGCCAGCTCACATCACCCCTCTGCTTACAACCGCTACAATCACCTCTAAGGCTAGCTCCTCACTCCCCGTCTACCCTCGCATCCTGCTCCATCCCTGCCCTGGCTCTGCTCCAGCAACAGTGGTCTTCTTGCTGTTCCTAAAACACACCGAACATCTGCCCCCAACTTCCCCAACATTGTAGTTGCATAGCTCTCTATTATCTCCGTAGTGTTTATCTCCTGATCTGATTCTGTTCTCATGAATCTCTTGCTTTGGTCTGATCTCTTGTTCATCTTAAGATTCATGAAGGCAGAGCTTTTGCTGTTTCATTTTTTTCTCTCATTTCCCCTGTGTCTGAAACAGTCCTTCTACAGTAGAAATTCAATATGCATTTGTTCAACGTAGAATGAATGCATGAATACCTGGTCTTTAGTCTAGTTCGAAAGAAAGATGTGTGAATAAACAACCATAAATTACCACAAATCATTACAGTGTTATGGTATCATATGTTATAGTGATCATATACCTGTCTGTATTTCTTAAAATGTAAATTTACTAAAATATAGATCCACAGATATTAAAGGTGTGTTTAGAAATCAAGGAAAGCATCATTTGTTTCAAGCTTTCTTATATAACTACTATTTCTTTAGGCTATTGTGATATGGCAACTTCTATCTGTAATTCTCTTATTACTTCTCAAACTGTCTGGAGGCCATAAAGGAAAAAAAAGAGTGAAAGAGAGAAAGAAGGAAGGAAGGAAAGAAAGAAAGAGAAAGAGAGAGAAGAAGGAAGGAAGGAAGAAAGGAATGGAGAGAGGAAGGAAGGAAAATTATTTTCCAAGAATTTTCAGCTGGTTCTCAAGAACACTGGCTGGAATTTTGGGGTTAATCTTAGGAAGACTCCTCCTGAGGCTTTGACTACCCACGAGAATGGAGCCTTTTGAAAGTCTTTAAATAGTAGGAGCATGATGTTGACAACATTGCTGTATTTGTTTTAGTCAGTTTTATATTAAGACTCTCACAGTACTTACTTAAGCTAAAAGCTTTTTTGGATTTTATGAGTTGGGATGTTTCCCAATAGATTTTTTCAGTTTAGGTAAATAGAAAAGAAATGATTAAGGTCAGTGTTCACAGAGATGGTTCTTGTAGCTGGAAATGAGGAAGTCTACTGCTCCCGTACTTATTCTTACTGAGGGCGTAAGTTACGCAATTTCCTCATCCACCAGTTAGCTAATTATTTTCATTTTTACTTGTCTAGAAATCAAGTTAATTTTGACCACCTACCTCACTTATTTGACCTGAAAACATACTTAGTTCTTGTGGATGTGGTTAGCTCATTAGTATAGTTTTTGTCTGATTCCATTCTCTCGACATTTTCCAAAACCAACTAGTTGATTTGATCTGTTCTTTCAACTAACACACTCTTAATACTCCTAACCAGAAGTCCTAGGCAGCCTGCACTCCCAACAATGCTTGGTCTTTAGTCAGTAATTTTATATCAAGGCTGTTCTAAAAACCTCCAGTGACTTTTCTGACGCCTGCAGACATTTCATTTTTACTCTCTGAATTCTTTGTTGTCTACATGAAGCCCTCATAAATCCTACATAGTTTCTTCTCCTAGCTGAGGATTGACTGCTCAAATGTTGTCACTTTGAACTTTCTCTTGCCACATATTGAATCAATTTCATATACAAAGACTTCCTCATATACCTAAATCAAAGAAAATTAAATTTCTCCGCTCTCCTTACATTGCACGTGTCCATCAATTCTTCTAAGCAGTCATCTGTCTCACTCTGAGATACATGTACACACTTTCCAAACCTAGCTTATAACACTGTGAAGTTAAAGTATTTTCCCTCCCCTGTAGGCTGTTTTCTGTTGAGAGAGAACATCTCAGCTTACCTCCCTTCAATGTGCTTCAGTAATTTAGGTATTTCTTTTATTTTTTTCAAGATATTTAGTCAGTGAGTTTTACTTAATTCAATTGAAATAATGCCATGATGACTTAATAAGCCAATATTTAAAAGGGTGAGTAAAAGGACAGCATTTCAGAACAGGAAATGTGAAGCCTGAGGGAGGGGGAGAGGCAGAGAGAGGGGATGGCTCATCAGCCACCATTTGCCAGGACAGTATATAGTCCTGTTTGGTTTGGTGGAACAGACATTTTACTGGTAATATATTTCCCAATCCCAAATTAGGGACTACTAGAGCAGTTTTTTAAAATAAAAATTATATATATTTAAGGTGTACAATGTGATGATTTGATATACATATACACAGTGAAATGATTACTATAGTCAAGCTAATTAACATATCATCCCCTCACATATTTACCTTATTTTTGTCATGAGAGCAGCAGAAATCTAGTTTCTTAGCCTATTTCCAGTATTCAGTACAGTATTATTAACTCCAGTCATTCTTCCTGTACGTTAGGTCTCCAGACTTATTCATCTTACAGAACTTCAAATTTGTGCCCTTTGACCCACATCTCCCCGTCCTCCCCCAACCCCAAGCCTCTAGTAAGTACTGTTCTACTCTCTATTTCTATGAGTTTTACTTTTTTTCTTTTAGATTTCTCATATAAATGAGAGAATGCAGTATTTGTCTTTTTCTGACTGGCTCATAAGTTAGTTGTTTCTGTTTCTATTCATGCTTGCAGTCCTGTTTGGAGGAGTCTAAAATAATTTTGAGGTATATGGTACATTTCTATGGTCCTGGATGACATTTTAATGTGACAACTCACTATTTTTAGTGTCTTTCACAAACTATTTTCAAGGTTCTCTAGATCTCTACTTTGATAGCTCTCTTTGATCTGCTTTTTCCAATATTAGCAAAGCATCGTACCTCTAGATTTCTGGGGGTTTTTTTTTTGGTGGGTTAAGGAGATTTTGTAAAACAGTTCCTTATATTCCCTTGAAAGCATGTAAGAGAATCTAGTGATACGTTAAAGAGAAGAATAATGAAGCATGTGTGGCTGAACTTTACTATTCTATTAATAGCCAAGATGTTGTCAGATAGAGCAGTGGAAACAAATATAATATAACAGACCTAAGTACATATAAAATAATTTAGTATATGAAAAAGCAGTGTTTCAAACCAGTGGTGAGAAGACAGTTTATTCAATAAAAGCTCTTGGAAAAAATTGGCAAACTATTTGGATCCAAATGAAGGAAAATAAAAAACGAAATAGTTACCTTATAAAATTGAAATAGATCACATATAGATTAAAGACAATTAAAATATGAAAGGAAACTACCAAAGCACTAGAAGAAAATAATGACACTCAGAGAAAGTTGGGATGGTAATGAACATAGTGAACATGCCACCAAAGCCATAATTGGGAAAACTATTCCATCATAAAAAGTTTTTTCTAAAACTTTGATTTAAAACAGACAAAATTAAGAGAAAAAGAAAAGTTTAGGAAAAAATATTTTGAAGCAACCTATAAAAATGCTTTTAAGCAAGAGATGATTCTATTTACATACTATGTGCCAGATTCATCCTAAACACAAATCATTAGTGGTCCCTGCTCTCATAAAGTTTCCAGTCTAATGAGATTAAACAAATTTTTATTTTATTAAACAAATATCTGCACAGATGAATATACAGTTAGAATCTATGGTGAGATCTGTGAAGAAAAATTGCAGGATGGTATTAGAAATAATACCAAGGGATTCTAATTTGTGTTTTCGAGTCTAGAAGAACACCTGAAGGAAGTTGCATTTGTAGTGTAATTTTAGTATATTCATATTATCATAAAATCAATTAAATTTAATTTATTCATATATCCATACTTATAAAATATAGACTATGAACATTTCCATGTCAATTATCTTATTATCATTATTTATCAGCCCTTATATTAATATACAATGTATTGTATTCTTAATATATAGAGAATTCTTCAATTTAATAAGAAAACTACATTTAACCTGATAGAAAAAAATGGGCCAGCAAACGAATATGTAGCTCATCAAAGAACTTCCCAAATAACCACAAAACATATGAAAAATATTCAATCCCACTTGTTATGAAAAAATGCAAATTAAAACAGATATATTTTCAGAGCTTAATGAAAGATACCTTCCAAGTAGAGTACGCATGCTCAAACATGTCTGGTTGCCAAATTAGTGCAATCTTTCTTGAAGGAAACTGAACAATAAGAACATTAAATTCACATGCCCTTTGCTCCAGGAATTCCACACTGAGAAACATGTCCTAAGGAAATGAGCATGAGTCTGCACAAGGATATTTTCTGCAGAATCATTTTAATAGTTGAATTTTTTCAAATAAGTAAAGTTCATAAGTAAATTTATAGTGCATTCTTTCACTGAAACATCATGCAGCAGTCCAAAAGTCTATAAAGATACATAATAAGATAGAAGATATTTATAATTTATTAAGGTAAAATACAGATTATGAAACATTTTTATTAAATGATATTATTTTTAAGTAAATATAATAATATATGGAAAATGTTAATAGTAGCCATATTTATGTACTTATTTATTTAAAAACATCTTTTTGATTTTCTGCTGTATTTTGTTTACATTTTATTCTAAGCAGTTATTAACTTTTGTAAAAAAGTTACTTTCAATGAAAATATTTAGATAAAGGAAGAAAACTGGAAAAAAGTAAACTGAAAACTATAGAACTTGGAGTGGGTTAGAAGGCTGATTATCTTAGACTGGATTTTGCAGTTAGCATATTCTGAGATGAATATTTGCATGGAGAAAATTTTGGGGGGCATGCTCTAGGGATTAAAATTTACGAACGGTGAGGGAAGGAGGGCCGAGCAGAGGGAGAAACTAAACTGTAATGCAGTTGCAACAGATACCTCAACTAACTGACTACTCTGAGGAGCTCTTGAGCTGGTATGATCTTCAGAGACGTCCTAATTGAAGCAAAGGGGCGGGTCTTTTTACTCCCATCCCCTAATAGGGATCAGTCATTGGATACAGGCTGCTTCCAGGAACAGTGTCTTACCTGGGACAAATCAGCTTCTTTTGGCTGAGAGCATTCCTGGGGAGAGATTCAACTGCTGTTAGGTTGGGAAGTGAGTGTCTTGGATCTGACGGGGAATGGAGTGGAGCACCATAGCATCCATTATATTGTTGGTTTTTTGTTGAGAATTACATGGTATCTGCACAGAGTTATCAAGGGTCTGGACGGAGCTATCAAGCGAGGGTCTAGAGTTTTATTCTCCTCTTGAATTGATCAATTTCTCTCTTGATGAAAACAAAGGGAATGGATTCACATTAATACAATTCTTAAGAGTGATATACATCAAAATTCCAATTTATTAATTTTCACTGAGATACACAGCTGACATGAGACCAAAATATTGTCTTGACTGACAGCATATTCTCTATTAAGTTAGAAAAAATCTCGTTGTGAAACCAAATTGATACCAGAAGGTTTCTTGATTTGTATTGGGCCGGGAAAAAAGTGATGGTATTAAAAAATACCTGCTTTCAAATTTATATAGTCCCATTATACCGTTTTCTGTATTAGAAAGATTTATTTTCCTTTACTGCTGAAGACATACTGATAAATTCTTTTCTCTAAACTGTTTTTCCAGACTTAATGTAGATTCTACATTTTATTTTATCTTTCTTATAGTTTGTATGTTGGTTCTAGATTTGAAAGAATCTTATCCATAACCATTTACAAATCATCTGTAGAGTGTGGCTCTTGGGAAAATTTCACATATATTTTATATGAATTTTTATTCCAAAGAGGGTGTCCTTTTTTGTAAACTTTATTCTAAAATTCTCACATACTCTACTATTTCATTGACTTTACATGTTCCTTTGTAGAAACGATTTGTCAAATATGACTATTATAATTACATATGTAACAACTTTTTAAAAATGAGTTAAAAATTTTTTTGATAGAATTATCTTTGGAAAGTAGCAAAATCTTTCTTATTTTTAATGTTACAAGTATTTTAAAAATATTTAATTGGAAAAAATTATTCACTGCAGTTTTCCATCCCCATCCCAAGTCTAGTTCAATTCCTACCTCAGAGGGAAACGTTGTTAAAAACTTGGTGTTTCCTAGCCCTTTACCTACGCATTCACATTTATACATATGTACACATACACAACGTTCAAACATAGTTGCGATCATAAGTTATATTTTGTTCTGCTACTTGCTATATGATTGATTTGGAGAACTTTTCAGAGCTCCACAGTATGCTTATAACAAATTGATGGATGTTGTCTTATTTTAATAGATAAATTTAATCAATTCATATTTATTGTGATTTAGCAATATGTTTGCCTCCTTATTGTTCCTGTCGTCTTATTAATTTTTAAAGTAAGGCCTCTTCACTCAGTGTCACTGTTTTTTTTTATTTGATGTCTTCCTCTTTCTTGAGTTTATTCATATTTTGTTATTTCAACCTTATGATTATAGTAATTGTAGTAATTAGAATAGAAAGAGTCTGTAGTTCGTGACTTTCTGAGACCTGACTCTGAAAATTGTTTTCAATATTGGGAATTTCTTTTCTTCTCATGTCTGTTTACTTCTTCCCCTGCATTTTCTCAGTCTTAGCCCTCTAGCACTTCAAATGGTAGAATTTGTAAATTTATATTTTGTATTTCAGGATATCTTTCATATTTTCCATCTCCAGGTCTTTTTGTGTTATATTTTAGAGATTACTTTAGTTTGATACTCCAGCTTACTAATTCAACCTTCAAATATATCTTTTTTGTGCTTTAATCCATATATATGAAGGTGTATTATTTAGATGATCACATATATCAATTAGGGTTCCGTTGCAGTGTGGTTAGTTCAAGCAGAAGAAAATTAATAGATAGAGTTAGATGTTTACAAAATCATCTGAAGGTTGAGAGGAGCAGTCTGTAATTGGGAAGTCCAGAACAACTCCCAGAACAGACAGAACTGGCCAGGCAGGGGGCTGCTGCTTCTGCTGCTATGAAGAACCTGCCACCAGAATTGCCGGCTCCACATCCAAATGCCTCAGCCACAATCCAAGGATAAGGTGCCATTACATTACATCTCTGCTGGCTACAAGACCTTGCGGCCTCAGCCCTGACATGTACCAGTAAACGGATGTCACATGCTGCTTCTGAATGCCCACGAAGCAAGAGAACAGACAGTTGGACGTCTGCTAGAGCTGCCGCAGAAAAGCCAAATGCCTCCCTGACTGTACTTGCCAGCAGGCACAACAAAAGCAGCTAAAGTGTGGCCTCCACCTCAGCATGTTCACTTCTGCCTTCCAAACCTCACACAATGCATTCTCCTTTTAAGAAGTGAGCTTCAATCCCACCCAGAACCCAGGTGGTAGAGGAGTTTGAGAAACACAGATTTTCTCCTCTCTAGCATGCAACAGGGTACGAAACAAAGGAGTTGGAATGGAGCTGAGAGGGACAATCTGCAGCATTTGCCATGTTATATTTTTAATTTTACAAATTTTTATTTCTCTTTCATAGCCTAACTTCTTTTTATAGATGCAATATCTTCTCAACACTAAGTACATTAAATGCCAATTTTAAAGTTTTTCTCTGTTTTCACTACTAACTCTTTTTGGTTACTAACTCTTCTGTTTGTTGAGTTTGGCCCTTCTCTTTGGCTATTGGTTTTCATCAAATGTTTGGCAAGTTTAGTCTATTTGTTCATAATTGTACTTGATAACTTCAGTTTGCCTTTGGCGAATGTAGGGGCTGACTGCACTGGCCAACTTCTTGCGACTGGAGTGTGTGTGTGTTTGTGCATAGGATATGTATCCATTTGAGATGTATGGGTGGCGTCTTCTGGCACTGCCCTGGTACCTGGGTCAGAATTTTCAATGCAGACTTTATCCTAGGAGCAAATCTTGTTCCTTAATTTTTTTTTCTTTTCCTCCCTTGACTGCCCTTATGGGGATAAGGGTTACCTCAAGCTTCACCCTGCTTATTTTTCTAGTGTCAATATTCACTTGGGAGTTCCTTTCAGCCAACTGTTTAATTTGTTAAGAAAGGAAACCAAGATTTTTTTAAACCTTTATTTTAAATTAATAGCTGAAAGCAAGTAAAAATAACTAATTTTGCTAAATACGCCAAGGAAATATTTTAAATCACATATTCAGAGCCTAAACTAGTTGGAGACATTAAATTACTCCCAAATTACAAAGAATCTTAGGAAAAAATCATATGAACACAAACCTCATGGGGGAGTTGATTTCTTGAATATTTTTCTATGGAATGTGCATTCTGGCTCAAGTATTCCCCTTTCATTGAAATGATCTAAAGGCCTTCAAAATCCACTATTAACATGGAAAACTGCCTTTCCTATGGGTTTCTTGATGACATGATGACACTTATGTCCATCTGTGTTTGATACCCAGTGCCCACATCAAGTACACTTCCAGAGCATGAAATAGGCATGGGCTTTTAACAAGTTTGGGGGTTGCTGAGGAACATGTGTGGACGTCTCAACAAACATTTTAAAAGGAAAGAACATCATTAGCTCACTTGTTTAAGGGAAGTGATGAAGTGTAATACAGTTCAGCCTGTTCAAACACATTTCAGAAAGCTTTGAGCAACAGTGTTGTACTTAGAGTTTTGAGAGAGAGAAATGACAGAAGACAGAACACAGAAGAAGAAAAATAATTGTGCTAAACAAAACTTTGCAGTACTTTTGAGAAGTATCTAACACAGAAGCAATCACAGCAGGTTGGAATATGCCAGAAGATACACTAACTTTTAAAAACATAATTTATTAATTAGAAAAGAGAAAATAAGATCAAATGCAACCTATCTTTATTTAGCAGTAACTATAAATTCAGACAAACTGATCAAACTGATTTCACAATAAGCTAAGGACTTTTCAAATACTGCTTCAGATTTGCTGTTTTTGTTTTTTCCTTTCTCTTCTGGGTAAGAAATTACATCAAATTTTTGGGTGCCTTCAGTTTTGTCTCATATCTATATTTATACTTCTGGCAATGACTTGGTGATATTTTTGTTTGTGTTATTTGTTTGTCTTTTAACACCTGTTGTGGCTACTCATATATGTTTTTTCCACCCAAAATAGGTGTTTAAATGAACTCCAGGTTCTTAAACGTCTGAATTCTACGTGAATTTAATTAAAGTCGTGATTCATGTATGTTCTGTCTTTTTCGGTATAGATATAGTTGATGAGCCATCAGTCTTATTCACAAGCCCAGAAGGCATATTATTCGGACAAAATACTTCTCTCCAATAAATCCATTAGGAGAAACAGAAGAAGACGGTCCTTCTGTAAATACAGAGTGAGAACCACTTTATCCCACTGTTTACTAGGTTATGTTCAACACTGCTTGATTTTCACAAAAATTCTTTGAAGAATTTAATATGATTTTAAGAATAAACTTCTAAACTCCAGAAAAGTTCCTTTGTTCATGGAAATCTGCCTTTTATAAATCTAGTTCTTGAGTAATAGAAAATTGCTTCTCAATTTATTAGGCCAAAGACCCAAGATAATAATTTTTCTCATATATTTAATGAGATTCTAAATTTTGATGACAGAAACCTTTTTCTCTTTGCTAATAAGTGTACTTTAAGTACGTAGATTTTTACATGTGTATCACATTTGTGCATATAGATAGAAAAAGTATTTTACATGTCTGCTGGACACTATAAGTATGTGATGATAGGTTTTCACATTATTCTTATATTATGAAGTGTTCAGTTCAAATATTTTAAAGCAATACATTTTCCCTCTAACATTTTCTGAAAGTTTATTAATAAAACACTGTGATAGAAAATAACACTTCGTGTGAAAGGTCAGTCTTTGAAAGAAATGTCCACAGACTTCAATAAGTATGCCTATAAATATACTAGTGACGTCATTAGACCCAAATGTGAAATATGAAACCAACATACACTGTAATAAGTAATACAACATATTTCAGTCAGTCTTTAGGATAAAGTGATCTGAAAATTATTTATGTAAAGAATGACCAACTAAAGTATTTCCTCTGTAGACATTCCATTTTTAATACGAATGCTCTATTTTTCCTAGGTAAAAGTTTTTATCAGTTTGAAAACAATGTTAACAGCTACTGCTGCTAATTTGACCACACTGGTTGTCTGCACTGGGCGTCAAGGTCCGGTTTAGATTGTAAACCTCCAAAGGTTTTTCAAGCCCTCTATAATGTCTTAAAAATAGTAGGTGGTTTAATAAATACTTACTAAGTAAATAAATGGAACCAATGCAAGCTACTTTTCATGACAGATTTTAGTGTTCCCACTGCTTTTTAGAGCTTCCTTCTTCAATTTAAGCGTTATCTCATCTGGGAAGATTTCCTTGCTCCATTCCAGGGTTAGGGAGGGGATTCTCTTATGTAATGTGTAACTCCTCTGCACACAAACCTCTGTCAAAACACTTGTTGCTTATACTTTGATACTGTCAGTGCATCTACCCATCTCTGCAGTCTCGTGGGAAGTAGGGACTACGCCTGCCAGAGAAACTTCTGGCACATAACAGATGATCAATAAATGTTGAAGAAAAAAAAATCAAAGCAATCAGAAAACAGTTCTTTCCAGCTGTGACTCCTTGGTTAACTTATCTCACTGGGTACAGATGATGGACATATCTTATTCACTATTTTTACAAGCTTAAGTTTTGGAATTTTGCAACTCTCTGTCTCGTTAAAAAGAGACTTCATCTCCCATTGTCGAAGCTACGTGGCTGCTATTGCAATCCCCTTTCACGTAACCCATTTGTTTTTCAGCTACTTTATATATTGCAGTTAATGTATTTATTAACTCCCATAATCCTGCTTTATTCCAGATTTGTTCAATTCCCTGATTCTTTCCAAATTTCTCCCTCTGCGTTTTGTTGTGCTTTTACATCTGCTTTCTTTCTGTCCATTTTTGGCTCTGAGCCTTCAATTTACACCGAGATTCACCTCTCAAGTCTGAAGTGCCAGATGCTTTATCTTCAGTCTTTGAAGTCCTTTACAACCAGCTCTCCTGCAATGCAGCTTCTCAACTCACTGCCCTTTGAACACAAAGTGGACACAACTGACCCAGTGTTGGTAGGTCACTTCTCTGAGTGACCACAAATTTTGTGAGTCAGCCAGCTGCGGTAGAGGGGACAGTCTGTAGCTGCAAAACTAACCAGACCATAAGGAGATAAAACCTAAGGCCTTAGCCATGATCCTTGAAGCACTAATTATTAACAACTGAGTGAAACAGTCACCAACATACCCTTATTATTAACTAGATGGCAAACTTGGGTTACACGTTTGCAAGCATGCAAACATTTTTATCTAATCCATAAAAAATTTACACGAGAAACAAATTATTATCATAGCTGATCACAATTTATATGATTAAGTCATGTTTTAAAGAATAGCTATACTATGATGGCTACATACTATAAATAATATGTGTATTTGTTTGAGGAATATATTATTTTGCAATTGATGTTGGATACATATGCTCCTGGCTATCAATGTGACATGATATCACTGGAAATGTATTTAAATACACATTTTGTATATTTTAAATATACAATTTGTATACTAACAATATCTTGGTAAAAGATGATTGTAATTTAAGTAAATTGTTCTATGGCAGATTTTTCTATAAATGTAGAGAACTATATTATTCATACAGTTCAGAGGAAATTTGGATCAATCAATTAACATTTAGCATAACTTATGGTATTAAAGTTACTCTAAGGGGTATAAAAATGCGTGGGGCTCAGTTTTCATCCTTACAAAGTTTGCAGTCCTGCTATGGAACCAAGACATGCATGTGCAAAGGCAACAAGGTGAGGCAATATAGGAAACAAATGAGTGGGGCAGAGGGTTCATTTCAGGGAAGGTTCAGAACAGGAAGCCTTTGTATCAGTCTGCATCTTCACCATTTAATTTTTATTTCATCAGTGGAGGTTTCTCTACATAGGTGGGAACTACTGAGACCTGAAAGATGGATAGATTGATGCTCACATATTAGTTTCCTAAGGCTGCCGCAACAAATTACTGCAAACTGCGTGGCCATAAACAACAGGAATTTATTCTCTCACATTTCTGGAGACCAGAAGTCTGAAATCAAGGTGTGGGCATGGTTGGCTCCTTCTGGTGGCTCTAAGTGAGAAAGTGTCCCATGCTTCTGTTCTAGCTTCCGGTGTTGCGGCAATCCTTGCTGTTCCATGCCTTGTAGATACGTCCCTCTAATCTCTGCCTCTGTCTTCACATGGTCGTCTTCTCTGTGTCTCTCTTCTTCTTAGAAGGACACCAGTCAATGGACTTAGGTCTGACCATAAATCCAGGATAATCTCATCTCAAGATTCTTAAGTAATTACATCTATAAAGCCACTATTTCCAAATAAGGTCACATTCTGAGGTTCAAGATGAACATGAATTTTAGGGGGACACTATTCAATCTACTGTATATGGGTAGGATAATGCTAACAGAGGCATGGGACTGATTAAATTCCTTCAAGGGCAGGGTATGTAACATCAAAAAATATAAAGATTAAGTTATTAGACAATAAGATCTGTCTTAAAAATATGCAAATTCAAAAAATAATTAAAACATGGCTTGTCAGATAAGAAATTTCTGAAGGAAAGATGCAGCCAGAGGATACCCAGTGTGTGTCCTCCCATAAACAACAACAGCAATAAAATAGCTATCAATTTTTGAGCGCTTAGTATGTGTCAGGCACTCTCACAAGTGTTTTATATGTATTATAAATATGTTACATTTTCACCAAAATCCTAAAATATAGGTACAACTATGAGACACACTTTGTAGATGAAGATATTAAGCCCTGGAGTTGTTAAAGCACTGACCCTCAGTGACACAGCTGGTAAGTGATGTTGACTGGACCTCAAGCTTGGACAATCTGAATTCAGGAGGCCATGGGCATTTCCAAACACGATATTGATAAAGCACTATGGGAAGGGATACAGCTGGAAGAGAAGTTTGGGGCAGCTTTTGAGGTTTGCGACAGCCAGGTAAGGGAATCTGGTCTCTGTTCTATAAGGAAATGGGAGTCACTGAAGTTTTTGAAGGATGTGTAACATGATAGATACAGTAAATCGGGGAGACTGTGTCAATGATTACTGTTCAGGAGAGACTGAAGAATGGAGGTCTTGCAGTCTGTTAGGAGACATTGGCACTAAGAAGCTTTTGCAATAAATAGTCAAGAGGTGATAAGGGCCTGAACTAGGGCAGTGGCAATTATGACTCATCTCAGACATATGCTGGAGGGAATAATCCTGGCTGCGTGGAGATCCCTCTTTCCCTCTCTCTGTTTCTCTTTCATAGAATTTAAAGAGTATCCTTATGCAGTTAAGAAAAAAGTATGAAAGATTATCATAGGACACATGCACGGTTTATTCTGTGGACAATTTTACTTGCTAAAAGTTTCACGTTTTGTCACCTAGATCAAAACAATGCAATTCTCCTGTTCCCACCCAAAGGATTTAGCTATAATACACTATCAACAAAATCATGAGTGATCCCTTCCCGTATAATTACAGGGTGTGCCACAGTGCAGATGTCTCCATGCAAAGCAGGAGTAGCCTACAATTAGCCAGAAGAATTCTGCAGCAAATGTGGTTAGAGGCAAAAGGTTTACTCTAAATTTGACAGGTTGAGCCATAGCTATAAATAGTTTGTTGGGGTTTTTTTGTCTTTGTCAAGGACATTTTTGTTTCATCTGAGCATTTTCTGCAAAATAATGCTACAGCTATAGATGCCATATGTAAAAGCTGTTTCTGCTTTGGATTGGTTTCTCTCCACTCAAAATGATCTGAATAATCCATTATGAAAATGTCTCTGCATTTTCCCTGCATCTGGAAGGGATGCATATGAATTTATAATGCTTATGTGAGGCATAGGTCAGTGGTTAATTCATCTGATTGTAAATCATGTGACTATGTACTGTGACCACATTAAAACTTAACCACAAATAAAAAAGGGAGAATGGGCTCTAACCTATAATTGTGGATCTTAGAATCAAGACTCTCACAAGCGTTCAGTCCTAAATGTGTCACATATAAGAGATGCTTGAAAAATCACATTAGTTAATGTCTAACATGTGCAGCACATGGAGTGGCAGGTTAGCAGCTTTGGAAATACTTTACGGAAAGACAGGAAGGATCACTATATACTCAATGCAAAGGCATTACGGAGAACATGTAACATATACTGAAATCAAAGATCTTTACTTCACAAAACTCAATAATTTCCCTGCACATCAGAATTAAGAATGTATTTTAGAGCATTATAGAGCCTACATTTGAATTTAAAATTAAGTTCAACATTTTTTGTGTGTGTAAAATTATGGTGCTATTGTGTTGGAAAATAGCTTAAAATACAGATTGATAACACATCACTAAGTTTGGTATTTCAGGTTAAATTAATGCTTCCACCCTTATGCATGCAAATGCTTCCACAGAGATCATCCAGGGTAGCAGTATATTATGATCTATGAATGCCAAATTCCTTCTTCATACAGAATTTTGATTAGTAACCCAAACAACTCTGAACGAATATGGTTTTCTCATAATGGTAAACATATGCACCTTAGAAAATTCTAACAGCCAAATAAATTGGTTTAACTCAATATTTCAGTTTGCAGTATCAAAATGGAAAAACTGAAATGTTGTTTTATGAACTTTTGAATATTTACATATAAAATCCTTTAAGTATAACATTAAAAAAAAAATCCATAGTATAAAATAAAGTGCTTATTTCCCCTTTGTTTTCTTTGCTCCTCACTAACAGTGTTGAAATCGCTCACAGTCCATGGGCAGGTTCTCTTCTCTGTGTTTCTTGTTTCTGATATCTGCATGCAAATTTTAGAAATAGGATGATTCAACCAATGATGTCCTCTTATCTCTCCCAACCCTGACTTTTTTTTTTTAAAGATTTTATTTTTCCTTTTTCTCCCCAAAGCCCCCCAGTACATAGTTGTATATTCTTCGTTGTGGGTCCTTCTAGTTGTGGCATGTGGGACGCTGCCTCAGCGTGGTTTGATGAGCAGTGCCATGTCCACGCCCAGGATTCGAACCAACGAAACACTGGGCCGCCTGCAGCGGAGTGCGCGAACTTAACCACTCGGCCACGGGGCCAGCCCCTCCCAACCCTGACTTTTAACTATGACACGCAGTGAAATGAGTTATGTTTTAATTTTAATTCCAAGATACATCATTACTGAAGTGAGGCTCCCTAGCACGTAAGCTTTGAAATGTCTAAGAAATGTCATCAGTCAGGGGAATACAGTAAAATACTATCAGAATGGCTTTTGTTTTTTGTTTTGTTTAATGAATGTTCTTTGTCATGTTTATTCCACGTGAAAGCTCATCTTTAATCCAGTTAGGGCAAAAGAACAAGATCTTTTCAGTAAATTGTGCCATGACCTAGGGTTGATACTCAGGGACCTTTATTAAAGATCAGGTTTTAAGAATGTATTTTCCTACTAAAGCCTCTTTATTAAAAATGACTCATTTTATGTATTGTATTTGAGTCATTGAATTTTTTAAAGCATTAAATGAATGTCCCTGAATAATTTCTGATTTTTCGCTGGTGCTTCTTTCTGAGAAGTGAGGATAACCTAAAATCTGTATGGTATGGCATAGGGCAGTATCAGTTACTCTGCAGCTGGCAGATGTATGCATTCATTTTGAATCTAAACTAAATTAACTCCGAAAATCACAATGAATTCCTACCTTGTGATTCTTGAAAATGTTGCACATTTACAACACGTCATATATTTCATTGTAAAGATAATTTTTATTTAAAATATTTGGCTTTATCTGTAGGCAAAATGAAGTGCCAAACTGTATTATATTTATCATCCTCATTACAACTACTCCTTTCCCAAATAAGTTTATACATTTAAAGGAAAAAAAATCCCTTCTTTAAAGTACAGAACCCTGTTTCAGGTGGATAATTTGCTTCTAAGAGAAGAAGCATTTGGTGCAACTTTATATCTGTAAACTGTCATCCTTCAGTTGACAATCTTGACACCTCATGAATGAGTCCAAAGGTAATGCTTTCTTATTTTCAAAGCATACTTAAGATAATTGGGTCTATACTTTTACAATTATTAACAGAAAAACTAACATCTTCAGATGATTAAAAATTAACAAGATACACCCTAGAGATGTCCTGGTATTTTCTACCATCTGATAGGGTTTACATTTCCTTAATATGTTACTATCTAAGAGGAAGGAAGAATTGTGTGTGAACAGAAACTGTGGCACCCCTGTCTCCCTCAGGGCCTTTGGAAAGGCTGCCACTTCTACCAGTGATGACCAACACCTCTTTGTTGACCTAGCAAATTCCAGTGCATCCTGAGGCCCACCCTAAATGTCCTGGCCTCTGTAGTTTCTATTCACTCTTCACAATAACTAGAATTAATTATCTCTTCACTGAAAGCCCAGTGGCACTGGAAAATGAATTCCACAGGGCATGGACTTTTGCTTATTTTGTTTGTGATGTATCTCCAGTGATGCATCTCTAGAACAGTATGGTAGGAGTTCAATAAAATTTGTTGAATGAAACTCTCTTCACAGATTCCTGAGTTGTGGAGGTATTTTCACATGATATTTTGGTTTTGCCATTTGCAAATTTTCTTTCATATATGCTACCTAAATACCACACCCTGAAGTTTATGCTTGTGTTCTCAAAATGAAAATTTCAATAATGATAATGGACAGTTTAGCTTCTCTGTGCTTTAGCTTCCTACCTATAAAATGTAAATAATGATAATAATGGGATTAGTGTGAAGATTAAGTGATAATGCAGTCAGCTCTCCAACACAGCAGCTATCAGTGCTTTGTCTCATATTTTCTATGAGTTTGACTATTTTCAATTCATCAAGGTCATTTGGAATTTAATGGTACTCTAAGACATTATTGTTCCTTGAAGTTGTCTAGAGATAAATCATGTGAATAAAGAAAGATAAGGAGCATGTAAAATAATAACAAAATAGTAGAAATAATATCTAGAGAGTAGAGAAGCATGGGAGAGGCAATGGTTGGATGATTAAATTTATGTATAACCTGCATGAAAATTTCACAAACCATAATAGAAGTCTATGTAACTATATGGGCAAGAATAAAGTAAATTTTCTTAAGTTCAATCACACTTGCTAATATACTGACAATTAAGTACGCCTCCACTATACTCACAAAATGGTTTACAGTAATACCATCTTTAAAGTATTTTTCCTAATGTCTTTAATGATTCCACTATTAATTGCAAAGGCGAAAAACAGATCAGCAAATTCTCATTTGTCTAGACAGGTTGTGGGTGTAGTTAATTGAATATTTTGGTTATTAGTGTTACTACCTGATAATTTATACATAAATGATCAATTTTCAAGTGGTTACAGTTATAGCTAACATGCATATAGTTTAATACCATGTGATGCACTACTCTAAGAGCTTTACATTTATTAACTCAATTAATCCTCACCACAACCCTGTGAGGAAGGCAAGTTATTATTAACCCAATTTTACAGAAGGGAAAACTAAGGCACAGAGAGGGTAAGCAACTTGCCCAAGGACTCACTACTAGCAACTGTTAAGGACAGTATCCAAACCAAAGAAGAGTGACTCCAGAGTCTGTTCTCTTAACCCCTATACTATGTTGCACAGAGTCAAATATAAAATTCTTGGGTTAATGAGACAATCAACCATAGACCTGTCTAGATCAGAAACTATGCATAATTCTTGGAATCTCCAGCTCCCTCATATACACTGCAAATTGATCAATAATGTCTCTACCACCAATCCTCCCTTCAATGCCACCCCCATGATCACCAATTTAGTTCAAACCCCTCTCATCACTACGTGGACTACTGCAATAACCTCTCCACCAGTCTCTTTTCCTCCAATCTGTTCACCTTTAATCCATTTTCCAAACTGCCAGCAGAGTGACACAAATCAGTCATATTATCCCCCTGCTTAAAATATATGTTACTGCCTACAGCTGACTCATTCTGTACGGTAGTCACTAGAGCCACGTGGCTATTAAGCACTCAAAACGTGGTTCGTCCAAATGAAGATGTGCTGTGAGTGCAAAATACACATGGGAACTTGACACCTTAGTATAAAAAATCTAAAATATATCACTATTAATTTGTATTTTAAATGTTGAAATGATAATATATTTCAGTTAAAATGTACTTAATATATTATGTATAAGTATAATCTATTATATTCTGTATATTAAATATTATTAAAATTAATTTCACCAGCTTTTTTCTTTTTTAATATAGCTACTAGAAAATTTTAAATTACATATGTAACTGGTGTTATGTTTCTATTGGACAGAACTGATCCATAGGATAAATGCAAGCTTCCCCTTGCTCCAACTTTCCCCTTCCTCTTCAGCCTCTTAGCTGGCCATTGAATCAGCTTGTGGTCCAGCCTGTGATCCAGTTCAATACACACTCTGTGATCCAGCCTGTGTTGCCCTTACACACATTCAGACTTCTAAACACTCTAATCTCTTTGATGTAAATCCTTTCAATCTTTGATTTCTTTGGTCAAATCCTAGTAATATTTCAAAACTTGTTTCAATAGTTTTCTCTATGAGATCTTCTCTGATCTCTCCAGGCAGCACTGATCACTTCTTCAATGATGATGATCCCATATGTATATGTATGTTAATGATTTTCCTCATTGCACTATATTGTAATCATTGGTACACAGCTATCTCCTATAAAGGACTGTGAGCTCTCCTAAAAATTCTAGATGCACTTAATAAGTGTTTGTGGAATAAAAGAACATAAATGGAACTAGGAGTCAAACAGATTTGCTTTAAATTATACACCAATCACTGATTAGATATGTAAATTTGAAAAATTTATGTAAACTCTAATATGTAGATGAGGTAAGAGGTTGAGCTGAATCTGTATTTATTCTATTGCATACCATTTGACACTCCTTTAAAAAATACATCCTTTATATCAGCTTCCTTGCCATTTAGCTTTTTGCCAGTAAAGGATGTTTCCAGGTTTTGGTTTAAGGTTAATGAGAGATTTCAGTATAAAAGAGTTACTAAAATTTATACAAATTAATAATGCAAGTGCCATAATTTAGAATGGCAACTTTTTTCATATTGCGTATTTTAAAAAATTACGCGATTTTTCTAAACTTATGAAATTTATTATAGTTAAATGGATATGAAGTGCTTATACTAAAGAAAGGTCAAGCGAAAGACAGTACAATCTTTTCAAATTATTCTCAGTGTGGGAGATGGAAAGAAATGAAAAGAAGGCATCGTGGGGCTCATTTCAAATATTGATCATTTTCCCAGAATTTCTTCTAAACACTGGTGGTTTCAAATATCGAAGATTGTTTTAGATGGCAGGAAAAGCGGATGCATCTGGGAGCTTCTAAGATGGTGGAGGAAATGTCTCAAGTGCTCATAGATGACCATTAACGAACCAACATCATAGCAGCTAATAATGAAACCATGTTAAAGGTATTATTAGAGAACCCATAATTCTATTACTCTTTTAAAATGAAATATGATAGAATGCAAAAAAGAAGTGAAAAATAAACAATACCATAATCATATATACCACAACTCAAAGTACTCGCACATTCCTAAAAATATATTTTGAGTAAAGCCAGGCCTAAAAATGGATAAGCCTAAGCGTTCTAAAACCTCTAGCCCATTGCATTTGAAATATATTTAAAATTAGTTATTTACTCCTTCTTTCCATTCCTACAATCCCTGCATCTAGTCTTTCTGTAGTAAAATAAGCCAGGTATTAGAGATCAGAATTAAAATGTTGAATAAAACAATCATATTTTGACAAGTTTTAGGCTAATTCATTTTGAAGGTTTAAATCATGTTTTGAAAAAGACAGAGTGTTTTGTTCTTTGTGCTAATGTGTGACTTTCTGCTTCAACAAAAAATGGTTACATAGAGACAGTACAACGTTTCTCTGACATCAAAAAGTGGTTGCAAAACATTGTTGTGCTGAATTAGTTGAAAACGAGTCAGAAACATAAGGATTGTATTTCTAGTGAACTTCACGTGAGCTCAAATGTGAGAAAGCAAAGAGTGCTTTGGGCAGAATGGTCTTCAGATTTTAGTTAACCCATTCTTGGAAAGCTTTGCCCATTCAATTTGATTGGCAATCTGTTTTGCTCTCCTTTGTCCCTCTGCCATGTTGATGCCATAACTGCACAGAACTTGAGAAGGATGTACAAACAATCCCCAGGTGACCCGTGGAACATGACTGACACCCCGTCATGATTTCTTCTGCTAACCACGAGTCAGAAGAAGCAAGAGATTCTGGTTTAAAAATTCATAAAACTGATTTGGAACATATACTTTAAAATACTGCCTTTATTCTCCATGATGGGTGAGAATTTAAGGAACAGCCTATCAATACCTTCTCAACCATTTTTCTAGTAATGACTGACAATGCATTTTTCCCTTTATTTGAATTTTACTTCACAGAAGATTTCACTAAAATTTTTAGAGTGAAGTGATAAAGGCGTCCATTTTCTTTATAGGAATCAATACATTACTTACATTTGCTATTTAGAGATTCCACTTCATAATGGTTTTTGGGTGGGAGGAATAACCATTGCAGGTAGAAAATTCTCAAAACCATCCTTTCAAAACTTAGTTACTCATTTAGCATAATGAAAATGATTTTTGAAGCTCAAAATTTGTTGTTTCTGTTGCTGAACAAGAAATAGGTGTCCCTCACTTACATGGTCAGAAAATAAACAAACTGCGTATCATGCGATCCCTAGTTTTACATAAAACACTATGGCAGGATCAAACTCAGCCTCTCCCTTTGATGTACAGCCAAATAGACACAAAATGTTAGTTGACCAAGTTTTCAGTGAGAGCTACGTGTTGTACGCGAATATATGTTGATCTTGCAAAATTCAAATTTGCCTACACAAACTGGGTTGTGGAAGGGATAAATGTAGAAAATCTATCTGAACAAACATTTCCCAACACAGGCTGTGTTTATGTAGGGATACAAAGAAAAGAAATTCCAGATAGGATTTACTTAACAATCTTTGACTCTTTGCCTATCCATACGGTCTCAAACCCACAACCTCCACAAAAATAACATTTAAGTGAAGTAGGCTTAAAATTCGCAATCACTTTAACGACAGCATCAAATATCAACACTATGATTTCGCCCAGAGTTTTTTGAGTTCTAATGCATTTCTGCTTTCTCTGAAGGTTACTTAATTCTTTCACTATCTCTGGGAGGTATGTTTTAGTACTTACTTGTCTAGTCTATCACTCATGGTTTAGGAATTTAATTTAAAAGTCTAATAAATCCTACTGAAACTCAGTCAGAAAACGCAATTTACTTATGAAACCAAAGCAACCCAGATACAATTTTGCTTTAACGTTCTACCTGATGCCTGCAAAGGTCTTCCTAAATCAATAGTGTGGAATAGAGATCATTGTCTTTTTTTTTTTTTAAATGTTATTAAAGATCCAACTTAGTGCCACTGAAGATCTAGATTTTTAATTTAACTTAATTTTAATATTCATATGTAGTCAGTGACTACCATATTGGGAAATTATCTGATAAAAATGTCAAGCCACATACACGAAATTATATATAATGATGTTGATAACACTATATAAATTTTCAGATAAAATTTAATATGACATCAAGTTATTAATTTCAACTGATTTGGCACGTTTTTTATTTAGTAGCTCTTGGCAGAAGTTGTTTATATTTTTGATAACCTTGCTCCTCAATGTTGTCTACCATGCTTCTAAGATAACTAAGAATTTTTGCATTTCAAACATGTATTTGTCAATATTTCATCCTGTTAGCAAATATGGCCTCAACAGCCTTTTTCAGTGAGATGCTACATTTTAGATTGATTGTTTAGTAGATAAGAATACAGCTTAACTCACTGAAATCTTTACTCTTGGCCTTTATCCGCAGACTCATTTTCTTTCTAAAGTCAGCTTGTGCAAATTCAAGGGTTTGCAAAGGTGTAGTAAAGCATGTGTTACTCTTTCTTCCTCCTCACCAATGACATGCTTGTTCCCTGATCTGTGTTAGGTTATAATGTGTGTGCAGGGTTTACTTGTACCTTACAAAAATATATACCATATCTCAGCAATTGCTATAATTGCTAATAACATTGAAGACTTCCTGTGCACAAGAATAGTACTAAATACTTTATGAGGATTTTCTCACTTAATCCTCCCTACTGCTCTTGAAAGTAGGTATCATCTTGAAAGTAGGTATAGGATATCATATACTGATATCCCCTTGACTAAGAGTCAATGTGGTTAAATATTTGCCTGAGTTCATCCACCTAGGAAATAACAGAGCTAAGATTCAAATCCTGTCTGTCCAACTTTAAATCCACAGACTTAAATATTTTTTCCCTGATCTCTCATCTGTAACAGGGAAATTTTATCTTTTATATTCATGAAACAAAAGGAGACTTGCTAAGTAACACATTTCCTTTCTCTAGAATAATAAAGAAACCTGCAACTAGTCAGAAAATTCAACTTAATTTTGTTCGTGTTTTTTTTTCCAAGCCAGTTAAGATCTAGTCATTGAAAACTTAAGAGGCTTTTGTTCATTTGTTTGTTTTTGAAGGAGGGATATATGTCCAGCATTATATAATTAGTAAATTGCAGAGCCTCAGTTATATAGATTGCAGTTTAAATAATAGTAAAAAATGTGTCCTGATTAAAATTTTAACATGGGAACCCTTCCTGCTATTTAAGATTTTGGGTGAAATATTTCTAATCTCCTCATTACATAAATGTTCTTTGCTCACATGTAATGGTCGTGGTACCTTGAGGAAAAAAATCTCTTCAATGTATCATGGATCTTCTGATGGTGGTTCAAGATGGGTCCTAGTGTCCATGAAAAAGAAAATCACGCTGTGACCATTAAGACAGAGACTTTCAAACCTTTTAGAGGTTGTGAAAACTTCCTGTGTTATACCGTGAGTATGAAACATCCAAGTGGTGGTGTGAACTAGAAGACAACGGGGAGGCTGCATGTGTTTTGCCACAGGTAAATTCTTACTTCAAGGCATCCTATGCATTTAAAATGGAACCTGGTAGTTTTCAAACTCTTAAACAGTACATTTTATTAATGCTTTGATAAAATGATAACACTTGATCTTACTTTATGCACAAAAGAATTATAACAGGAATTCTCATGGGAAGGCAAAAAAATTCTGGATTTTTGGGGAGAGAATATAGTGATGTAGACTCTGACTTATTTGTTGGATAATCTTGAGCATGTCTCCTATTGATTTCTTTCTTTTTTTTTTTTTTGAGGAAGATTAGCCCTGAGCTAACTGCTGCCAATCCTCCTCTTTTTGCTGAGGAAGACTGGCCCTGAGCTAACATCCATGCCCATCTTCCTCTCTATGTGGGATGCATACCACCGCATAGTGTGCCAAGCAGTGCCATGTCTGCACCTGGGATCCAAACCAGCAAACCCTGGGCCGCTGAAGCAGAATGTGCGCATTTAACCACTGCACCACCAGGCCGGCCCTCCTATTGATTTCTAAGGAAATAAAATACCAGTAGATATGTTAATACTTACCTTTATTGCCCATTACAAGTTGAATATGTTAAGGGTGGAAGGCACATTTTCATTTTTATAAAGTCAAATTAACTCTTAGCTGAGTTGTCCATGTCAGCAAAATAATTGGATGGCTAACAACCAGAAAGAGCTAATGCAGCTTTAAAATACGTGAACAGGATAATAGATTAGATTTTCATGCTTGATGAGAAGGAGTTCACTGAAACATAGTAAGTTCTAGATTTGCAGTCAGGAATTGGTCTCAGGTCTGCTTACTAAGAGTTATTTTCTGGGGCAAATCTTCTTCTTCTTTTTTTTTGCTGAGGAAGATTTGCCCTGAGCTAACATCCCTGCCAATCTTCCTCTATTTCGTTTGTAGGTGGCAGCCACAGCATGGGTGCTGACAAATGCTGTATGTCTGCACCTGGAAACCAAACCCAGACTGCCAAAGTGGAGTGTGCTGAACCCAACCACTAGGCCACAGGGCTGTCCTCTGGGGCAAATCTCTCTTATTCAGAGCTTCTTTTTGCTCATCTCTAAGTGATAGAAATCAGTCATGTCAATAATAAGTGTATGTCAAAGAGCCTGAAACATAGTAAATGCTTAATAATGTTTGGTTTTTCATTCAGAGATGATGAAAGTAACAGTATAGATCTATAAGGTTGCTTGGGACAGGATAATTTGTCAGAGCATTAGCAAAATCAGCTTGTAATAATTCTTTATCAGGTAACTTTGTATCAGTATTAACTTTTACCCAAGTTAATGAGGTTATCTAAAATGAGTAGAGTAGGTTAGGTTCTAACTGAAATAAACAGTCCTTTCTAAAAGTCCATGCTGCTCTCCTGCCAGACCCCTACCTAAATATACTAAGAAATCAGTTTATTCTTGGTACTTAAGTTACTCCAACATAGGAGTAAGATGTTTCCAGAGGCACACCCAGTTGTCAGGGTTTCGGTGGTAAGGACAGCCTCAATGACATCCTGAAGACCTGACTGAAGCGCCTTCCTTCCTGTCCAACACGGGTCAGAGCAGAGCCAACAGAACAGCTGTCCCATCAGCTCTTCACCTGTATGTCCTAGAATTTAAGACTTTTTCAAAATCAAAATCCCTCAGTGTTTTAGTTTGTACATATGTAAAATCTCCAGATGGAAAACTAACCTCATACGATACGTTAGTCATTATTCAAGAACTGTTTTTCAGCAACCCTCAAGTGACTCGGCAATGTGAAGAAAGTATTAGATGTTCATGTTAAGTCAACCGCATTTAATTTAAGGGCTTTCCCATTCCAACGAAAACCAAAGCTTTGAAAATTCAAGAACACATTGTCTAACCCTAAACCACTTTTAACAAACAAGGACTTTCCAGTTACCACAGAAAATCACGTCTCAGAGCCTTCTTATGTGTCCTTTTGTCTTCTATATAATGGCTTTTCTCTTCCTCCTCTTCCCCTGACCCCCACCACTGAAACTGGCCAGTATAAATTGTGGAGTTAATATGGTTAGTAAACAGAAGAGAGACTTTTCAAACAAATTTATTAATAATTCTAAGATACTACTTAGTAAGTACTTAAGATGTACTAGCCAATGAGCTCATCACTAAACACACACCCCCCAAAACCTGCAGAGGGGATCCTATCCTACATATATGTATATATGTAACATATATGCCAATATACTTAATTTAATCCCCTCAAAATAGCTAGACATGGTGGGTACTAGTTTTTAATCCTTAAATGGAGATGAAGAAACTGAAGGTTTGACAGCTAAAATTAGTTAACCAAGTTATCCAGCAGACAGTTCAGCTAGTTACCGGTACAATAAGGTAACAGATGCATTTCTGCCTAATTCCCAAGTCTATCAGCTTTTATTTTTCAGCACTGATTGCTTACTGAGTGTCAGGTACCGTGCTCAGGCACTGGAAGTACATATAAAGACACATAAGACCAAGTCCTTTGCCTTATAAGAGGTCACAGTTGAGTTGAGCAAAGTATATAATCTGATTTTCTCTGTTTAAATAAAACCTAGAACAGTGATTCTTTAAGTGCAATCCCTAGATTATCAGCATCAACCTCCCCCAGGGACTTGTTAGAAATGCAAAGTCTCAGGCCCCATCCCGGATCCACCAAATTAGAAACTCAGGAATCTGTATTTTAACAGGCCCTCCAAGTGACTTTGGTGCATGCTGAAGTTTGAGGACCGGTGGCCTAAAGAGACAGGGGTTGTGGAGACATACACACCCGAACTTGGAGATGTGGGAGGAGGCTTCCTGCGGGAACGGACACTCGAGCTGTGTCAGGGAGGATTTATAATTTTTTTCTTCCAGGCAGAAGCGACAACATTAACAAACGCAGAGAGGGAAGAATGCCATGTGTTTGATACTCCTAGAAATTGAAGGTCAGAGGCAGGGGTTGGTAATGGATAAACTGGAATTAGAGCAAGGCCAGAGAATGTATATGTCTTAAATATTTTAGACCTTGTCTCATACAGTGCTTAGTATAAAGACTCTAGAAAATAACTTCAGGGACCCACAGTAAAAAACCTGGAATTGATATTTCTGCAAAATTTGGGCTTCCTATTGGCCACCCAACTGTCACTGACCATGGGGCTTTCTCAGGATGCTCTTACGTGTCGTGAGGGAGATACTTTGCTGTCCAATAAGAGAATGCTGGGAGAGAAGGAGAGATCAGAGGGAGCAAGCCTCATATTCTGGGGCTTTCAGATAGATGCAGAAGCTCTGCGATCCAACGGGGCTGTGACAAATTTAACCAAAGGTGACTGACTTGGAGTAAAGAGGAAAGAAGAGGGGTAGAAGGATGGGAAAGGTAATTTTAGTGAAAATTCAGGTTAACTTTACTCTAAACAAAACACACACACACAACAATAACAAAAACAACAAAGGAGAAATTAAGATTAATCACAGGGATATGTATGGCTATTATATTGTTACTATAGATATTCAGTTCACAGACCAGGAGATAGGACATTATATGTACTTCATCGTTGTCTTGACAATGACAGGGTCAAGGGTCAGCTCTGCAAATTTTCTTGTATTCCCTCCCATATTTTCACAGAAATCTATTATTTACCAGTTTGGGAGTATTATTTTATAATCATCAAAGCCATTTTATAGGGACAATCTCCAAATATCTTACTTGTCCCTTTTATCGATCAAGTGTGTCAGAAGGACAACCTTCTTTGCACAGATGGTATACACATTTTGAACAGTGGGGGATTACATTTAAAGTAAACATTTTGTATTAATCCCTGGGGAATCTGGGTTACAGAATGTGGCTGACTGCAAGAATTGGTAGTGCTCTAGCAACCAAAAAACACTTAGGAACTCTGGGGCCTCCATTGGCTGAGGCACAGCTACAAATTTAGCATTCCCTCATTTTAAGCATTCCAAAATATTTTAGTGATTGTCTTGATAGGAGTCCAGCAAAAAACAGCTGTCAAAATGTATCATATATTTGCAAACCTCCTACACAGCACTGTTACTATAATTGGTTGAGGTTTGTTTTTTTTTTCATTGGACTTTAAAAAGGTTGTGGAAAGCATAGTTTAGGTTTGGTCAAACTTTTATTAATGTTCACAGGAAGACTATAGTCCATAATTAGACTTCAGTTTTTAAAGTATTTCATATTTAAAAAGTAAGCAAGTGCATAGGTGGCAATTTTTCTTTACAGCTTCATTAATCTGAAAGTTAGACTCTCTTGGACTGTAGTATGTACACAGTGTTGCAAATCACCACTTTTTAATCTGTTGTCTCTGCTCCATCGAATAGCCAAAGTAATTTGGTTGGCAGTGTTTTCATTGGTTTTAATATCTCCTTCCCCACCTCCTTTCCACTCCAAACTATGACTTAATTGCACTAGGGTTACCCTTTTAAAACCAAGACATTAAAATAGCCTGGAGTACTATCGTTCTTTCTGCAGAAACCATCGTCTACTAAACAGAGGGTCTATTTCACTAGCCACACGTCCATCACAAGTGTTTTAGAATTCAGGGTAACTAGTTTACTGGTTAAATCAGAGCCAAAGACAATAGCAATTCCAAATTGCAAGATTTCTAGAAAATATGTGGAGGTCCTTTCTGACATTAAAAGAAAAAAAAAAACCTTAAAACTTATGAGGTTTTTTTTTTCATTATTCTGTTCTGCTTGGCCCTGAACATTGAGTTTTATTGCCAGACTTACGAAGGGCACCTCAAAAAATATTATTGTACTGCTCTGAATTACTTTAACTGTGTTTTGAAGCAAGGCACTTTCCTATATTGATGAAACCAATTATAGACTCTTTAAATTAAAAAAAAAGTTACACTGTGGAACATATTAAATCTAGTAATCATTGGGGAAAATATCTGTTCATATGGCTTCAATAGGCAGCTCTACATGCCTCATAGATCAGAACGTCTATCCTGACCTCTTGCCCTCTATGCAGCCTAATGATTCTTATTATCTACAGAATATTGCTATTTCATTGTCATCCAAAACAAGTTTGTCTACATAAGAGCCCATAATTCCATATTTTCACTACTTTAGTAAATACATTTTCAGAGTATTCAATGCATAAACGCAATAGAGAGTTGCTGAGGTGATTAGAAGATGGATTGAAATTTAGGCCATGGTAATGGAAAGGAAATGGTGGATCCCAAAGATGCTCTGCAAGAATTCTAGACTTGATGGGTAAGAGAACAACTTAGCTCAAGGACAGTGGTGAACGGGACACTATTCCTAGGGGTGGGAAAGTAAGAAGCCATATATAGATATCCATGATAGTATAAATAACTTCATGTTTTCAGCAGGGAACTTTTAACATGTGTAAAATAAGAATCTTAAGTTAAAGCAAAAAAAAAAAAAATCACAGATGACAAGCAAACATGAAATGCCACAATAACAAGGAAAGTATTTAAAAGAGTTTTCTTGTTGTCATTAGGGTAGTCACACATAGTTTCTCACCAAAAAGTGATATTGAAGTTTGGTAGAACGTATCAGCCAACCTGATTCTGCTCAAATAATTTTTTAAATAAAATTACTTGATACAGCTTGTCTTCTTTACCAATAACAAAGCATTTACCTGTCCTGTAAAATGGAAGATGCCATGCAGACAGCAGAACATAGAGACATTTAAATAGTTATTAAACTCTCAACTTTATGAACTAGGCAAAGCCTTCTTAATATACTGTTGATCCAAAAAAAATCAATATGAAAGGTGAGGAAAGACAGGCTATTTAAAGCAAGAAGAAAGAAGGAACAAGGATGAAATATTAATCATTCAGGGTAGTCTGGTGAGCTAAAATTTTTTTTGGAAGATCCCTTAAAAATTGTTTTAAATAGGGTTATTTTTCACTTTACTTAGAATTTGCTTCTTTCTAAGTAAGTTATTTACTAATTAAAAATGTAGGGATATTGGGCTTGTAATTCTCTGTTTTTCTCTGAGGAACTTCTTTGCCTTTCCCTACCTGGCTCCATCCCCTCAACGCTGACCCTAAGAAGTGCACTCAAGGCTCCCACACCGGCTGGCTCCTGATTGGGTGTGGCCAATGGAGACACCAGGGATGTTGTTCTGAATGCCATAATATACATGAAATCTCTTTGAAAAGGTCTTTTGCAAGGATACATTGTTTTAAGCCTTACTAATATTTGCCACAGTTTTAAAACATATATTTCAGTATTAAAGTGATACAAATTAAATGTTTTACATTCTATAGTTTTACACCCATTTATGAAGGAAAATGAGTTGCTGAATATGTCATAATTGAATAATAATGGACAACTTTTACTGAGACAGTTAACTAAAAAGAATTGCATTGTGGTTAAGAGAGCAGGTTCTGAAATAAGACTGACTAGGTCCCAAATCTTGTTCCATTGCTTTAATAGCTATGTGACAAAGGACTTAAATGTTCTAAACCTTAATTAATTTCTTCATCTATAAAATGGAGATAAAAATTTACTCTATGTGATTAGCCACTCTCCAAGATGGCCCCCAACGGTCCCTGCCTTCTGATATTAACATCCTTTTGTTGTCCCCTTCTACACTAATGAGGGCTAACTTGTGTAACCAATGGGATGTTATGTAAGTGATATAGTGTCATTTCCAATGCTCAATTATAAAAGATACTGAAGCTTCTGTCTCTGTTGGATCATTCTTCCATCTTAAAAGTGGATCCTCCAGCCCCAGTCAAGCCTTCAAATATCTACAACCCCAAATGACATTTTAACTGAAATCTTATGAGCGACTATGAGCCAGAACCACTCAAAAAGCTGCTCCCAAATTCCTGACTTACAGAAACTATGAAATAATAAATGTAAGCTTTGGTATAATTTGTTATGCAGCAATAGATAACTAATATACTCTGCCTGATAAAGTTGCAAAGATTAAATGAGATAATTGTGTGAAGCCAATAGAACAGTATCTAGAATATAACGAATACACAAGAACTGTTAGCTATATTCCTGAGCACCAGTATGTTTTAAGAACTGGGATAGGATATAGATATGAACTGTCTCATTTAACCTCATATAGTTAGCATTCTTTATGTTTCAGGTGTCAGAACACCCAACTCAGACTGTCTTAAGCTGAACCCTCCTGCAAAATAAAGAACTTGTTGGTTTAAGTAACTAAAAGTACAAGGGGAGAGTTTGTTTCACAAACTGCTAGATTCAGGGGCTTAAACAATATCACCCTGGTCTCTCTATCATTGAGCTTTGCTCTCCTCCCATGCTATTTTGGTTCTCAAGCTCTTCATGGCAAGATGGCTCCCAGCAGCTTCACCTTTACATTCTTCGTGGTGCCAGTCCAGCAGGAGGGAAAATGTGTCTCTTTCCCAACAATCCCAGGAAAATTCTCCTTGTATCACTTTGGCTCTGACTGGACAGTCAATGTCTCTGACCCAATCACAGAGACAGGGGAAAAAGAGCATAATTGGCCAGTTAAATCACACGCTTCCCTCTATGAAAACACAGGCTAAAAGTGGAGGGGGTGGCTACCAGAGGAAAACTAGGATACTAGGGTCTTGTGATTAGAAGAAGGGTAAAATGGATGTTGGGCAAAAATAATAGATATCTCCCATGCCTCATTAAAATTATGTAAAGTAGTTGATATTATGATCATGTTCCACGGAGGACAATAAAGCACAGAGCTCATGCAGCTTGCCTGGAATTGCACAGCTATATGTGGAAGGGACAGTCAGATTCCAGAGCCTATGGGCTGCACCACATTATTATATTACCTCTCTAAGTGATCCTATGAATTGTTACTTTATTGTGGCTTGGCAATTGAGTTATACAGACACTACATCTGTTCCACTCCCTCTATCCTAAATTATACTCCTGTACAATCTGGTCAATTTCTCCAATTATCCTATCTACTCAACTATGAAACCTAAATGTTTGAGTCAGATAAAATACTTCAAATGGGCTGAGCTATAAAAAATTAAAGTACAATCTTATTAACTAAACCTTCTCTTATAGTTATCGGATAAACTATGTGTCTTAATTATTTCCTCCTCAGCCCTTGCAAATAGTCTTATTCTAGTTCCCAGCAGACTAGATTGAGGGTTGTGACAGGCAAAGTTTTGTTGGCTATCCTTTCTGCTCTTTATGAAACCTATTCCTTGAAGATTAAATCTCAAAACAATCTACAATTGTAGAATGTTATACAAAAATATAGGTGCTTACTTACTTTCTTTATTTAATATATCAATATTTCATATATCACTTTTGTTTGAAATTCACTCTTATCCCAGGATCTTTTGAAGGAGCACTTTAAAATTGTTAGTGATTATTAAAACCAGTCTGTTAAGTTCTTCAAGATCAACAATTTTAATAAAACAGTGCTGCTGCTGATGAAATAATTTTCCTCCATGTCACCTTCCCTGAAGCAAGGAAAATGACATGAGTTTTCCCTCAAAACAGGATTCCTTAAATTATTTATCAATGATAGCACATATTTGGAGGCATCTGAATTTTCCTCTTCCCTTTCCCAATATCTCATATGAGGGCTTCTTGAACTTGATTAAATATAAATCTCTTTTAAAGAAAATAATGTGGTAAAATAATGTTATCCAAACATAAAAAGCATATAATTATGTATGTGATAATTACGTAGTGCATATTTTATACAAATTTCTAAAGGTAGAAGATTGTCACAAAGAATCAGCATAAGCATAAAAATACATGAGTTTGGGGTCCAGTTCATAGGCATAACACACTTAGGAAAAAAAGCAACTTATCAACACTTTCTTCTTTAAATTTTTATTTATACCAACTATATACCTATTTCCACCATAAACGTAGATTTCATCTACTTAGTTTAGTCACTGACCGTGTAATCATTGACAGGCTTAGATATTATTTTTGTATATGTTCCTTTCCTAGATTCAGTTGTATAGGTATATAGGCTCAACTATTGGATTTCCATTAGCATAAGTCATTAGCAATAACTCTATGCATGTGATCAAAGATAAACATTCTTCCAACGAAAAGTTTGTAGCTTTGAGATATAAAGAGGATTAGCAATTTTAAGAGAACTACGAAGCCAGTAAGAATCATGTGCTTATTTCTAAAACTACCCAGAAATTAAATGATGTTTTCCTTAAACACAGTACATCATATAATTTCTATACCTCATGCTGTGATGTTGTAAACTTTTCAATTATTCATTCAACAAAAATGTCTGGGGAGGGGCTATATATTTAGCAATATGCTGTGCTAATTGCTATGGGAATACAAAGAAGTACTTTGCTTAAGATTATGTAGTGGCAAAGATGGGATTCTGAGAAAGTGGCACTGCCTATCAAGAGCTTGCAACCACACAAAGAGACAACTGGAGCAATAAATCCCAACCCAAGGTAACATATTATTGAATGCCAAAATGATGCCTTGGTGCAGGCAATAGCAGCCAAAGAGATGCTGGCGAGCCAAACGAGGGGTAGGGGTGGAGTGAGGGAAGGAGGCAGTTTCTTAAGAAACTTTTTGGAATTTGTTTGAAGAATGAATAGGAATTGCAAATATGGAGGGAAGGAAGGACAACATGCCAGGTAAGAATAAAAGGTATGAATTAAAGCAAAAACTGAACAACCATGGCAACAAAAGTAGGAATGTGGGAGGAGAGGAAGGTCCGGGGGATGCAACAAGTTGTAGGAAACACGTCGAAGTGGAGGAAGTACAATTAGAGGTGTTGTCAAGCTCTGTTCCACAGAGGCGGGAGCTCTGAGTCAATAGGATTCTGGAGACTATTTTTTTTTCAATACATCTTACACACTGGGCTTTTGCATATACTTTCTTCAAATATGAGTATTACTACTTTACACACAAATAAGTAAGTAAATACATACATAAATAAATAAAAGCTGACAGCCAAAGATTGAGAAGAAGACACTATCATGCCGAGTAGGAGAGTGACAAGGTGAAGATTTAGGAAATGATGTGCCAGATGGATAAAAAGGAGAATAAGTGTCACTGGAGGGTTGAGAGTGGAGACAGGGCTGGAGAGGCTAGAGGAAGGTAAAAGGCCATAGTATGTTACAGTATACATAATATATTATATTATATAACTATATATAACAGTATATATAAGTATATTTATAATTATATATAATAAATTAATAAATTCAAAATAAATAATAAATTTAATAAAATACTTTAACAAATAATGACAATAAATAAAAATTATTAATAAATAATAAACAAAATAAATTTAATAAAATAAAAATTTAAATAAAATAAAATAAATAAAATTTAAAAAATACATGATATACTGATATATATTATTATATTATATATAAATATATAATTATAGACAGAATGTAATATATTATAGTTAGACACTGTATATAATATATATAATATACATAACAGTATATATAATAATATATATGACAGCATATATTGTACCATAGTTTAAAAGATGTTGGTAATAGTGAAAACTGTGTAAAGGCTATTATTTCTTACAACTGCATGTGAATCTACAATTACCTTAAAATAAAAAGTATAATTTAAAAAAGATGTGGGTTGTTCTCTATCCATGTATAAATCTGTGGAAGAAATGGCTGTGTTGCAGGGCAATGGCTCATGTGAAGGGCAGGATTTCATGGGATATGGAGAGAAAAGGCATCTATTAAGGCTTAAAAGCAGTTTGCACCGGCAGTGTCTGTGAAGGAAGGAGGGAGTAGAAAACCAGTGGGAGGAGGAGGAAGAGGGAGTAAATCAGTAACTTCCTATGAAAAAAAAAATTTCAATTTAACTAGCAGTGGAGACTGAAAAATGGAGAAAAGATTCCATAATCCCAAGGCTGTGACAAGAGCTTGTTTAATTTGTTCACTGCACAAGAATGCCCAGCTGAGGGATCAGCAAAGGCTGGAACCAGGACCCCACACGAGTGGCCTCCACTTGCGGAAAGGATCTTTTTTCTAATTCACACAAAGGAGCTCTAAGGGGTAGGACAGGTACACAATAAGACCTGTTCCTCTCTAAATGGGTGTACAAAGCACAGTCTGCACAAAGGGTTTCCAAAGCTCAGTTGCACTTCAACTAGGAAGGCTTCAGCCAGTTTCTATAGCAAAACTTGCAAAGAAAGAGGAAGTTAATTTAAAAAATGATCCTGAGGGGCTGGCCCTGTGGCCAAGTGGTTAAAGCTCTGTATGCTCTGCTTGGGTATCCCGGGTTCGCTGGTTCAGATCCTGGGCACGGACCTATACCACTTGTCAAGTCATGCTGTGGCAGTGACGCACATACAAAATAGAGGAAGAGTGGCACAGATGTTAGCTCAGGGTTGATCTTCCTTAAGCAAAAAAAAAAAAAAAAAAACAAGAGGAAGATTAGCAACAGATGTTAACTCAGGGTGAATCTTCCTCAAGAAAATAAAATCCTGACTCTCTATAAAGTGACTGAAACTTTGGAATCTAGAATTGTTGTTTTGACTTTCCATGTTTCTGAAAAAATACCCGGGACTTAGGTATAATAAAATAATTTCACAGATACGCCTTTTTTTGGTATGAATTGTAAGTTCATTTTGTTCAACTCAAATAGCTAAAAGCAAATGTTTTCTTTTTAAAATATTGGCTTTTTAATTTTTTAATTTTTATTTTTTTAGTGAGGAAGATTGCCCAGAGCTAATATCTGTTGCCAACCTTCCTCTTTTTGCTTGAGGAAGACTGTCGTTGAGCTAACATCTGTGCCAATCTTCCTCTATTTTATATGGGATGCTGCCAGAGAAAGCCACAGAGCATGTAGGTCTGTGCCTGGGATCCACTGCAAACCCCTAGCTACTGAAGCGCAGCACTTGAACTCAACCACTACACCACAGGGCCAGCCCCAAAATATTGGCTTTTTTAAATAGAAATGTTCTAGAACACAAATACTAGTATAATGGATTTCCTGTATCCATCAACTAGCTTCAAAAATGATCAACATGGTAAATGCCATCTAATTTGTCCACGTAGCCACACCTCCACTAAACTAAAGGAAATCATAAATATTACATGTGGATAGTTTAGTATTTGTCTCTAAGAGTTAAGGACTCTAAAAAAATATTCAAGAGTATTATCACACCCAATATTCCCCAATTGTTTCATAAACGTCTTTTTTGAGTTTATTGAAATCAGGACACAAGTAAGGTTCCAACATCGAGTTTGATTAAAATGCACGCCAAGATAATGCCTTCTTCTTCTTCTTCCCCTTCCTCCTCCTTCTCTTCCTGTTCTCCCCTGTCCTCCCTTCCTTTCCTCCTCCTCCTCCTTCTTCCATCTGTCTGAAACCAAGTCATATGTCATTAGAATTTTTGATGGTCTGGATTTGGTTGATTTTATACCTGATGACATTTAATATGTTCTTCTATATTCTTGTGTGTTCTGTAGTTATATTTAGAAGTTTGATGAGATTCATCTAGTTTCCATAGTTTCTGGTAAATAGTTAGCTGTCAGTCTTACTGCAGCTTCATTGAAAAAAATGTACATTATTTTTTTTCTTTCTCTCTGGCTGTTTTTACAATTTTTCTCTTTTGTCTTCAGTTTTCAGAAGATTTATTATGGGATACATCAGTATGGCTTCTTTGCATTCGTCCTTTTTGGGGTTAACAGGGTTTTAACAATTTGTGAAATTCTTCCTTCACTTATTTTTTTAAAAAATTGTCAACTAGAATCTCTTTAAATTTTGCTTCCACCCCATTCTCTCTCTCCTCTACAGTAGGACCCCATGATAGTTATATTAGGCCTTTTCATTGGGTCCCCTGTCTTTTACATTCCTTTGTGTATTTTTCATCCTTCTTTCTTTCAGTGCTTTAGTCTAGATAGGTTTTATCTGCTGCTAAACATGCCTATAGTGTTCTTAATTTCATTTGTCACTTTTAGAAAAAAGTATTTTTCTAAATACTTAAAGGTATTTACTTTTAGAATTTTCAAGTGCTGCAAACATTATGGTTCTGTGGGGACATATCAATATTGTCATCTATTTTCTTGAGTATATTAATCACTCTTTTTTTTAGAGTCTGTGCCTTCAATATCTTAACCACTTTAGGGTCCTTTTGTATTATTTTTTTTTCTCCTGCTTTTCTGTCATTTGTCCCTGTCTCCTGACATTTCTGGTACTTATTGATTAAATATCAGGCATTGAGTATGAAAAATTGTAGAAGCTCTGGATGAAGTTATGTTCTTCCAGAGAGGATTTACTTTTCTTCAAGTTGTGGGTAAGAATTGGTATAAATCAAGGACTTTGATCCAATAAGGACTGAGATGGATCAGGCTGGTGTTAGGCTTTGTGGAGACTGGTCTGTTTTGAGTTTGCCCTTATTTGTGGAGCATAGTCTTTCAGAGGTCTTAACTGAAACACTGGTATGTTTTCCGGGACCCTTTCTCACTGGCAGCCCTGAAATCCATTATTTGTCCTTTCAGCTCAGTGAAATGGAGCTGGAATAAATTTTGCTTTGTGTGCTAGACAGTCTATGATAAAAGTAAGTCTGCCATTGTTCTGCAGAAGCAGCCATAGACACTAACCAATGAGCATGGTATACACAGCAGGAAAGATGTGCACAGCCACTGTAGTTTGCTGACCCTTACATTAGGCCATCACCTTCTGTTTCACATCAGTGCTATGCCCGAAAAATCGGCTAATATTCCATGGGGAAAATGGCAGAGAAATTTGGTTCTCCTAAATATCTCTCTGGAATGTGGGGCCCTCAAATGCTGGCTGCTTTTGTTGTTCACTGATTAACTTTAAAACATTGCATTTATTTATTTAACATTTTTTAATCCTGCCTTTATAATTATACTCAGTAGAAGCGATGGTCTGATATGGATTACTCCATTATAGCCAGAAATAGAAGTTTCATTTACATAGCATTCTTCTTTTTGATTATGAAACTGTCTTCAACACAACTCCAGTGTTCTCTGATAGATTTCTGGCATGTCAAGATATATTCTAGGTTTATCTCCTACGTTTGGTGGGGGAGCAGGTGTTGAAACCTTGATAGGTTGACTTCACTTGAAATACAAAGACGTGAAGGAGCAGAGGAAATACTTATGTTTTGGGGTGAGGGGAGGGTGCAGGGAAGCAGGGAGCATTCTAGATAAAGTGAACAGCAAATCAAAAGCTTTGAAATGGGAGTTTGTGTGCGATGTTTTAGGAGCAGCAAGGAAGTCAGTGTGGCTAAAGCCATAGAGAAACTGGGAAGTAGAAAAGATTAGGTTAAAGGATAGAGGGATGCACTACTAAACATTTACTAAGCATTTCTCAGTTTTCTACATGTATGTAATGTTATAAAAATATAAACACTGCTAAAAATTGAATGCAGGGAAGAGGGAAAGAAGAAAGTCATTCTAGAAAATTATGTATAGATAATCTTTTCTAGTTCTTACAAACTGTGAGTTAGATATTAACATTTCCGTTTCACAGATGAAGAAACTGATGCTTTGAGATGTTAACTAAATTATCCAAGATCATATAACTTATAACCGATAGAACTAAGATTCAAACTTCAGTGTTTTACATCTATATGACTTGTATTTCTCCCTATGCTGTATGGGGAAATTTGGGGAGGTCAGTTAAGATCAGCACCGACGTAATTAAACAGAAAACCTAGCTTAGCCTGAATGAATAGTCAAAAGCAAGCACATGATTCAACAGAGGGTGAGGTCAAACAATCAAATGTCCTAGTAATAGAAGAGAGCAGAGACAGTAGGTGTGTGGGCTGGGGCAGGAACGGGGGATACACAATTTCAGTATGCTTTATGGAATTGAGGGAAATATTGTATCTGAACAGTAAAAAAATTATTTGACTTTCAAAGAGGAAAAACATTTGTTACGGCTTCCTCCAAAAACTAAGTATTCTCTATTAATATAAGATGAGTGTACAAAATAGAAGGTGGATTAATCCTCTTTGGTGTGTGTGGTTTAGATCACACCCAAAAATTGCACTCTGGGAGCCACACTTCAAGAAATCAAACATGATCAGATTGGAGTGTGTATATGAGAGTGGAGCTGGTGATGGGGCTATCAGCTATCAGAAAGGAAATGTTTAAGAAAACAAGGGTGTTTAGAGAAGAGGAGAAAATGGTAAACGATTTGATCTATTTAAAGGGCTATAATCAGATGGAGTAGACTTAGACTGTGTCATCCCAGGGGTTTTTTTTTTGAGGATAGAGAGGTAGAAACTGTTATTGTGATACCGTTTTATATCTGGTTTTTTAATTACTTGATCTGTTTGGAAATGGAATCAGCTAACTCTGCAGTGGTTTGTAATTCTTTTGAGGACACTGACACTTTTGGGAATTTGATTAAGATATGGAAACTAACCTATATATCCAAAAATTTGCATATAATTTCAAAGTGTTATCTGATCCCTGAAACTCATTTAGGCACTCCTACAGTGTCTATGACCCCAGTTAAGAACTCGGGAGATACTGAGAGTTCTCCGGTTCTAGAAACATTCAAGTAGAGGCTGGGCCTGTGGTCTGACACTGTAGAGAAAATGGAAGCACGGATTGATGAACTTCTGGTGATGGTCCTAAAATAATTGTGAAAATTGCCAAATTAGCATGATCCATCTATTCTGTATGTTCCCTCTGTTGGTCACCTGTACAAGTACATCCTTGTAATCCTAAACAGTCGTAAAATCCTCTATTACCTTGAAGCATTTCATCCATTGCACCTTTTAAATTATTTCCATGGTGTTAGAGTTGGCAAGAGAGTTCTTTGAACCTGTTGGCAACCATCTCCATCCAGGGGGAAAAAAAGGAGGAAAAAAAGATGCAATGCTGAGCCAGAACCACCATCTACTCTACAAGACAATTTCTTTTATAAAATGCCAATATCCTCAAATGGCATCAAATTGTGATATTTATTTTGTTGACTCAGTTGGTTCCTAAATTGCAATTCAAATCACTTACTGGAATATTTCAACGTGTTAAAAATAATATCGAAGCAAACAAAGACTCATGCCTTTCTCACTTCACACAACCATCTTGTTTACGAATTTGCATCCCAGACAAACTTGTTTTACTTGGCTGGCTAGTTTTTCAAAAATATTCTCCCAAATTCTCATAAGCCCAAGATTTTAAACTTTTATACAAATATATTTGAACCAATTTTTTTTTTTCACTTTTAGTGTTCTGGTGCTTCTTTTAGTTAATTTTCAAATTATTTCTTATTTTGCAGTGTAGTCTCAGGCAAAAAAAATACTCGGTTGGAATTTGGAAAAGTATGTTCTAATTTCATTCCCCAAACTGATTAACTAGGATGAGCTAAAAACACATCAACTACGCAGAGCCAAATAGCAAGAAAGTAAACATGGTGCATTACAGATGGGGATGGAAGAGGCCAAGTCATAAATTAGTGAATACAATGAATGAATACATAAAGTGGAATATTCATTATTTCTATTATTAAATTTAAACCATTAATTTTTTCACTTACTAAGGTAATGCACGTCCATTGAGGAAAACCTGGATCTACAGAGATGCATAAGGAAAACATTTAAGAATCTCTAACTCTACCACCCTGAGATATTAAAATTATGTTATAATACATTCCTATCTTTTTTGTACCTTACAAATATATCTCTATATTGCATATTCATTTTAATTAGAAGCATGTTTACATAGGTTTATATCTTAGTTTTCCACCAAGCAATATCCTCATGCCATTACTCTGAAAACACAGTTTTTGATAGCTACGTCATACTTCACCAAATGAAAACATTTTTTTTTTTTAACGAGTCCTTTCTTTGGATATTTAATTTATTCCAATTTTTCACAAGTATGTCTGTGATGAATATCTTTGTCCAGAGATATTTAGAAACAGAATTACTAGATAAAAGAATGTAGATATTCTAAGCTATTTGACACATATCACCAAAGGATCTGCCAGAAAGTCTGCCTGTTTTCAGGGGCATCATCCATGTATGTGAGTGCTCATTTCATATCACTCATTTTAGCAACAATGTTCATTAAACAATTGCCAAATTGAAATATGAAAATTATGTAGTTATCTTCATACATATTTAATGGAAGGTGAGTTTGAACATTTTTCACATATTTATTGGCCATTTTTAAATTTTGCAAGTTAGTTGTTTAAGATGTTTCTCCAAAGAAATGTGCTTTTTTTAAAAAAAGAGAAAATAAACTTTATAAACACATATACATATGTATATATTTATATTAGCAGAGAAAAAAGTGTGAAAGTACATATGCCACTGGAAGAGGGTGTTTGAAAGTGCACAAAGATTATTTAGTTTTTATATGTACCTTTGTTTTGTTTAAATTGGTATTACTTTTGTTTTTAAACATATAAGCATTACTAAGCTTCTCCTAAAAAGATATTTGTCTGTGTAAAATTTTGGTGATCCCGAGTGCCTAGAAAAATTAATTATAGCTATTTGGATTCTTTAAATTAATATTAAATTTAATAAAATCACAAATTCATGAATCTATTTTACTTAAAATTTGAAGTTCAAGTTGTTTTGTATTTTTCATTATTATTTTCATGAATTGAGTAAATTTTAATAATATCTTTCAAGAGAGCTTTTGATTATGTGTAATCAGCCTAATGTAAACAAACTGAAATTTCTTAACAATTTCTACCGTTTACAAACAGTTAAATTCTTTGAAACACTTTCAACTATAGCTCATGCATAAATTTATAACACTAACTTTCTTTTGAAGTAATTCAATTACTCCATGTTAGCAATTTGCTAGAGTATTTAAATAATGTCAGTAACCCTAATATATTAAACTCTAAAATATAGTGACATCTAAGACTCATTAATAACATGAAAAAGTATTTTATAACTTTTGATGTGCAAATTGCAAGTCTTAAAAAATTACTCAGATACACGTTTAATTGGAATCTAAAGGCTAACCTGCTAAATACTATTTCCAATTTCCTTTGCAAAATATTTAGAATATCAAATAAAACGATGCTATTATTACAAAAATTACCCCTCCATTTCTAGATTTGACAAAAACATAGTAAGGCTACGATGATGATTTACACTTTATCATCTATTATTTGCAACTCTAATTCTTCCAGAGTTTTATAGAAAATTATCCACCAGGGACAAAAGAAAATTGGAATCACCATTTCTGCAGAATGAAAGATAAAGAATGGACTGCAGACATCCAGAGGAATTTTTCCCTTGCCACTGAGGGACACATTGGGAGACTTTTTCTAGTCACCATGACAGCCATGGTTCAAGTCTAAATCTTCCAAATGGAGTTGGCTAATAGCATCTCGCCTCTCAACTCAAGAAACTTTAGCAGAGATTATCTTCTGTCTGGTTTGAGTCTACAGCCTCATACCCTATTCACTCTACCACTTACTAGGATCCAATGAATCTATTCCCTGCTTCATATTATTCTAAATTTGTTTCATATACTTACAGTATAGCCAGGCCACAATTCTTAAGGATGCTTAAATGATATCTGATTATATTCCTTATATCTCTCAGAGCTATGCTGATTCTACAGTTACATCACTAAAGTCATACTAGTGACAATTATAAAGAAAATAGTGCATAACAGGAAAATATGTTTTCTCAAACGGTTATAGACTAATATTAATCTAATTGTACATGAGATTTTAATTCAATGATTTACATAGAGTCACTACTCTACTTAGTACAAAGGATGAGTTTCCTGAAATGAGAGCATCATCTGAATCAGCTAAATGAAATTAATAGTACCTGTTCCTCACACAGTTGTGTTCCTAGGTCCTCATAAGGTCAGTCAGATCCTCTTTTCTTCATATCCCCTTAAACAATCAGATGCCTGAACCACACTTTTTTCTGGCAACTCTTGACATATTTTTGTCACTTTTCTTCAGGTTGCATTGATGTTTACAATATCCTTTGTAAAGCAAAGATTTTCCACTTATTTCTTATTGACCACTGATCTTTACCATCTGTTTACTTGGTTGGTGCCTTAAAGATGCTTCTCTGCCCCAAGCCAGTCAAACTTTAGATTTTCATATCCTGTGTGAGTCTTATGCACTTTTATTTGCCTGCCTTTGATTAGCAAGAAAGGATAGGTCGAAACTGGGCATAAGAACGTGAAGTACTGGCCAACAAAACACAGGGCAGCAATTACAAAACATGTGTCAATCATTGTTGATGGTCTTCCAATCTCCATTTTACCTTTTCTCTATGATAATAAAAATTTTGGCTGGATCTGTATTTGTTCAGCAAAGACTAAATTTCTTAGAGTCTCTTTCAGCTAGGTACGGCCATTTCTCTAGGCTCTAGAAAAATGGGATGTAAGAGGAAGCAACTTCTAGCCATTCTCTTAAATGGAAATGCCCATGCCCTCTCTGTTCTTCCTCTTGTCCCTGTTAGCTGGAATTATGGCAGGGGCCCGAGGAGCTACCTTAGAGTTCATGATGGAAGACATGTAGCATATTAAATGAAGAAATATGCTTCAAAATAAGAGATAGCAGTATAGTATAATATTAAGAGAAGGAGCTTTACAGTAAAAGAGATCTGGATTTGAATTATGGCTATGCCATTGTGGAAGGCAGATTTCTAAATGACTCACACACTTCCCACTCCCTGGTATGCATATCTATTATAATCTGCTCCCTTTGAATGCAGACAGAACCTGGGAATGTAATAGGATACCACTCCTATAATTAGTTATTAATCAGTTGGAGTTAATCAAAAGGGAGAAAATCCAAGTGGACTTGACCTAATTAGTTGAGCCTTTAAAAAACGACCAGACCATTCCTAAAGCTAGAGGGATTGAAATTGTGAGAGCGCCGATGGAGGGGCAGATGTGTCAAGGACCTGAAAGCAGTGTCTAGGAGCTGGAAGTGTTCCCCAGCTGACAGAGGGCAAGACAACAGGGATGCTCTCACAATCAAAGGAACTGAATTCTGCAAACAACCTGAGGAAGGTTGGAAGGAAAATTACTCTAGTGGAGCCTCCAAATGAGGAGGCAGCTGGCTGACACCTTGATTTCAAAGAAATGTGTTTTAGAAAAAAACAAAGATAAAATAAACTTTAAATATGTATACATGTATTTGTATATATTTGTATTAGGAGGTAAAAAACATGTGATAGGATACACACCTCTGGAGGGGATGTTTGGAAGTGCAGAAATATTAATTAGTTCTTATATGTACCTTGTTTTGTTCTTTCAAAGAGGAAGAGAGAGCTCTGTAAATGGCAGAATCTTTAGCAAAAGTGTCGCCTGCAGTTATGTGGAAAGCTGAGCTTTTAATCAATAAAACTTGGACATATAATTGAAATTTCCAAGCAAAGAGTTGAAGACGCTGGGTTCTCCTTGTTTCCTATAGTAAAAAGTCAGGGTATTCAGTCACACAAAGACTATTTCAAGAGATTAGGGGACATATTCATTTATTTACAACAGCCAAAATATGGAAACAACCTAAGTGCCCAACAATGGATGAATGGATAAAGAAAATATGGTGTGTATATATATATACAATTGAATACTACTCAGCCATAAAAAAATGATGAAACTTTGCCATTTGGGATAACATGGATGGACCATGAGGGTATTATGCTAAGTAAAACTAGTCAGAGAGAGAAAGACATGATTTCACTGATATGTGAAAGATAAAACAACACCACCACACCAACCAACCAACCAACCAACCAACCAGCCAAGCAACACATAGATACAGAGAACAGATTGGTGTTACCAGAGGAGAAGGTAGGTTGGGGGAGGGTGAAATGGGTAAAAGGGGTCATTTGTATGGTGACAGACGGAACTAGACCCTTGGGGGTGATCACAATGCAATGTATACAGAAGTCAGATTATACTAATATACACCTGAAATCTATATAATGTTATAAGCCAATGTTACCTCAATTAAAAAGAAAATCTCAACTAAACCAGATGACATCTAAGAAGAGGAGCCAAAGAGAAGGAAGGGCTTATCTCAAAAAGATTTGTGGGTATGGCTTTTGTCTAATGGAGTTGAATGCCATGGAAATCTATGGAGGGCCCACAAAGTCTTTGAAAAACTTTTATCAGCAGAAACATTGCAAACTTGGCTTGAAAAGTACAAATGCAAGGAGGTTGTCAGATGCCCCAAAATTCTACCGGCAGGAAGCAGGCTGATGAACTCCTCAAGTGCAAACCTGTGCTACTTTTCATAAAAAGGAAGGATGACTCAGAGGGTGAAACTAAGAAACCAGAGGGTGGAACTAAGCCACAAAGAATTATTCAGTCTTTACAAACTAATCAAGAAACTCCCATTTGCCAGCTGGATTACAGAACTGCTTTGGACCAGTGACTCCTTTTTACCTCCATTTCCCCTTTTTGGAACCAGAATGTTATAGCTATTATCCTTTGCCTGTCTCACCTCTGTGTTGGAAGCGTTGTGAGCAGATAACTTGTCTCTTTACTTTTATAAGTCCACAGATGAAGAGGAACTGTGCCTCAGGAGTTATATTTAAGGATTATAGCAGGAGCCTGATCCGTACCTCGTTAAGATAATTTAGATGATGAGATTTTTGACTTTAAGCTAAGGATATTTAGATACAGTTTTGGGCTTGACCTGATGAGATTATGAAATTTATATTTAGATGATGAGATTTTGGACTACAGCTGATGCTATAATGGGGTGAGTCTTTTGGGAACCTTAGAAGGGGAGTGAATGTATTCTGCATTAGGAAGGGCAGACCATGGTAAGCAGAATTCTAAGAAGGCCTCTGAGATTTCTGCCCCCTGGTGTACACACCCTGTATAGTCACCTCCCTCCAAATGTAGGTGTATATATCATCATTTCCACGAAAATTATAAAAACCTTAAGTTTTTCTTTCAACTGACTATATTGGTATCTATCAAAGATTTAACCTAAGGTAATCTAGCCTGCTCTGCTCACTTACTTCCTCTCCACCTTGGGAAAGCATTGTTACAAATCACAGATCAAATTCCCATGTCTTTTTCTGCCTAAAGCTTTACTTGAATCCTCTCAGACAGCAGTAATTAGTCCATCATCCTTTGAGTAACCAGTCTAGCTGTTTGTAGTTCTATTTAAGGCATACTTCATTCTATCTTGGATCGGGCTGTTTGCATGCCTGTATTCTCCTTAAGTGGCAGGCTGTTTTAAGTCAGTTTTATTCTTCTTGGTATCTATGTCTTGGACCCTTGACCTCAGAATCTAACTAAGTGCCTAGTACAGAGTAGAAACTTAATCAATATGTATTGAACTGAAATGAATCACCAGAAGGGAATTCTACACGATGTATTCAGTTATTGCAACACTTTCAATTTCCCATGACAAACAAATGGTTTTCTGTATATTTGTAATTGTTAAATATTGGACCTACTTGGGCAAAGCAAATAGAATAGTCCTGGTGAACAATAAATTTATTTTCATGCTTCAAATATGAATCTATCTTTAACACTGTGACTAATTCCATACTAGTTTTCATATAGTATGGAGCAACCAGATAATTCATAAAGTTCAGTTAAAAATAAAATACTTTTTCAGTATGTATGAATATAGTATCTTTCTGATGGATTGAATTTTTCATATTTCTACTGATTTTTTTCTTGTTATTACTGAACAATCTCTATTTCTTTCAGGGTAAGCCATTTATACTTAAAATCGTAAACAGAGACAAATTACTATTAGTTGATGCCTTTTTACTTCTCTGGTGTATCACCCAACTTCTTGAGAACATCTATGGAAGCCTTTGTGCTGTTTAAAAGCTGTATTTTAGAATCTTAGGTGTCATTATTAAAGTTTGGTTACGGATGACTCATCCTTCTTGACGGGAAGAAAATGGGTGCCAATACTGTTGACGGCACTCTGGACCTCACTTACTAAGATGCTCTCACTTGCAAAGCTGAAAGCTCTAAATATATTTTTATATCCAAGGCAAACAAATTGTGTACTACTTGAAATACTGCATTTTACTAGAAATTACAGCATTGGGTTTTAAAACATCAATGCTAATATTAATTTCTTTGACACAGATGTATATAAGGCAATTAAAGGAAATGATAATTAACTAGTGAAACAAAAAATAGAGTCTATTTTGATAAAGGAAAGTTGTGTTTGATAAATAATAAATGGAAAAACCAACTGAAGTTCTTCAAAAGAATGAAAGTCATCCAATCACAGAGAAATAAGTCAGGTGATGAAAGTCATATGAAGGATACAATTGAATATTGAAAATCATACTAAGCCACTTATTGCCTTTATTGCATTATTTCATCTGTCCATTGAGATTTTTATTCTTCTTTAATTACAATGTATTTATTTCATTTTAGAAGTTCACATTAGTTCTCTTAAAATTCAAAATTTTCATAGTGCCTCGTTCTTTCTAAGGATCCAATTATTTTATTTTCAAATCTATTTTTTTAAAAATACTAATTTTAGGGGCCGGCCCCGTGGCCAAGTGGTTAAGTTCTTGTGCTCCGCTTTGGCAGCCCAGGGTTTCCCCGGTTCGGATCCCGGGTGCAGACATGGCACTGCTCATCAAGCCATGTTGAGGCGGTGTCCCACATGCCACAACTAGAAGGAGCCACAACTAAAATATAAAACTATGTACTGAGGGGATTTGGGGAGAAAAAGCAATTAAAATAAAAAGAAGACTGGCAACAGTTGTTAGCTAGGTGTCAATCTTTCAAAAAAAATTCACTAATTTTAAATTCTCAATCTAATTATCTTAAGTTCTTGAAACTCTAATGCTTTAGTATTTTTATGTCTACCAATTAATCTGTAGTGAATTTTTTTGATGTTTTGTAAATTTTTATTGTGAGCTCATCTTTAGTAGCGCTGTTTCTTTTTTCTTTTGGGAATCATTTGCAGCCTGGGTGGTATAATTACCTCTTGAAAGACATTCAGCATGCCTTTTTTTTTTTTTTTTTTTTGAGGAAGATTAGCCCTGAGCTAACTGCTGCCAATCCTCGTCTTTTTGCTGAGGAAGACTGGCCCTGAGCTAACATCCATGCCCATCCTCCTCTACTTTATATGTGGGACACATACCACAGCATGGCGTGCCAAGTGGTGCCATGCCTGCACCCGGGATCCAGACTGAGGAATCCTGGGCACTGAAGCAGAACGTGTGCACTTAACCGCTATACCACTGGGCCAGCCCCTCAGCATGCCTTTTTATGCCAGTGAAGTGAAGTGTTACCTCTCACTGAGGATCAATTTCCTGATAATTTTTCAGCATGAGACTTTGTGAACCACATGGGTAGAGTAAATGTGGACCTCAACATGGGCAAGGCCCCCATCCAGCAATTAGATTTCTCAGACAGCCTTTTTCCCCCGCTCCTACCCAGGATCTTGGAAAAGACAGACAGCCCTCTGTGCCATTAGGCAGATTATCTCTAGCCCACTCTATCCCCAAGTGTATGTATCACAGATTGGGTTCCCCGGAAAACAGACTAAGAAAGAGTTTAGTGTTCAAGCCATTTTTTAGGAAGTGCTTTTGGGATTAACGCCTGTGGAAGGAAAAAAAGGAAATAAGATTGGACAGCGGAAGAAGCTGAGCAGTGCTGCAGCTACATTAAATGCCTCTGCTGACTCTATATATGGATTTGGAGTTGGTATGGCCCTTTATAGTTTCCTACTGAAGAAACAGGGTCAGGCCTTTATAGCCCTATCAATCAGTCACTGGATGCTGGCCACCCTGGGAAAGGAGCATGGCTCTGGTGAGACAGCTCTCTTTAGCTGAGACACTTTCCAAAGGGGGCTGGGCAACAAAAGATTGTCTAACAACTGGGGTAGTAAATCCTTTATTTCTGGGAGGGGATCTAGCAGCATATCATCCACCACAGTACAGACTTCAAGGACCCCAACTCCCCTTCTCAGGTGGGCTCAAGACCTCATCTCCTTTGCAGACGAGCATTAAATTTATGCTCTATCTTACTGACATCAAAATTATAAACCCCATTCCCACCACACTCCACACCCTACACCAGGACCGGGTGCATTACTAGCTCATGAGCTTCTAGTTCCTGTTTACAATTACTCAAGTCATCCAAACGAAGATACTTTTGGAAGTCCAGTTACACTTGGACAGCAGGACTGTCCCAGGAAAAACGGGAAGTGTAAATTTATTTCAAGCATCTTTCTTTCTTGTGATTTTATCCACGAGGTCAATTTTTTGGTTTTCATATTTCCTCTTCCAAGCATTTCTATGTATATGTGGGAGTTTTCCATGTTATTTTAGTCTATCAACTTAAATGAGAGGAAATGTATAGTTTCAATTTTTAAAACTTAACCTAAATTTGTCAGACTTGAATCAAATGTAATATATGCATATCACATTATATTTTATACCAAGTTAAAATCCAGCAGCATTTATGAAATAATCATTTATCCATTGATTAAAAATGATACTTTTATTATAGTTGAATCCAAAACACGCACAAATATGCACAAAGATATGCAAATGCTGAAATCTGTTCTTGTGTTTTCTATTCATCTCCATGAATCTGCTTATCTATCTCTGTACCAGTACCACACTGGTTTGATATGAGTAGATTCATAACTTATTTTACTATTCAAGACCCTCTTATGCTCTCCTAACATAGGCTAACTATTACTTAAAACAAACATTAAAACCACCTTTAAAATTGAACAAAACTCCCACTGGAAATTTAATTGGTGCTTATTACATTATTTAGAACCTGAATATTTTTGTTATGTCTCTAATTATTATTTACTTGCCTAATTATTTTCTATTTACTATTGAATTTTTTTCCCTTACAGAGTTGATGATTGTAGATATAGAGGAAAGCTTCTGCTTTTTTCTCTATACATCGTGCAGTCAGCTACTTTATTTTTCTTTTATTGGGGTAACATTGGTTTATAGCATTATATAGATTGCACCAAGCTTATTAAATAAAAAGCCTGAATTGACAGATGAAGGCTTGAAGATGGCTCCAGGCCTTCCCAAGAATTAAAGCACATGGGTGTGGAGATAGCTACCTTCTATGAATTCTTTTAAACTTACTTTTGGTTTTGTAACTGTGCTATGACTGAAAACTCCAAAGATCTGACAAATGAATAAGTCAGAAATTAACAAAGCAGTTATTACTAAATAATCAATCTTCAGCACTATAGTACACTCCTATATACTATGAAATACTCTAATCAAACATTATAATTATTAACAATATTCACTGAATATACATTTTAGTTGGGTATTTGAATATAAGCTGAAGCATTCTCTCTTTTCCCCTTTCCATACAAATACATCAATTTTTCAGTTTAGAATAGTGCAACATATCATTGTAACTAGAGATTGACCATGCTGATAATAACCACAGGAAGTAATGCACGATTGTGGTTTCTTTAGTAGTCTAATTCTAAGCAAAATTCCACTGTGGTTTAGTTTACAGGAGAGTCCTCCTATATTTTCCTTTTGTATAAAAACAAAAACCACAGTGACCACCCAGAAGTAAAGGACTCGTTGCTAGGAGGATATGGAGAGAGAAAAAAAATTTGCTTAGACACATGTTCTTGTTTACATTATATTTTTAGACAAATTTAAATTGAGATTTTAAAATAAAAGGCAGTTTCTATCTGATTTCATTATTTCTAAAATACCTGCTGTGAGACAATGATACAAATTAAAACACACTCTCATCTAGGATCAGAGGAACTTTTAAAATGACAATTCTCAGAAAACTGAATTAGTATCAAAATGAATGTGCGGGGGCTGGCCCAGTGGCACAGCGGTTAAGTGCACACGTTCCACTTTGGCAGCCCGGGGTTCACCAGTTCAGATCCTGGGTGCAGACATGGCACCGCCTGGCAATCCATGCTGTGGTAGGCATCCCACATATAAATTAGAGGAAGATGGGCATGGATGTTAGCTCAGGACCAGTCTTCCTCAGCAACAAAAGAGGAGGATTGGCAGCAGTTAGCTCAGGGCTAATCTTCGCCCCCCTCAAAAAATGAATGTGGGAATGGGAAAAAAAACCTCAATGTATTTATAACCTGTTCATCACAGGTTACCCATTCCTCCTGGGGACTCAGTATTCAAGTTCTCTTGAATTGTTTTCGGTTCTCCCAAGACACCATGATGTCTCTTGGCTCTGGGGCAGTTCACATGTCCCTTTCCTCCCCCTACTTCTCTCCCCCATCCATCACATCTGCCCATCCATCAGGGGTAGGTTTAGATGCCCCCTTGCCTAGGAAGGCTTCCCTGGTGAACTCTTTGGGAAGGGCCTCAGCTGTTCTCTCATGTTTACCTGTAATTCTCCTTACACTTTTATTTTAATTGCTTCTTAGATTTCTGGCCCTGAAAAAAGCTGAATTTTGAGTTGAGGGGGCATTCTTGCTTAGAATTGTATCTTCAACAACTAACAAGGAGGCTGGCAAGTAGTAAGTGCTTATTAAATAAATGTAGAATAAATGAATGAATATGTTAACGATTTTAAAAAATAGCAGTGCGGTAGTTTTGCACTATGTCCAAGTTGGCTAAACTGGAACTGTATTTCTCAGAATCACCTTCCCTGTGTAGTCCCTGGTTAAAGCTAGGAAAAAGGGAGATTTGCACAAGGTTTGGAAATTGGAAATGAAGTAGCAGTCATTGCTCTTTGAATGTCACTGTGATCAGATGTGGCGGAAGCAGATGCAGAGAAGGAGGTGGGTCCCAGCTCGTCCTTGCTCTCCCTTGCTTCACGTCGAGCTCTTCTTCCTTCCAGACCCCCAATTATCCTCAGCTTCTCCCACAACTATGCAAGGTCTTATTCCTAAAATGAGTCCATTATTCCATAATTCTTACAGTAGTTCTGCTTTTCTGATAAAACCCTGATGGATACAAAGAGTAATAACCAATATTTCTCTCTCTTTCAGATTATTTCATACATTGTTAAGAATGCTAAAGATCAAAATTAAGGTTAGTGATTTCCTGTGAGATTTTCATTGCAGAAGAAAATTGAATCAATATGGAAATTTAAAAAAACAGTCGATCCTTATGAAGAATTTATGAAAGCCATAAAGTTAACTAAACCAGGGTAAGCTAAATAAAGATTTTTCTCTGGCCTTGGACACCTTTCTTAGACTGGTGAAGAGGTGTCTGCAGCTGTGGGCAAACTTACCCATAACATAGTCCCAAATAAAAATTGCTGTGATGGGATCTAGAGGGCTTTTAAAAATAAATTTTAAAAAAACTTAAGGAGACTAGGTACATATCGAGGTGAATAAAGTCATGGAAAATTAGGAATAAAATATGGAATGAAGTTATGGAATTAATTAGGTTACTAAATAAATTCAGTGTAAAAGTTATGTAAATCATCATTATTTCTACTTTTCTTAAATCCCTGTAACATTGACATCAAATAATTCCAGTTTGCTATGTTTACTGGAAAGTCTGTCCTATACTTGAACAATAAGAACAACAATAAAACAATTCTACAAAGAAATTCGATAATGATGGTGTCAAAATTGTCGTAGATACACAATAGTCACTATTATTAATTTGATCTTTTTCCCCCCCATTTCTTAACATAGTTCAGAATAGTGGTTGAAAGTAGAAAAATAAAACAATATAACCAAACAAATAAAACAGAAGACAATTTTGCTCACATTTTTCTTCTATGGTTTTTAAGCACAACCATAATCATAACTGCCCTCTGTTCCAAAATTTTTAATGAATACAGAATAAAGTTCAAACTATCACCACGGCATTTAAAGGTTTCCCTTTAATCAGATCTCAAACTACCACTTTAAGTCTTTTTTCTCATAGCCTTACCTAACAGACATTTATTTGGCTGTGTAGGTGTTTTCTACCACCTACATCAACTATTGGGTTAGGAGTACCCTGAGAACCAGGTCTACATATTGACCAACTTTGTATCCTCTTCAGAACCTAACACGGGACCTGGCACATAAGAGGCATTCAGAAAGATTTATTGAATTAAAGTGATTTGAACTGTGCTAAAAAAAATAGGAAGTTTTAGGTACAAATATTACACAAATCAAGTTTTATGTCTTTTTGTGGTCATGCCTTCCATTTTTTATAAAAATATAAATATAGTTTTAAAAATAATTTGAGTGAGCTTCACCATTTTTTTCCACAGTTAGTTTTAAGAGTAAGAACCCAGGAAAGTACAGAAAACAATAATACTTTCCCGCTGTTTTATATTTAGAAGATTATAGGAATTCTTTTGGCTAATACAATTTGCCCTGATTTTACTCATATTTGAGAAAGTGTACTTCTGCTTTCTGGTCATCTTTGACATATTATTCTCTGTTTGTAAGCCTTAGAAAATATATCATCTTTACATGACTGACATTCATTTTTTTCCAGTCAAATTAATAAACCCTTTGGGAAGGGAAATGTTGTTATGTCTATATTAATACCATTTAAGTCCACAAACTTATGTTATTTAGACACTCTTTATTATCCTATATTGTTTATACTATGAATATGTTATGGAATATACATCCATAAGGAAATATCAGTTTAATTCAACTGAGATTGGGAAAATAAAAAATTGACTTTGTGAAAAAGATAGAATTAATATTTAACAATAAAGTCCACATTATCTAGCTAATATCTAATACTAGACTAGCAAACTGGATAATGGAATCTTAGCCCTGGTAAGAAACTACAGAAGTTTTCAGGATAGAAGCATTATCTTGATGTGAAGAAGACTATAAAAGAATATAAGTTTGGTATAAATAAGTTAGCAATCAGTAAATGTTTTGAATAAATAAGTAAAAATTAAAATAACAGAGATGTCCTACTGAAAGATCCCTGAAACATGGATATCCTCATTGGTGATAAATCCAATTGTTTGTAGTCATGAGAAATGCAATATTAAAATTACTTTTTACTGAATTTTGAATATTAAACAATCCTTTGGTTAATAAGATATTTTAAAGATAGAACTTTCAGTAGTTATCAAATATCTGATATTCTATTTCTAATTATAATTTTGCTTTTTCTTTTTAAAAAATTCCTTCCAATGTCTCTTGTGTGAAATAATGAAGAGAGATTATAAAAACTGATTTACTAGAACACAAGAAAAACCAAACATTGATGGTTTGTGAAACTAGAAAAATAGTACTGATTCCTATCTGTGCTGTGAGTAGTCATTCTTATTATTTTAAAATTGTTCTTCACATGAAATGATTAAAACCCAAACCATAGTGTGTGCATTTTTGGGGAGGTATCAGTATTAGCTGGATGTAAACACAAATATCAAATACCTTATTTTGTAAATATTCAATATATTTCAGGAAGTCATGAATTCTATGAAAATGATGACAACATCTACCCCTTTGCATCAATTACTGTTTGGCACACTTCTTTCTTCTTTAAATATTCTTAATCTTGATCAATCTAGATACTTCATATACAGCAGAGGTCAGTAAACATTTTCTGTAAATTGGAAGATAATAAATATTTTAGAGGGCTAGCCTGGTGGTGTAGTGATTAAGTTCCCATGCTCCACTTTGGCTGCCTGGGGTTTGTGGGTTCGGATTCTGGGCACAGACCTACACAGCGCTCATCAAGCCATGCTGTGGTGGCATCCTACATACAAAATAGAGGAAGAGTGGCACAGATGTTAGCTCAGAGATAATCATCCTTAAGCAAAAAGAGGAAGACTGGCAACAAATGACAGCTCAGGGCCAATCTTCCTCACCAAAAAAAATATATAAATATATATTAGGCTTTGTGGTCCATACAGTTCTGACAACTACTTAACCCTGCCATTGTACCAGAAACCAGCTATAAAGAATTCAAAAACAAATGGGTATGGCTATGTTCCAATAAAACTTTATTTATGGACAGTGAAATTTGAATTTCATATAATTTTCACATCATGAAATACTATTCTTCTTTTGATTATTTTTTAATCATTCAAAAAATGTAAAAACCATTCTCAGCTTCTGAGTGTACAAAAACAAGTGGTGAGCTGGGTTTGGCCAGTGGGCCATAGTTTGTCAACTCCTGACATAAAGTATAGAGGAGCCTGTCAACTGATTGCAGTTTTGGATAACAATCTTAAGTTCATTGATGGGGTCAGACAGAGAAAAATAATCAGCTTAAATACATTTTATACTTAGAGAATAAACCATAATAAGTTTGTATAAAGATAAACAGATGTAGTGACACTGTGCAAAGGCAAACAGCCAAACACCTGAACCATACTTCCTTCACAGACAAAAATAAATGGGAAGAGTTGGGACATAGAAAATAAAAAATGAAATTAACAAAGCCACACAGATTAATCCATCATGCTATTTGATTTTCTGTTGGCAAACTACAACAATTGATTCAAGATAGGCACACTATTTTCTATACTAAAACTACCTAAACTGCAAAGCAGAGGTATATTGGTTTTCTTTGAAAAGATAAAATTTTGATGGACAATAAGGAGGCTAACAGAGGACATATGCTTTTCCCTTCATTCTGCAAACTTGGATAACTGATGCTTTCTTGAAGGTGGAGAGAGCAGAGTCCATACAATATAGCTCTTAGAAGTCTCTAATGAGAGACGCTACGGGCAGGATGTGAAGACTGCTCTAAAACTGAGACTAGCTTTTGTTACCAAAAGCACCAAAGGAAAGAAATAGGCCTGTTTGAGCCAGCCTTTTCAAGTTATTTGTGTAAAACTACAAAAATACCCCCTAGTAAAATGAATTAAGTGGATGTTTCTGCTGGCCACAGAGTTCTAATGAAAACTGCACTGCTCATTGCACAAGAATTCCAGCTTAGAAAGGGAGCCTTTGAGTTTCTTAAGCAGTGACGAAGACCCATCAAGGATTTACCATTAACCGGATTATGTTGGATTTCTACTCCACATTCAGCTCAACTTCTCCTTTCACTATCCACTTATCACCTGGAGGAGTAAAGGGTAAACTTAATAACTGAATGGTAGAACCTTCTAAGCAGTCTTCTAAGTATTTGTTCTACCTGATTTATGGTCCTTTAATTTCATTCCCAAAATACTTTGTCATAATATATAATTGAGAAAACATTGAAGAATGGTTTTAAAATTAATCAAATGAAATGAAAAGAAGTACTAAATTTTAATGTCTTACAAAGAGTTTAATATTTCTCACGCATGAGTTTTGTTTGGTTGTTTCTTTTCTGTTGTTGGATCTGACTCCAAAAGAGCCAGTTTTGCATTTAGCCTACAGCCTATTGGTTCTACTCATCTGTCTCAAAGAGCACACCAAATAATGTGACATTTTCTTCTTTCTATAAAACAATCAGACAAAAACAGTAGAGAAATAACACCACTGCCCGCTTATCTACCTCTTCCCTTTTCAGACTATTCTAGACTCTATTCTATCTCATTTGATTACTATTGACCTAGAAAAACCTCAGACTGTCCTAATCTCCAGGACTAAAATTCTTGCTGCCTCTTGACAACTAATGACTTAAAAATGAATATCTGGTTCCACACAGGAGGCAGAAAGAAGGAAAGAGCATTGCTGCCACCCTTACAATACCTTCAACAATTGGCAAACGCACAACTTTTCTTGAATTCATCACAAGCTAACTAACCAACATGAAATCTAAGGGAAGGCAGGCATCGCCACAGACAGACAGAATACAAGCACTTGCTGCCCTGGAACAGATACCAATGAACATCTGGAAGGAGAATTCAGCTAAAATTTTTGACAAATCGTTGAAGGCTGACTGTGGGACAAGAGCACTTTGGAACCACAGACACAAGGAAAATTCAAATGAGCTCTGAGGCTCTTCTTGCAAAAATTAAAAAAACCAATGAGAGTCAGGAGAAAGCCTCCTATAAGGTGCAGGCCTATTGGAGTGGAAGAGCAACCACTTTTAGAAAAGGCACAACATCCTGCCCAGATTCCTCCCCTCAAGACAGCAAACACTATCATCCTGAGGGACCTCATGAAAACTCGTTGCAAGTAGAAGGGAACCAAAACCAAAAACAAAAACACTCTGCCCCTGGAGCAGGAGGGATACATGTACGGCCCAGACCTAAAGCTGAGGTTGGGACAGGGTCACTGAGGTGGCTCGACCTCAACACCCAATGACATGACTAAGTGCTAACCTAAGACTAGGTCTCAATCAGTGCAACAAAGAATGTCCCTGTCCCCCACCCACAGCAGGATGGGAGGCACTGAGTAACTGCAGTCTTCCTACTCTTGGGAGAGCAACAAGAGCTTGTAGGAAGGCACTCTAAGGCACTGTACAAAGGGAAGACCTAAAGTTGAGGGTGGAGCGGCATAAAATACATATATTAGAACAGAATAAAAAGGTGAAAATCAATAATCCCTAAGCATTCATCTCAGAGAGACAGGAAAACAACAGAAAAATAAATGAAGGAAAGTACAATGAAGGGAATATAAAAGCTAAAAGCAAGAGAGAGGAACCTTGGAGACAAATTTGGATCTTTGATAATAAGAATAAAAATGTCCCCTGGTGACACCGATCAAAAAAAAAAAAAAAAGAATGAAAGTATAAATAACCAAAACCAAGAATGAAAAAGGAACGTTACTTCAGATCATAAAAGAATTTTACAATCAAGTTTATGCCAATAAATTGGAAAATCTATGAAGATATAAAATTCCTAGAAAAGACATCCTGCTAAACTGACATAAGAAGAAAGCAATTTCCTTGAATCTAAAATAATTTTAATTGAATCCATAAATAAAAATCTTTTGTACAACAAACCTCTGGCTCAGATAGTTTCATCAACGGACTTTACTAAATCACTTAAGGAAGAAATAATAGCAGTCTTGTAAAAACTCTTCCAGAATATAGAAAAGAAGAAAATACACTCAAACTTGTTTTATGGGGAGAATCTTGATGTCAAAATCTAAAAAGAACATTACAGGAAGGGAAAATTACAGGCCAAAATCATAGATGAATATAGCTGCAAGTGTTTATGTCCAAAATACTGACAAACCAAATCTTACATATAAAAGAATAATATGTCATTATCAGGTTAGGTTTATTAATATTAGAAAATCGATTGATGTAATTCAACACATTAAATAGAATAAAAGGGGGAAAATCAAATGGTCGTCTCAAATAAAATCCAGAATAAAGCATATGTAAATTTGTGATAAAAAAAATCCTAGCAAAATTAACATTAGAAGGGAATATTCTTAATGTGATAAAGAAGATCAACAGAAAAAATCTGGGCAAATCTCATACTTAGTGGTTAATCTTTTTCCCCAGGATTGGGACCACGATACAGATGTCCACTAATAGCATGTCTACGCAAACCGTGGTGGAGAGCCTCATCAAAGAAAGAAAGGAAGAAAAGAAAGAAAGAAGCAACATCTATGAGTTTTAGAAGGAAAAAATGATAGTTTCTTTGTGCATAATATGATTGTGTATATAGAAAATGCAAAAGACATTTTTTAGAGTAAATAAGTGAGTTTAACCATTTGTCTTGATAGAAAGTGAATATTTTTAAAAAATATTAATTCATATTTCTATTTATCAGCCACAGAGTTAAGAAAATGACATGTTCAAGCTATCATTTATAATAATAAAAACATCAAATACTTAGAAATAAATCTCATGAAAACGTTAAAACACTATCTTGAGAAACTAAATAAATTCTAAATAAATGGACGGAAATACAATATTCATAAATAGAAAAGGTCATTTTTATAGGCCCTCAATTTTTTCCAAACTGTTCTACAGAGTCAATAGAATTCAAAATCCCTTCAGATTTTTTTTGTGATAATTGACAAAATGATTATAAAACAGTTATGGATATGCAAAGGTCAACTAGCCAAGACAACCTGGAAGAACAACAAGATGGGAGAATTTACTCTGCTTAATACCAAGGCTGAGTATAAGCCTAAATTCATTCAGACGGTGTGTTTGTGCAAGGACGGACAAATAGACCAATAGACTAGAGAAGAAAGTAGAGAAATAGATCGATAAAATACAGTCATCTCATTTACAAAAAAGGTGCCTTTGAAGAGCAGAGGGGAAAGGACAGTTGTTTCAATAAATGGTCCAAATCCAAGGGATATCCATACAGGGGGAAAAATAAGACCTGACCGCCCTACCTGATATTATATACAAAAATCCATTCTAGGTGGTTGGTGGACATAACATGAAAGGTAAAACAAGATAATATGGAAGAATATCTTCATGTCATTAGGACAGGGAAATGTTTCTTTTTTTCTGAAGTATAATTGATATACAACATTATATTAGTTTCAGGTGTACAACATAATGATCTGACACTTTTATACATTGTGAAATGATCACCCCAATAGGTCTAGTTACCATCTGTCACCATATAAAATTAAAATTTTTTCTTCCTTGTAGTGGGAACTTTTAAGATTTACTTTCTCAGCATCTTTCAAATTTTCAATACAATTTTATTGACCACGGTCACCATGCTGTACATTACATCTCCATGACATCTATTTTATAACTGGAAGTTTACACCTTTTGATCTCCTTCACCTATTTCACCCACCCCCCCAAATCCCATCCTGTCCAGCAACCACCAATCTGTTCTAAAATCTATATTTTGTTTGTTCATTTGTTTTGATTTTTAGATTCCACATATGAATGAAATCATACAATCTTTGTCTTTCTCTCTCTTATTTCACTTAGCATAATACCCTCAAGGTTCTTCTATGTTGTCACAAATGGCAAGAGTCCATTCTTTTTCATGGCTGAGTAATATTCCACTATGTGTGCGTATATATATATATATATATATATATATATATATACACACACACCATATCTTCTTTATTCATCCATCCATGGACACAGGTTGTTTTCATATCTCAACTGTGGTAAATAATGCTGCAATGAACATAAGGGTGCACATATCTTTTTGATAGTGTTTTCATTTCCCTTGGATAAATACCCAGAAAGTGGATTTGTTGGATCATATGGTAGCTCTATTTTTAATTTTTTGAGGAACCTCCATACTGTTTTCCATAGTGGCTGCACAAATTTACATTCCCACCAACAGTGCACAAAGGTTCCCTTTTCTCCACATCCTTGTCAACACTTGTTATTTGTTGTCTTTTTGATAATAGCCATTCTGACAGGTGTCACTGGTGATATCTCATTGTGGCTTAGATATTCATTTCCCTGATGATTAGTTCTATTGAGCACATTTTCATGAGCACCGTCTGTATGTCTTCTTTGGAAAAATGTCTATTCAGATCCTCTGTCCATTTTTTAATTGGATTTTTTTTTTGTTATTGAGTTGTATGAGATCTATTACATATTTTTAATATTAACCCCTTATCGGATATATGATTTGCAAATATCTTCTCCCATTCAGTAAGTTCCCTTTTTATTTTGTTGATGGTTTCCTTTGCTGTGCAGAGCTTTTTAGTTTGACATAGTCCCGTTCATTTTTGCTTTTGTTGGCACTGCCTTCGGAGTCAAATCCAAAAACATATCGCCAAGAGCGATGTCAAGGAGCTAACTGCCTACGTTTTCTTTTAGTTTTATGGTTTCTGGTCCTAAATTCAAGTCTTTAATCCATTTTGAGTTAATTTTTGTGTATAGTGTGAGATAGTGGTCCAGTTTCACTCTTTCGCATGTGGCTATTCTCTCATAAAGGTATTCTCTCACAGTTCTGGATGACGAGTCTGAAATCAATATCATTGGGCCAAATTCAAAGTGTCAGCAGGCCTTAGGGGAGAATCCGTTCTTTGCTTCTTCCATCAAGGAGATGGCTGCATCAACCAAGACTCTAATTCCTTGTTGTCTTATCTCTTGTGTCTGTGCCAAATCTCCCTCTGTCTCCTTCTTAAAATAAAGCATTTGACTGCATTTACAGTCCACTCAGATATCCAGGATAATCTCTTCATCTCAAGAGCCTTAAGTTAATTACATTCATAAAATCTATATAAGCTAGTATTTATATGTGCCAGGGATTAGGAACTGAAATATAGGGAACCATTATTCAGCCTACTGCACAATGTAACTGACAGAGGGCTCAAATCTTAACTATACAAAGAACACTTATTAAGCAACAAGAGAAAGGCAATTCAATAAAAAATTAAACATACAACTTCACAAAAGAGGATATCCAAATGGCAGGTAAACATACAAAAAAAACAGTCAACTCCATCAGAAGTCAGGGAAATGCAAACTCTCTAGAATGGCTTAAAGAGACTGACAGATCTCAAATTTTGCTGAGAGTATTAAGCAACTGGAAGTCTCACACACTCTTGATAGGAGTATAAATTGTTAAAACTACTATGGAGAACTGTTTATATTCTCTACTCAATGAGAAGTTAACAACTATGGCAAAGCAATTCCATTGCTACGTATATTTTCTGTAGTAATGCATGCAGAAGTCCACCAAAAGACAAGTCAAAGAATGTTCATGCAGCATTGTTCATAACAGCGCAGAGCTGGAAGCCAACCCAAACATGTGTCAACAGTATAATGGATAAATTAATCATGGTGCATTTATAGAACGGTATATCATTTGTGGCAGATCTTTCAGTGCTCCACCCATGTCTCCTTGTATTCCTCTGCCATCTTCATGGGTGTACTTTCATTTTCACCAGCCAACACCTGCATCTCTAGATCAGAAGGCTGTCTTTAGATTGCAGAAACCTAATTTACCACGCACCCAGAAAGCCAGTAGTGCCTGGAAATTTATGTACTTTATGGGTAACCTTTAACCTGTGAGTGACAGATGCAAGGGCATGAGTTTCCCAGATCCTCTTCCCTTGATCCACACACCTCTGACTTCAGGTTACACTCTGCTCAGAGCTCCCCCATGAGATTGGGCAAATACCCCTCAGGGGAAATTTGCTTTATATTGTACCTAACTTGCTTGGCCTCCAACCTTCCCAATCCTATTCCCACAGCTCCCTACCTTTTTTTTCCTTGGAATCTTATTAGGATTGATAAAATCACTTTAACACAAACCCTTGTCTCAGGTTTTGCCTTCTGAGGAACTCAATCTAAGACATTTTCAAATATGAAAATGAACAAACTATTGCTACATACAACAAGAGGAACGAACCCCACAGTAATAACACTGAGCAAAATGAGCCAAACACAAAAGAATACATACCGAATGGTTTATTTATATAAAGTTCAATACCAGGAAAAACTAACCTATATATTAGAAGTCAGGATATTACTTTGCTTTGAGGAGAAGGATAAAAAAGAGGAATAATGCATCAATGATGAAAGGAGTAAAAAGAGTCTTTCTGGGATGCACGCGGTGTTTTATTTCTCGATTTTTGTATTTATGTGGGTGTGTTCACTTTTGTCATAATACCTTGAGCCACAGACTTGTGATTTGTGTATTTTTCTATATTTAGTAGAATACTTAAATAAATATTTAAAAAATTAACAGCCACATATTTAACTACCATAATAGCTATAGCATTTTCAAAGCTATCCATGAAATCATCTATTTTCTAATTTATACTACAGCAGATATAAAGTTAAAATTTAAGATTTTATATATATATATATTCATTTATATATATATATATAAATGAATCGTTCAATATATGACCGAGTAATTGGATCATATCTCAATCATAACTAATTATTTCAATAAAAATAATAAGCTGGATGCACATATAAACTCTGTGAGATAAAAGACCAATTTTAGATAATGGTGTAATTTAGATGCACTTCCTTTGTTAGCTTGCCATTCTGCCTAAAATTAACCTTAATAAAACCCTTAGACAGTTCTTCTTTAATGACAATTTCAAATATGTTAAGAATTATTATCTTAGTAGTGTAATAGAGTTGAGAGGTAGTTAATACACTTAGATATAGGAGAAAGTATAGATGTTGGGTAGCCACATACTAGAGATAACGGATTTCCAAAAATGTTTATAGTTGCCTGGTTCCTCTGGTCCCGAAGAGATAAAAGTGAACCAAAGACAATTTCCAGCTACTTAATAATTTTGGTTAATGAAACTACAACTTCATCACCATTATCATTGTCATCCTTGTCCTAATCTTCAACTTTGGCATCATCAATATAAACTAGTAAGTATTTTATATTCTTAAGTAAAGGTTCTAGATTAAATTGTAGTCTGTATTATTAGAAAGAAAAGTCTATTAGGTTTTATCTATTAAAATTTTTCTTATTTAAAATGTTTGAAATGGCTTTTTTCCCACTAATGACAGATGCATTTCTTGAAGTTGTTCTTGGTATCCAGTTTACAGAGACATTGTCTGTAATACCATACATTGGGTAGCTTATAAACAACACAAATTTATTTCTTACAGTTCTGGAGGCTAGAAAGTCCAAGATCGAGATTCAGCGTCTGGTGGAAATATGTTTCCTGGTTCATGTATAGCTGTGTCTTCACATGACAGAAGAAAGAAGGAAGTTCTCTGGGGTCTCTTTTAAAAGGGCACTAATCTTATTCATGAGGTCTTAGCCCTCAGGACCTAATCACCTCCCAAAGGCCCCAGCTCCAAATACCATCTCATTGGGGATAAGGTTTCAACATAAGAATTTTGGGAGGACACAAACCTTCAGTCTATAGCAGATATGTTAAATTAGTATTAGAAAAAAAATAACAATAATTACACTGCAAATAGAATGCTTCTTCTTTTCAGTATAGAAATAGCTGCAGACAATAGAAATGTAGGTTGAACCTAAGCCAGTCTGACTAGGTTTTACAAAAATATAACAGCATTTCCTTTTAAAAGCAGACTTAATTTTAACAGAATGAGACAACTCAAATTAGAATGACTGTAAACCTTTATAATTTTTTACCTCTTGGCTTACAACTTGTTACATTTTTAAAAATTTAAACATAATAAAAAATGGACTTTTTTTTCCTTTTAAATTAAACCTGCCTAACTCTTTTGCATTTCAAGTTCTTACTCTGGAGTGGTAGCAAAGAGGTAAAACTATAGGGAAATTTATTAGGGTACAAACATTTGGAAATAATTTTGGGAAACAGTCCATGTATATTCCTATAACTAAAACAATCTTTAATATTTAATTTAATATTTAATATTTCTTTGAATTGAATGTTAATGCAGAAGGCTTGGCATGTTTCAACATTTCTCCTGCATAAATAGCAGTGAAGGCCATTATACTTAGCTTGCTTCCTGAAAAATTAATTCTACTCATATGTATGACAGATTATATTCAATATTAATTAAAAATGCCCAGAGCCCTAAAATTCAAATCTGTCGTCATGTGATGACACATATATGAACTTAAGAATATACATTCCCTCTACCATAAACTTCTCCCAAGTTTCTTTGGCTGGAATTAATTGTTCTACCCTTTTGGCATTCTAATTTGCTCAAAAATCTACTATAGAAATTTGAATTGCATCCCTTCAAAGTTCATATGCTTAAGTCCTAACCCTAGTACCTCAGAATGTGACTGTATTTGGAGATGAGGCTTTTAAACAGGTAATTAGGGTAAAACGAGGTCACATGGGTGGGCCCTGAACCAGTACGACTGGTTCCTTATAAGGAGAGGTGACTAGGACAAAGATACACATGGGGGAAAACCATGTGAAGACACCAGAGGAAGAAGGCCATCTGTAAGTCAAGTGTGAGAGAGGCCTTAGAAGACATCAACCCTGCAAATGCACCTCTGCTCCAAAGACAAACATAGGCTTAGAGTGAAGGGATGGAAGACAATACTCCAAGCTAATGGTGAACAAAAGACAGCAGGTGTTGCCATACTTTTATCAGACAAAGTAGACTTCAAGATAAAAAAGAAAATGAGAGACAAAGAGGGGCAGTATATAATGATAAAAGGGACATTCCACCTAGAGGATATAACAGTTACATATGCATCTAACACAGGGGCACCAAAGTACATAAAGCAATTATTAACAGACCTAAAGGGAGAAATAAACAGCAACACAATAATAGTAGGGGGCCTCAACGCCCCACTTACATCAATGGATAAATCATCTAGACAAGAAATCAACAAGGAAATAGTAGATTTAAAGGACAAATCAGATGGACAAAATAGATATATACAAAGCATTCCACTCCAAAACAGCAGAATATACATTCTTCTCAAGTGCCCATGGATCATTCTCAAAGATAGGCCATATGTTGGGAAATTAGGCAAGCCTTGATAAATTTAAGAAGATTGAAATCATTCCAACCATCTTTTCTGTTCACAATGCTATGAAGCTAGAAATCAACCACAAGAACAAAGCTGGGAAAGTGAGAAATATGTGGAAACTAAACAACATGCTATTGAACAACCATGGGATCATTAAAGAAGTCAAAGGGGAAATTAAAAAATACCTAGAGACAAAGGAAAATGAGAATACAACACACCAATTCTTAGGGGATGAAGCAAAATCTATCATAAGAGGGAAATTCATAGCAACACAGGTACACCTCAACAAGCAAGAAAAATCTCAAATAAGTAATCTTAAAATGCACCTAACAGAGCTAGAAAAGGAAGAAAAAATCCCAAAGTCAGCAGAAGGAGGTAAATAATAAAAGTCAGAGCAGAAATAAATGAAATAGAGACTAAAATAACAGTAGAAAGGATTAATGAAACTAAGAGAAAGTTCTTTGAGAAGATAAACAAAATTGACAAACTCTTAGCCAGACTCACCAAGAAAAAAACAGAGAAGGCTCAAATAAATAAAATTAGAAATGAAAGAGGAGAAATTACAACAGATACTGCAGAAATATAAAGGATTATAAGAGAATACTATGAAAAACTATATGCCCACAAAGTTGATAACCTAGAAGAAATGGATGAATTCCTAGATTCATACAACCTCCCGAAACTGAATCAAGAAGAAATAGAGAATCTGAATAGAGAAATCACAAGTAAAGAGATTGAAACAGTAATCAAAAACCTCCCAAAAAACAAAAGTCCAGGGCCAGATGGCTTCTCTGGAGAATTCTACCAAATGTTCAAAGAAGATTTAGTACCTACACTTCTCAGACTATTCCGAAAAATTGAAGAAGATGGAATGCTTCCTAACACATTCTGTGAGGCCAACATTACCCTGATACCAAAACCATACAAGGACAATACAAAGAAGGAAAACTACAGGTCAATATTGCTGATGAACTTAGATGCAAAAATCCTCAACAAAATATTGGCAAACCAAATACAGCAACATATTAAAAGGACCGTACACAATGATCAGGTGGGATTTATTCTAGGGATGCAGGGATGATTCAACCTCCACAAATCAATCAATGTGATACACCACATTAACAAAATGAGGAGTAATAATCACATGATCATCTCAACAGATGCAGAGAAAGCATTTGACAAGATCCAACATCAATTTATGATAAAAACTCTCAATCAAATGAGTATAGAAGGAAAGTACCTCAACATAATAAAGGCCATAGATGACAAAACCACAGCCAACATCAAACTTAATGATGAAAAACTGAAAGCCATCCCTCTGAGAACAGGAACAAGAAAAGGATGCCCACTCTCACCACTCCTATTCAACATAGTATTGTAGGTATTAGCCAGAGCAATTAGGCAAGAGAAAGAAATAAAAGGGACTGAAGAAGTGAAACTCCTGCTGTTTGCAGATGACATGATCTTATATATAGAAAACACTAAAGAATCCATCAGAAAACTATTAGAAATAATCAACAACTACAGCAAAGTTGCAGGATGCAAAACCAATTAAAAAAATAAGTTGCATTTCTATACACTAACAAGGAACTAGCAGAAATAGAAATCAAAAACACAGTCCCATTTACAATCACAACAAAAAGAATAAAATACCTAGGAATAAACTTAACCAAAGAGGTGAAAGACCTGTACACTGAAAACTATAAGACATTATTGAAAGAAATTGAAGAAGACATAAAGAAATGGAAAGATATTCCATGTTCGCGGGTTGGAAGAATAAACATAGTTAAAATGTCCATACTACCTAAAGCATTCTACAGATTCAATGCAATCCCAATCAAAATCACAATGACAATCTTCACAGAAATAGAACAAAGAATCCAAAAATTTATGTGGAACAACAAAAGATCCCACATAGCCAAAGCAATCCTGAGAAAAAAGAACAAACCTAGAGGCATCATAATCCATGACTTCAAAACATACTACAAAGATGTAGTAACCAAAACAGCATGGTACTGGCACAGAAACAAACAGATCAATGGATCAGAATTGAAAGCCCAAAAATAAAACCACACACCTATGGACAGTTAATCTTTGACAAAGGAGCATACAATGGAGAAAGGAAATTCTCCTCAATAAATATTGTTGGGAAAACTGGACAGCTTCATGCAAAAGAATGAAAGTAGACCATGATTTTGCACTGTACGCAAAAATTAAATCTAAATGGATTAAAGATTTGCAGGTAGGACCTGAAACCATAAAATTCCTAGAATAAAATACAGGCAGCACACTCTTTGACATTGGTTATATCTTTTCTAATACCACGTCTACTCAGGTAAGGGAAACAAAAAAGAAAGTTATCAAATGGGACTACATCAGACTAAAATGTTCCTGCAAAGCAAAGGAAACCATCAACAAAATGAAAAGACAACCCACCAACTAGAAGAAAATATTTGCAAATCATTTATCAGACAAAGGGCTGATCTCCAAAACATATAAAGAACTCAAACAACTCAACAAACAAACAAACAACCCAATTAAAAAATGGGCAGAGGATATGAACAGACATTTTTCCGAGGAATATATACAGATGGCCAACATGAAATGATGCTCAAAATCACTAATTATTAGGGAAATGCAAATCAAAACTACCATAAGATATCACCTTACACCTGTCAGAATGGCTATAATTACCAAGACAAAAAACAACAAATGTTGGAGATGATGTGGAGTAAAAGGAACCCTCATACACCACTGGTGGGAATACAAACTGGTGCAGCCATTATGGAAAACACTATGGAGAGTTCTCAAAAAATTAAAAATAGAAATATCATACAATCCAGCTATCCCACTACTGGGTATTTACCCAAAGAACTTGAAATCAATGATCCAAAGAGATTTATGCATCCCTATGTTCATTGCAGCATTAGTCATAATAGCCAAGATGTGGAAGTAACCCAAGTGCCCATCCATAGGTGAATGGATAAAGAAGATGTGGTATACATTTACAATGGAATACTACTTAGCCATAAAAAAGACAAAATCGTCCCATTTGAAACAACGTGGATGGAGCTTGAGATTATGATGTTAAGCAAAATAAGCCAGACAGACAAAGACAAATACTACATGATTTCACTCATATGTGGAAGATAACACATACATGGATAAAGAGAAGAAATTATCGGTTACCAGAGGGAAAGGGGGCTGGAGGGGTGGGCAAAAGGGATAGAGAGGCACATATGTATGGTGATGGATAAAAATTAGACTAGTGGGGGTGAGCACGATCAAGTGTATTCAGGAATCGATAAATAATAACGTACACCCAAAATTACACAATGTTATAAACCATTATAATCCCAATAAAATTAATTGGAAAAAAAGAAGAAGAAACTGACCCTGCTGACACCTTGGTTTTGAACTACTAGGCTCCAGAACTGTGAAAAAAGAAATTTCTATTTTTTGAAGCCACTCAAGTCTGGTACTTTGTTATGGCAGCCCTTGCAAACTATCAGAGTACATAACACACTGTTTTTAGCTAGAGATAATTGTACATGAGAATATTTTAGACGTTTGAGAGTGGAGATCTTGTCCTCTTCCTCTTGTTCTACTTCTTCCTCTTGATTTCTTTTTTTTTTCTTCTTGTCCTCTCTTCTCTGCTTCTTCTTCTCCAACTCCTTCTTCATGATTTCTCTCACAGTCCCTATTTATTTGTCAATAAAGTTTTTAATGAATAAAAATTTGTGGACAGCAACTCCGACATTTAGAGAAGGCAGATTAGAGAAAATAATGGAAATACTTCAGGAAAAATGAAAATAATAAATATTTACCTAAAATTTTCAAAAATAAGAAAATTGGGGGAGCTGGCCCCGTGGCCTAGTGGTTAAGTTCAGTGTGCTCCACGTTGGCGGCCCAGGTCCAGTTCTCAGGCATGGACCTACACCACTTGTTGGTGGCCATACCATGGCAGCAACCCACATACAAAACAGAGGAAGACTGGCACAGATGTCAGCTCAGGGCAAATCCTCCTCAAGCAACAAAAAAAAACAAAACAGGAAGATTGGCCACAGATGTTAGCTCAGGGTGAATCTTCCTCAGCAAAAAAAAAAAGAAAGAAAGAAAGAAAATTGGAAAGACTATTCTCTCCCTTTTGAACAAAGTTCCTCACTTACTTCAATTTTCACTATTCTGAAGGCATGCTACTTGACAGACTTTGTGTTTGGAAATTTATCATGCTGCCTGGAATCCTTGCTTTCCTTTTCCTCCCTCCTCCCTTCTCAGTCTTCTGTTAAAAGTTGTCAAGTAAAACGTGCACCTAACTCCTAAAACTCTGAACGTGCTATTAACTTGTAACATTCTTTATGATTTTGTCTGTCTTAAAGAATAGTTTAAGCACAGCCTCACATAATCCAAAGCACATTTTGTTTCTGATGTCTTCACAATATGATCAAACCATGATATTGCCAATGTAACTCACACATGGGCTGCAGCTTTCAACATGACTTAAATCAAACACAAAGTCTGTTCTGTAAACATTAATGGTTCCAAGCCCATAAGATAATGAAAAAAAGAATATAATTAACGACCACTGTGTTTTCTTATCTGATAGACAGGTGCACTTTCACTGGTGTTGAAAAATTATGGCTGAGTTCCAAGACCATAAAGCCATAGGTGGATTCCTATTATACAAGATTTATGATAGTTATTCACAGATTTCATTGTTACCATGCATGTAATAAGCTTGATAATGGCATTACTCCACATGTAACTCAGCAATTATAAGAAAGTATATCAGAATGTTACAAAGTCTAACAATGACTTGAATATTAAGAGTATAATCCTCTTCCTATTTAAGTATGAAAAGCACTTAGTAATTTATAATCTAGATATGTCAAGCCCGTTACAAGTACTTTAAAGTGCTATCCTTTATTTTTTTAAAAATGAAATTCTACAAGGATGGTAGAAAGACTTTTCATTACAATACCATTTTATACAGTTTGAATGATCTATCAACGTGTATAACCTATTTATACAATATTAAAAATTTTACATTAGAAAAAAGAAGTATTAGCATGTATCATATTTAAAAATATATTTTAGAGTACAAGCAATAATTTCAAATGAAAGATTTATGTTCCCAAGTTTTACTTTAATAATTGCTAAGATTTATTAATTGCGTACCAAGTGCCAGGTACTACGATGAGTGCTTTCTTTTTTAATCCTCACAATAGCCTTATAAGATGAATATTTTTTTTGTTTCTATGTTATACACAAGGAAACAAAAACAAGTAGCTTGAACATCTTTTATGTGGTGCAATGAAGATTCCAAACCAGGTTGTAGATTCCAAAGCTTTGTACCTAATGCTCAAAACTGCCTCCTAAGCATGAACAGTAGGTAGCATTATTATTCATGATTCCCTAACTATTCAATAAACGTTTGAATATAAATGAATGAATGTTCTTTTTGTAGGACTATATAGGCCTATAAGCAAATGGTGGCAGAAATTTTGCAGAGCATATTGATGAGAAGAGATCTCCTTAAGGATATAATAAATAAAGACATTGTACTTAAAATGAATTTTTGTAAGTTCATAAACAACATTGGTGATAAACATCTAAAACCAAAAACATGATACTCCAGTGTAAATGAGAACGTGGAAAGGAACACCACGATACATTCTATGTACTCAATAAAAATATACTGAACTACTACTAAGTGCCAAAAAAGAAAAACAGTATGTTTTCGTGGAATTTACTATCTAGTAGACAAGACAGATAATTATCTAGAAGAGTGATAAGAGATGAGGCTAAAGAAGTCAGAAAGACTAAATCAAGTCTGATTGTTTCAGCCACTTTAAGGAATTGAGGAATTTTTGTTACTGAAAAGCATGGAAAATCATTAAAGGGGGTCAAGCAAGGGAATAACAAGTTAATACTTGCATTCTAAATAGATAACTCTTCAATGTGAAGAAAGGATTAGAGCTACAGTGCAAACCTAAGGGGACTAATTAAAGAGTGGTTGGTGTAATCTCTCCCTGACTTGACAGTGACTTGAAAAAGAGAAATATTAAATAAACAAAAAGGCAGGATTAGGTGACTTAATAAATGATGGATGATAAAGAAAAGGTGGGTATACAGGATGATTCCCTAGAACCTGGACCAGAGAATGTATGGCGGTATGATTTACCTAGCTAGAGAACATTGGAGAGTTGTAGAAAGTTCATGAGTTCATTTTTTGGACATGTTTGATTTCAAGTGCTTGTAAAACATTCAGGTAGATATATTACTTTATTGGGCCTATAAATCAGGAATTCAGAAAAGATGTTTGATCTGAAGATATAAATGTGCAAGTCATCCGCATATAGCCATGAATATGGATAAGAACACCTGAGAGGGAATAAAAAGTGGGAAAAGAAGAAAGTCTAGGAGAGCTCTATGAATCTCACTAGTTCAAGTCAGATATAGAAGTTGGCAAAAGAGACTGAGAAGTGATGAGAAAATCAGGTAAGTACTAGCTATGTCAGGGAAATACTAATTGAGTAGCTAGTTCGCAATCAACTACGTGGAATGCTACAAAGACATTACAGAAAAGAAGAATGTAAATAACCCAAAAAAGAAACCATAGCCAGGATTATTTTTATCACTGTCAATGGCTGACCACAAGATCTTTATGAAAGATGAAGTCAAAATTTGTTTCAGAACTCTACTATGTAACTATCTTACATATAACTATAGTCTGACAAGGGAAAAGATTAACAAATTGGACTACATTCACATTAGGAGCTTCTGTTCGTTGAGACACCATTAAAGAAATATAAAGGCACACTATAGAGTGAGAAATGACATTTACAATCCAAATAACTGACAGAAGGCTCAAATACCAATTATGTAGAGAACACTTACAAATCAACAAGCAAAACACAATCCAATAATAATTAAAAAAAACTGGCAATCACTTCCACAGCCTCACATAAGAGATAACCAAGCGGCCAGAAAACATATGAAAAAATTGTCAACCCAACTAGAAATCAGGAAAATGCACATTGATACCACAATGTGGTACGTCTATAACCTCACCGGAATGGCTGAAAAAGAGATCAACGATTCCAAGTTCTGGTGAGGTTATACCAATTGGAAGTCTTACACACTTTCATTGGGTATACAAACTGTTAAAACTACTATGGAGAACTGCTAATATTTTCTACTAAATGTGAAGCTAAGAACAACATAAGAACCAGCAATTCTACCGCTGGTTATATATTTCCTATAGTAATGTCTGCACAAGCCCACCATACAAGACTGTTCACAGCAGCATTATTCATAAGAGCCCAAACTGGACACAACCTAAATGCCTGGTGTTTGTTTCTCTATCTCTTCTTGACTCTAATCTTTCTCTCACAAAGTTCTCCCAGTTTTAAACCATATTTTATATGAACTATGTCATCTCTCTTATATGTCACATCAAACTCATTGAAATGAAGGGATTCTATCTACCCAAATCAGAAATAATTTTAAGCAGGTAAAATTTGTTCAGAGTGGAGCAGGCAACACACTCATAGAAACAAAATCATAACTGGTTGGCTAATAGCTGCCTCCTGTTATCCCAAGACAAAGTATAGGGCTGGAGCCTGTGAAAATCTGGAAAGTGTCATTATAAGAACAAATCAAGGAGATGTAAAAGAAGAAAAAGAGAAAGAACACAATAAGCATCCGTCTTTGCTTGGAATATTGAATTTTGTAGGAATCCAGATGAGTGCTAGTTAAATGCCAGCAACTCCATTCAATGTGATAAATCTTTATTATTCCATCAATGTGATAAATGTGTGCCTACTAGCTGCTGGGTACTAGTTACCAGCTCCTTTAAAGCACTAATAATCCCAATGGGCAGATTAGAAAGCTGTCAGCTAACAATTGTTTAGTAATGAAGGCATATCACTACGTCCTTAAGTGCCAAGAGTCTCAGCACCCTCCTTATTTTTTTTTTTTAAGTAACTGCTCCTTGTCAAAGTAATTTCATTAGTAGTGAAATCACAGACTCCGACTGATTAGAACTATTGCCTTGGCAACGTATGTACGAAGGCTGCTTTAGGGAAACAGGACTGGATCCGTGGGATGTTGTCCATAGATATGCTGATGTCATGGCATCTGGAGGGGAAACAGAAAATGGACTCATCTGTAAGCCAGTTGGTCTCTAAACACAAAGTTGTCATTGGTTTGCTCACTGATTAATTTCATTGAGGCTTTCTAGTTCCACTAGGCCTCTCTTAAAAAAAATTAAAATAAAATAGAAGAAGCTTGGATCCAAGAACATTTCTCTTGTTTGTGCATGTGGCCATTCTGTCCTTTTTTTCCTACCTTTGTAAAATGTGTTTAGAAATATTGGCTATATTGATAGCCTCAAAATTTATTAATCTTAATGCTGTTTTGTTCTTACGAAGCAGTAAACCATGAGAGCACCAACTGAGTCTGTATTTCCTATGATTAAAATTATCATCTAGAAAGATGTTCAGGTTTAAGGCTCAGGTGAAATTGGCTAACTCGGGAAGAGCACATTCCTTCAAGAGAGACATTAATAATACATGCTTTTCATGGCATTTTCCAAGTATTCTCATTTGGAGCTTATACTAGATTCAATCCATCTACACAACAATATCACTTATAGACAAAACAATTCCAAATCACAGGTGGTCCCGACAAGAAAATGTTTGTTTAAAATAATATAGATTTCAAGCAACAAACCAAGCTAGAACTCAGGATTCTGGTCAAAATATCTTTTTCTTCATGCTTTTAATTTTGCTCTTAATAGTAATATTTTAATGTGACAAACTGCATTCTTTAGATCTTAAGTATATAATCAATTCATTAGGATATAATAAGCATCACCTTAGCATCACTTGATTATTCAGCCTATTAATTGCATATTTTCTTTGTTATTTTTGTTTCTCTTATTCTATTTGCGGGATCTCTTCCACTCAAAAATGGCAACCCCAGTCCCAAGAGCTGGAAAGGAATTATTTTGTACATTATTAATTATATTCTATTTACAAATTTCATTAATTGTTGGTTTGAGAGATTTCTGCCAATTGTTTTAATCAATTTACTTCTGAGTCCATCTTAGACTTTGGTGTCTGGAATTGATGTGATAATTGTTATGCCCTTTTGCTTAAAGTAAAATTTGAATAAATTCAGTAAAAATAAAATCACTATCAAGCTAGTATCTACATTTATTGAAAAACTGAAGAGAACTGGAGGAAGTTCGTTTGTAAATTTCTCAGTTATACACTGTGTATATTAAATTTTAAAGTTCCTTCCATACCTGACATTTTCTGAATCTTTACTTAGTAAAATCTTACAGACCATTTTTAGCCATAATACACATGTATAAACAACTTCTATATATTGCTAGGAGCAAATAAATTTTTATTCTTATTGAATGTATTAATTATTTCTTTTCCTCCCACAATAAATATTTATTCCCATTTGAATTCGCAGGTCATTTCTATATACTCACAGCCTTAAAGAATAAGACTGAGCTTAAACCAAAATGAAATAAGTCCTCCTTATATTTAGATATAATTTACAAATATGTGGAACCTACTTCAATGGAAGTGTTGAAACTAGTAAACCAAACTATTCCAGTTCTTTTTTTGAGATTATTACAATTCTATTACAAAATGGAGGACAGATTAGCTAAACTATGAAACAAAGACAAACAATCAAATATCCAGATCACCAAGGCAAAGGCTACAGATCCCCTTTACATTACAGAGGATCAATTCTATCTGTAAAGATCTCCACAGTCTCTCTGATATATACTAGTGGTGCCCTCTCCTTTTTCCTTATATCTTTGCTTCTCCATCTCACTAGACTTAAAACCATCATCCACCTGCTTCAGATAAACTTAAAATTGTCTTATAAATAGAGATTTCTGCCAAAACCAAATTAAATAGAAAGCAAAAAGAAGAAGCAGAGAACATTAAATTTCCTTTAGGCTCCCTGCCTAATTCTTCTTGGGCTCAGAGCCCAATTTCCACTGAGCCCATTCTGGTTTCTTTAAAGCCATGAATACAAAGGCCAGTCCTTATTATCATGATCACTCAGTCTTATCTAGCTTGTCATATTCTGAAGAACATTTCTAGTTTCTAGTTTATTTTTCTAATGGCCTTATTTATGCATACAAGATTTGAATGGGCTTGATTAGGTTACTTTTCACAGGCTAACTGAAAAATGCATTACAAATAAGACTATACACTATCTCTTGCTATTTTCACTATCCACTTGAATAGAAGTCTGTGAAAACAGCTGTCTGTTCCAATACTAGATTATTTTCACTATAGAATTAACTATTGTTTGACTATGAATGTAATTGTAATCATTAGTTCCTCAAGGGTGATGAGCCACTAGAGAGCTGACCCATCTCTGCTCCTGATGGAAGTCCTGTAAACCTGATTGATGTCAACCTCTAAATTTGATGAACAACAAAATATTAGTGCTCTAAAAACTGAATAGACTTTTACTCAGGGAAAGGGTTATGGTGTCATTCTAGTGAAACCATAAGCAAAAATGTTACTTCCTTTAGGATAATATATATTTCCAAATTAAATATTTTCACAAATTAAGTAGGCTTACTTCCCAAATCACTCATTTTTAATAGATTTTTATAAAGGCCTAATCTGTGCCCAAATTTTTATATGTAGTACCTAATAATATTTTTTAAAGCTACTACTTACTAATAGATTACTATGTCAAGGAACTATATCAAAAACTTAGCATGCTTCATTTCTTTTAATCTTTACAACACCCTCTAAAGTGGAAGGTGCTCCTTCACTTATGAGTAAACTGGCTCTAGGAATTAAACTGCTTGCCCAAGTACAAAAATCTGATAAGTGGTTGAAAAAGACTCAAGCTCAGGTCCTTTTTGTCTTCTGTGGTATTTCCAATTCTTTACTTGCAGAAAAGCTCCAGGTTCTAAATTGCTTGTACCTTAGGGTCTTTACACAGTGACTACCTCAACCAAGATGGGATTGATAGCCAGAATACTATAGAAAACTGGCTAAGAATTTGAATTCCTTGGGAGATTTCTTAGCTCAAGATACACACCAGACAAATGAAAACAGGACAAATCTCTACTGGGGGATGTTCTGACTAGTAATTCTCAAACTTTTCGAGGCTTGAAAATCAGAGAAGCCAAGAAGAGCCTGAGGAAACATGATGACTCAATGTAACATGGGGTCCTGGATGGGATCCTAGAAGAGAAAAAGGACCTTAGGTAAAAACTAAGGAAATCTGAATAAAGTAGGGACTTTAGTTAATAATAAATCAATATTGGTTCATTAATTCTGATAAATGTAAGACGTTAATAATAGTGTAAATTGGGTGTGTGGTATATGGGAACCTGTATACAAGTATCACAAATCTTCTGTAAATCTAGTGGCTGGCCAGATGGTGTAGTGGTTAAGTTCATGCACTCCACTTCAGCGGGTGAGAGTTCACAGGCCTGGATCCTGGGCATGGACCTAGCACTGCTGATCAAGCCATGCTGTGGCAGGCGTCCCACAAATAAAGAAGAGGAAAATGGGCATGGATGTTAGCTCAGGGCCAATCTTCCTGAGCAAAAAGAGGAGGGTTGGTGGTGATGGATGTTAGCTCAGGGCTAATCTCCCCCCTCCAACTCCCAAAATCTGTAAATCTGAATCTCTTCTAAAATAAAAGTTTACTTAAAAAATTACAAAATATGCTACACTGAAATTCATTTTTACTAAATGAGACCTATAAACATAATTCTCAAACTGAAAGCAATATATTTGGTGAAGACTTATCAGAACCATATAAAGGCAACTTTATTTGGTGCATCCTATCTATGTGCAATATTCCAATCTGCAACTTAAATTAACTAACGTTTGGTTCATATTCTGTTTGGGTCTGCTGGTCATTTTAGTAATGTTATTTTTATAAAACCTACGTCATTAGTTTCATATTTATCATCAAGGCATGACTTTTCACTAACTTCTTAACTAGAGTCAGTCTGTTTCCTTATGTGTAAAGTGGGGATAACAATAGATAACTCCAAGAATTGAGGTTAGGATGAAATAAGATAATGACATCAAGTGTAGTGGAAGATCATATATGTAAGCTCTTAAAATATATAGCTATCCTACTCAAACATCATTTTTGAGTATAGAACATCAAATTTTGCTGCCCTGACTGTAACCATATGAAAACTTTCAGAGGGCATGTGGAGTAGATTAGAAAGATCCCTTTGAGACTTCACTGCAAGATGGGCTAAGACACACATAGCATCTGGATGAATCACCAAACACGAACATTGGGGTGTTACAACACTGACGTGCAGCCACCATTTCTGAAGATTTGCTGTCTCCCTCCTTCTAGGTCATGTTGTTCCCTGTGACCTATGCCTGCCTACCCTGTGGAGTTGGCTTAGACACTTAGTATGCTTATGATCCTTATTTCAAAGTCAGTTCTTATCTGTCCATTTCAATTTTGGTAGCCAGATGAGTCGTTTGATGATGATGTCTTGGTTGAAACAAATAATTCACTGGAAACTCCTCTTAATAGCGTGAACCTTAGTGCAGAACGCTTTTATTCATCTATCAGAATTATTTTCTTATCCCTCAGGAATATTCACTACCACATGTAAGGTGACCAACCCCACTCCCCAACCAGTGGAGTAGCATTTTGCATAATATTTTTTAAAAAAGGAGATCTGCATCAGAGATGATTTGGGTTCTTTTAAATCAAACAACTCACTTTCTCAAATTGAGGAGAAGTTTGAGGCTTATCATTATAATAAAAAGTGGTCAAATTCTTAACAAATCAATGTACTTCCTACCAATTGCATAAATGATTCCTACAGGATAATTTATATGCTGGGTAGTTCATTTGTGTTAACAGGAATTAATAAAGTGAACAGCCTTTAAAAAGAGAAAGAAAAAAATCATAAAAGGTAAGTGAGAGGAGGTGCTCATATGTAGAGAAGCAGGACTATTTGCCAGAATGGTGACCTAACATGCAAAATGTTAGGGCTGACCTGCCTTAGTACAATATGTACACCAAGTTTTTCAAAAGTGGGGATGAGTGCCTATCGATCTATTTCCTACTATTTTTTGCTCAGTTCTTGTGAACTACAGTAAACACCTCTGAGCTGACCGGTCAGGTTTGGAGGAGAGTCACAAAGTGAGACACAGAACACAGCAGGATTACAACCAGGACCTGAATGAGGCACCTGGTCCTTGGAGTCTTCCTAAGACATCCAGACAATGGCGAGACAGCAACAGCATTTCTGTTAAGGTCATTATATTGCTGTCTTTAAAATGAGATGTCTCTGTTGTGAAGAAACCACCATCTTATTTTCCTACCCTTTTCTCTTCTTATCTTCTTCTACAGAAAATCACAAACATTTAGTCCTAAAATGAATTACATAAGTAATGTTATCATAATCTTTAAGAGATAAATGAAATAATCTAATCTATAGTTTCTAGCAAAGTACAAAGATATTATCTTTATGGAAAACTCACATCTGTAAAGAGTTGCATACAGATTGAACTAAATTTCCCAAGGAACAGCCTGGGTCCATATTTACAATCTGGCAATAATCATATTTGCTATAAATGATGAAAAAGACCGCTTGTGTTGTACATGTAGGCATGAAAGGCCTTTAGATATATTTGCTTTTATGGCTTCTGACATGTGGCAAATTAAGGCATATTTTACAGATTTCAATTCTACTCATTCTCAAATACCACTGAGCAGCTGAATAGCTTCTTTTTAAGATCCATACTTAGGCTAAGCCAGAAACTAGTTTGTGAAAACCAAGTCATTATATATTGTGGACTCAAAATTCAATTTAACATTATTTTATATTTATAATCATTTATCCATATATATTAATGGCCATCATCACATGCGTCTCCTATTTTATCAGAGGTCAAAAACTAACCACAGGATCGGATAAACCTAACTGTGTGTGTGTGTGTGTGTGTGTGTGTGTGTATGTATGGAAAATAGCATATACAACGTAAATTTATCTAAAGAATTCAATGGGTTAAGATGTTTAAAATTTTCTTTCCTCTTATTGTATCATTTCTAGCAACAAGTTTTATGTCTGTAAGTCATAGTTCTACAAATATTTTGTTGCTGAATGTTTCCACGCTGGTTTGAGATTGCTCCTTTAGCATTACATGCTGGGCTACAGGATTGGGGGTGACATTCAAAGACTCATGTACCAAAAGTGAGCACTGCTAATGTGGAGGGAAGCCTGTCTTATGACCACGCGTGACAATATATTAACTCTTTGAAATCAAGTGTATTCATGAATTTAAATGCATATTTAACAGTTATTTTATGAGATTTGGGACAAGGATTTAGATCTCCTCTATAAGGAAGAATTGAGAAGTGCTTTATCTATCTGGCTATATACTTTAAAGAACTAATATTTACTATTTCCTTGTGTTTTATAATCAAAATTTCACTAAATGGGAGTGAAACAGTTTGATTTAGTTTTAATGGCAACATGTCCTCTCAAATCCAACTCTTAACAGCCAGAGAAGAGAACAAAATTCTCTCTTGTTTGAAAACTATCAGTTACCTGAACCTGAAAAAGAAACCTGATGACTTACACCTAACTTCTTCCTAGAAATAATAGCAAATACTGTTTGCTATGAGCAAATTACTTGCCAATCTACCTCAAAGAAATCCTAATACTTTAATGATCATTAACAAAATAACGTTTGAAAAGTGGCCTGAACCTTTCTATGAATGAAACGCATTATTATATAACTTAAATGTATTGTATGAGTAAACACACACATATATAACTTTTGATAACATGTAAGATAAATATTAAATTTGACAACAAGTTACACAATCAGGTTGAGTTAACTTCATAAATAGTTAGAGGCAACCAAGTGAACTGATTTCACACTTCCTAGGAGGAAATTTTTTAAAGAATATCTAAATTCTTTTCATAAACAGGATTGTCTACATATATATCTGAATCACCTTTCCACGAAGGACCAAGACAACTGAATTGCCAGACTGAGTCACATTTTCTGTAAAGTACAATATTTCCTCTGTTTCTGTGATGAATTTGTCTTGTTTTGAGCTCTTAAACACAGAACAGTGAGGCTGTCTACATGTCAAATTGAATTAAGACCAATATTTTTTGGTGTCCCTGGGCATCCACAGGTGGTCCCCTGCATCTCACTCTTGTCTAAAGTCATATAGTCTTTAAAATTATCTCACATGTAGAACACATTTGCACATTATGATATTATCACTCTGATAAAGAGTTCTCCCCTCACCACTAATCAAAATAGACCACTCATTCTCTCACCCCTCAGTTCTCTTTATAGCACCTATCAAATGCCGACATTATTCTTTCTGCCTATCCGTTTCTGTGTCTGTTTCTCACCAGTCTATGATAGATTTGTTTATGGTCTCTCTCTACCACTAGAATTTCATCTCCATGAGGGCAAGGAACTTGCTTTATCTCCTGCTACAGCCTAGCACTAGAATGACTCCTGGCACTTTTTAGAAACTCAGTAATTATTTCTTGAATGAATAAGCAAATGAATAAATAACTGTAATGCTTTTCATTAGAAAATGTCTTTTTACTTCTATGAGAAGGTTACCTATACACTTCTTATTTTATTCCCTGCTTAATGCTCTACGTTAAGCTGAGGCAACATTAGCTGTTCATTAAAATTAGCATAAGTTCAAAGAATAACTTAGTAGTTCATTAAAAGTGTATCTGCATGCCTTTACAAGTTTAATACATCCAATACCCTTTCATAGATTTTCAGTTATAGTTCAGGCTGGTAGATTTATGTAGACCTTAAAATTATTATACGCAGAATTTATTGGCTCAAAATTATAGCCACATAGAGATGACAAGCAACCATATTCATATTACTGATGTGGACCCAAATAATACTAATTTATAGTATACATGTATATTCCTGAGAATTTGGAAGGTAACTCATATAAAATGCTTCAATAAGCCTCATCCTTCACTAAGAGTTACAAAACAATGCTAAATTGTTGTCATGGCTCTTGGCAGATGATGAAAATTTATATTGAAGTTCTTGCTTCTTGCTTCCTTTCCTCAAAACATCTGTTGAGAGTCTATTATATAACAGACTCTTTTCTATCACGAGGACTACAGGGAGGAATGAGCTCAAAGTCTAGAAGGATACAGAAAAGTAGACAGAAATTAATAATGCAATGTGATAAGTACTCAGTGTGGGGACTCAGGAAAGGGTGTCAGAGAAGACTTTCCTTGAGGAGACTGGTTGATCTTGAAGTTACAGGAAGAACTCCTTGGGAAAGAGGAGGATAATGACCATTAGGAATAATTGCTGCTCTGCTTCGAAAAGTTGAATTGGAAGAGTAAGAATTAAAGATTATAGCATTTCAAAAGAATTTCTTGCCAGTTACAGTTTCTTTCCTTTATTGGCTAAGTAGATGAAAACTGAGATGCATTTTCTAACTAATATTTGTGTATGATCTGTCTTCTGTATTTCCGGGCAAAAATAAAGGTAATTTCTTAATTACTAAAAAGCTGAGGAACCAAGGTTAATGTGTAATGAAAGAATGGACAGCAGGTTATTCTATGCATCTGGAAACAGTGATCAGAACTCAGAGTTCAAGGTGTGTGATTGTTAAAGCAAACTCCCAGAGTATCTATGGCTTTTCTCCAAGTAAACAGCAAGATTTATGAAGGAAAACCATGAAACTGAATCATTTCTTTCAAATATTCCATCCTTTCTGGCATGTTTCCAATCAGATTGGTCTTTTTCCTGCTTAGAGTGTCTACACTCAAAACACACAGTACTGTTCTTTTAATGCAGGGAAATCTTTGCACAACATTTTTAGGAGAAATTGCCTATAATAAAGAGGAAAGTTTATGGAAGCTTTTAGTAATAAGACAATTAGGGATTATATCACATCAAACACATGACAAGCCGATAAATTAAAAGAGATAAATTACAAAACTAAATCAGCAAAGGGCCACATTGAGGGTTGATGAGCATAAAAAAAAATCAGGGAGTTTTTTAGAATTTCATACCTAGAAAATAACAAGGTAATAAACACCACATTATGAGAAAAAGCATAAATAGCTGATGAAAATCAACTTGGCCAAAGGCTTCCATGGTTTCAGGCCAATGAACTTAAGAATACAAGGTCACTCACTATTTGATCTTGGTGAAATCAAAGAAATTTTTTTCTTTCCATTGGCAATTTGAGCTTGCCATGGCAGTGCTAAATGAGTGAGACGATGTGGGTGAACAGATGGAGTGGGCACCAGGGTAACAGCCAGTGATAACGGGATTAAGTGAAAACAAAAACATGCTAAGAAACAGCTGCACCTGCACCCATTAAAGCTTGGTAATGGCCACTGGGCCCTGATAGAAACCAGAACGCTTGACTCCTTGTAATTTGGAAGTTATTTTACAAGCCATTATTTTGCATTTCCTCATGCATGCCTTCCTTGTATTGTCATTAGAGGTTTCAAGGAAAATTGCCACAGGACATTTTTAAAATGCAGAAGATCTGGTGATTTTACTGTGCTTGTTTTGTTTACCCACATATTCTAAGTTAACATTTATTTTAGCAATGTGGAACCACTCAGTACCTGTTTCAATACGTGATTTGATTGGCATTTTAAAGCTTTCAGGATTTAAAAAATAAATAAACTAGGCACCTACTACTCTCACAAAAGTTCTCTTCTATATTTTTCAAGAGGAAAAGTAGGTATAATCTTTAAACATAGACACAGAGAAAAGAGGCACCTAGAATTAGGTTATTTTCTGTGAGTTGGCATATCTCTCAAATCATTACAATAGAATGTGAGCAGTAGGTACAAAGCATAGAAATAATACAGAGGAAGTGCTATTTAAGTTTAGCACCTCAGGAAACCCCAAAGTAAGACTAGACAACAAGTGGAGATGACAGGCAGTGTAGGAAAAAGAAAGGCATGAGCGAAGACCAGAAGAAATTAAACAACATGGTGTACCTGGGAATTTCTAAGTAGTTCAATATTTTAGCAATGTAATTAAGCTAATAGCAGTCAATGCATTGCATGGAGGTGCGACAGTTGTGAAGAACAATGTATTCATTATCTATTGCTCAAATCACCCCTAAAATTTAGCAGCTTAAAACAATAAACATTTATTATTTCATAGTTCCTGTGAGGCAAGAATCTGGGCCAGGCTTAACTGGGTACCTCTGACTCCAGATCTCTCAAGAGTTGTAGTCAAGCTGTTGACCAAGGCTATAGTCATCTCAAGGCTTAACTGGGACTGAAGGATCCACTTCCAAGCTCACTCAAGTGGGCCTCTCCCCAAGACTGCTCATAACCTGTCAGCAGGTTTCCCTCAGAGTGAATGATCTAAGAGAGTGCCTAAGAAAGAAGCCATAGTCTTTTTATAACCCAATCTCAAGAGTGACACACTACCATTCCTGCTATATTCTATTTGTTAAAGGTGAGTCACAAAGTCCAGACCACTTAAGGGGAGGGGATTGCAGAAGTACATGAATATCAGGAGGGGAGGATCATTGGGAGCCATTTAAGAGGCGGCCTACCACAAACACATGTGAATTTACTCCTAGACATGGCTGAAAGCATTGCTGAGGCTGAAGAATCAGCAACCAAAAGAGCACTGAGTTCACATTGGTGTAAGCCAAAGCTGTCACGTTGAACCGTATCTATTGCTCTTCCTGTGACACCAAATGGTGGCCTTAATTCTCCCGATGGCTAGGAAATCTGTGAAAGTTTTGTGACAGCACCCAGAGCTACAGAGATGTACGTCAGGTAAAGATGCTCCTACCTTCTATTTTTTTCTAATCCCAACCTACCACTGAAGAGGCACAAGCCATCAATAGCAACCTGAAATCTTTTTCATCTAAGAAACTTTGTCTTGGTTAATCAAACTCACTTTTCCTGATCACAGGAAAAAGGAGTTGATCTCTTTCCGTCGTTTGTGGGTTGGGGGAGCTTTTAGGCATTGTATCTTTTAAAAATTGAGTATACCATGTGTGCAAAGGCAAAGTAAGACATTGGACCGGGAGGTAGGAATCAGGAAAGGTAGGATGTGGTTCTCACACTAAGGAGCTTAGATTTATGCTGTGGGCAATGTGTGACCACTGAAGGAAATTACATTTAACAGACAGCCAGACAGCACATTGACAGCAATGTGAAAAGAGAGTGGGTTTGAGGGGTGTGTAGCAAGGATGATCATTCTTCAAGTCCTCATATTTGGGAACAGTGCAGGAGCTAAGCAGGGGCGAAGAAGACAGAGAGAACATGAAATCAAGAGATTTTTTAAAAAGCAAAATGCATGGGACTTGGCAACTGATGGAATGTAGAGCGTATGGAAGAAGGAAGGGTTTAGGTTAGTTTCCAGTCTCCTAGTTTAGTTGAAGAGATCAACTGGGAATATAGAAGAAAATATAAGTTTGAAAGGAATGATAATAGGAAAGGATAAATAGAGAATATGGCTCTGAATAGTTTCATAAATCTAAGGTCAAAAGAAAATGAATAAAGAACTAAAATAAATTGTGCTACTGAAAAAAAGAGTACTTTTTTTTAAAAAAGAAAATAGAATCAATAGTCACACTCTTCAGTCTCTTGTTTTTTGTTTTTCTAGGGTATTTTTTACTCTATTGCTCCTTTGTCATTGGACTATGTGGAAAGGGCTAAGCCAAAGATCTATGGACTTGGAACTAAAGAAAAACTCTTTAAGATTAGAGAAAAGAATATTCTACAGTTTGGACACATAAGGGGATAGAAAAAGGATATTACTATCGTGCAAAAAATCATATCAGTTGGAAAATTACTTACTGAGCTTTGAATATGGAAATATTAAGGATACTCTTCTTTCCAAAACTAACTGAAATTTTTTATTGTTATTAATTGTTAAATTTTAATGTATTCTGAAGGAAAGTCCCTGATATTTGTGGTTTTAGACATAGAAATTGGTTTTTGTTATTCATTAAAAGCATAATTTATTTGAGCTTTTCTTAGACTGCAAATTAATTGTTGCAAAAAAATTCTACTTACAAATTTATTAATATCGCTATCACTTCAAAATAGTACGAGGAACTTCCCAATATATTTTACCAAATACCTGGCATTTGTCTTCTAGACTGTTTTCTGAAATATATTTTGCTTGTCGATGGAAGCCCAGAAAGTCAGGAATCAAGACCCAAGGTTTCTGTCCCAAATCTAACAACAGAACATACTTGGGCAACATCTTAAAATAAGCTCCCTTGACTTGGCAATAATAATAACAATAATAACAGTTTATGATAATAATGACAATTAATACATAACATTCATTGAGTTCTTACTAAATAACTGACACTACGTTACGCTTTTAACCTTTCTTTAAATTTCTTAACATTTCTATGTGGTACTGCTATTAGCTCTGTTTTAAAAATGAGTAAACCAAGGGCCATGCTTCCACAAGATAGTTAGGTGGGGAAATCAAGATTTGAACTCAGGTAGTCTGGCTCAAGAATCCATTACCCTTAACCATCTCTACAAGTTTTTCCAGGCATTTGTTTTCCTTACAGCAACAACACATGATAGTAGCATGTGAGTTAATACAATTCATACTCCACAATCTTTACCTTTTTGGAGCAGTAAAGTGAAGTATAGGCTAGTGAAATAATTTTCTGAAGACATTCTAGCTACTTTAAAGTACTATAGTAGTAAAGCAGTAAATAAAATATTCCAGAAGGAAAATAAGAACATGTAGATACCTTCATTAAATGATCTGGAATTCTGAACTATGTCACATTTTACCACTAAGCTGAAATAAAAATATTTTTTCTAGAAAGGATACATAGACGTTCTTTTACTTTGAAAGTAAATATTTTTCTTAAAATATCTAAATGTTATCTTGGAACATATAGGACATTGCCCTAACTCGTGATGATCTATTTTCTTTTATTTATTTTTTACTTTATTTTTGCTGGAGGGCTGGGGATAGAGTGTGGAAAGAGGAAAACTTCAGATTTTTTTGAACCAAATTACTGAACTGAAAGAAAAACAATCCAATCATGAAAAGTATTCTTAGATGAGAAAAGACCAACTGATAAACACATACCTGCATCCAACTGATTATATAATACCTCATGGGTGCTGTGGTAATACTGTAAAAACATGGTTTGTATCTTTGAAATATCAGATTTAATTTAAATCAGTTTCAAGCCAACTACTTTATTCCACCACTGGTGAGAAATACAGCCAGTCCCCACAATGTTTAAGTTAGTGAAGAAATGGAAAATCAGGGAAAGAACACAGGCTCGTGTTGATCTGCTATGGATGTGAAATGCCAAACGCATTACAAAGAAAGATAGCTGGTAACACATTTCAGCACCAGCGAAGTGTGGAAAAAAAGTTAATCTCTTCTTGATATATTTTGTTTTTCCTTTCCTTTTCATTCTCGTCATTTGATGGTTACTAATTCTACTGTGAACATAGGTTGTGTAAATATATTTGTTTTATTTTTAATTTACATATATTTAAAATAAGTATAGTATAAAATAAGTATAAACTAAACGTATTTGGAGGCTTTTTAAGAGACATTTTCTTCTCTTGTCTAACACAAGTTAAATTTACCAAGTATTAGTGATCACCTAAGGGGGCAATTTTTTAAAAAGGCAAAAGAAAACCCACTCAAATACTTGAAAATTACAGGGAGCTTCAATATGTAAATTTTAATGCTATTATTCTAATTGTGTCATAGAGGAAGAGTCCAAGCTTCTGGCTAAATATGACAAATTGATCCTACCCATTTACCTCTGCTCCCTCTGGAAAGCCCAATGAAACAACAGTAAAGAAATAAAGATTGTATAAACTCATAAGGACAAGGAGAACTAGGGAGAAAGTGAGTGAAGAAGAGAGAAATCCACAAAACTGTAGAAGATACAAAGCAGATTGTTGAGCACTAATTAATACAGCAGAAGAAATTGATGCCCAAGTGTTGTCTGCAGAGGAGAAAGGAAATTAGATGCTAGTGCCAGTAGGTGCCAGTGGATGTGGGGCTGAAATCAGGAGAATTATCTGAAAGCCTGTATGAGGATGCGTCAGAACTACTTTCCAGCCCCCTTAGCTTTGGGAGCAAAGAAAGTGTCCCTCTCTCCCTTACCACTGCAAAAGTTTAGAGAAGTTAAAAAACACAGGGTCTCTGGAACTCAGAAATCAGTCAAGCAGGAGGATCAGCTGCCATATTGAAACTCAACACACTGTAAGGTCTGAATAAGACCCCATTCTCAGCGGCCCGGGGTTCGCCGGTTCGGATCCTGGATGCGGACATGGGACCGCCTGGCAAGCCATGCTGTGGTAGGCGTCCCACATATAAAGTAGAGGAAGATGGGCATGGATGTTAGCTCAGGGCCAGTCTTCCTAAGCAAAAAGAGGAGAATTGGCACCAGTTAGCTCAGGGCTAACCTTCCTTAAAAAAAAAAAATAAAAGACTCCAGCCCCTTTATCTAATTAGCTCTCAGGTTGGCAGTGAGGTCTGTTCTTGCCACTTTTTTATCCCCATTATAGGCAGAAGATTAGAGAAGTCCTTGCTGGTGGAGCTGGCCTCTGAAGAGAAAGAATATGACCTGGTGAAGGGCTCCCCTACCTGATTAGTTGCTTCTGTGCTCAATACCTCCATGATAACATATACTTTTGTACTTTTACAAAAAGTCAGCCACAGGATTAGAGATCTTCCAAGTGGATTTTTAGTGCTTTCTTTGAATATAAATAAACCAAGGATCTCTAGACATTGGAGGGAAGTTTCTAATGTGAAACAAAGATGATTAAAAAAGCCAAACAGAAAAGGAGACTCAGAGGATATATGGCCAATGAAGAAAGCAAAATAAAACCTCAAAATACATAAAATTAATATCCTCAAAGAGTTAAGAGAAAGTAGTTCATCCGTGAAATAAAAAAGAAACATTCAGAAAATAAGGTAAAACTTTTGGGAATTAGAAAAGCAATGGAAACAAAATATTCACTAGGAAATATTCAGAAAGTCCTTGGAGAGAGTGGTGTATCCAGGGTGGGGCAATGGCAGTGGTCTCATCAGGGTGCAGGCAAGGAGGGGCTGTGCTGTGTGTAGAAAATTTAAAAATAACAAAACAGACTAAAAGTTGTCTGCTTTTGATTATTATCGTGAGCCAGCAATTCTAAACAATGTCTGTAATAAAATATTCTCATCCACAACGTTTGTGTGCATTTAACTTGTAAACAGTTGCTGCAGTTGCTGTTGAGTCTAAGAAGAAATGAACCCAAGGAAACAGAGCTATGGACAGTATTAAAATTTCTGGAATTTATTGTGAAATGAGATTTTTATGTTTTAAGTTACTCACCTCTTATCATTTCTTATTTTGTATCATTTTGCTTCCTCTTATCTTTTTCTTTATGAAATTAGCTGGTGGTTTTTCTATTTCGCTAATTTTTTTCATAACAACAGGATTTTGAATTATTAGTTAGGTGGACTATTTTCCTATTGTCTACTTCATTGATCTCTATTTGTATATTTAATAATTCCTTCTTTGCACATCCTTTGGTTTACTTTATGGTTTTTATCTAGTTTTGGGGGGTGTTGGTATTTAATCCATTTACTCATTTTATTTTTATATTTTTAATAGGTACCATTGACATGCATTAAAATATGCACATATTGAAAGTGTACTATTTGTTTTATTCGTGTAGACCCATAGAATCCTGCCAAAAAGACAGATAATGAACATACCCACATAAGTTTTCTTGTTACCTTCTGTAATCTTCTTCCTACGTCTCGCCAATCCCACATCCTGAGACAATCACAGATCTGCCTTCTTTTACTTCGATTAGTTTGCAATTTTAGAATTTTATATAAATGAAATCATCTATGGACTCTTTATCTGGCTTCTTTCACTCAGCATGATCATTTTGGGATTCTTCCACGTTGCAACATGTATCAGTTCATTCCATTTTGCTAACTCACATTCCTTTGTATATCTACACCACTGCTTCTTTATCATTTAGCCTGTTGATAGATATTTGGGTTGTTTCCAGCTTGGAGCTATTATGAATCATGCTTCAATGACCATTCATGTACAAGTCTTTGTAGGGGCATAGCTCTTTTATAACTAACTAGGACAACGGCTAAGTCATATGGTAGATGTACGTTTAGCCTTTAAGAAACTGTCAAAAAAGTTCTCCAAAGTGACTGTACCATTTTACATTCCCACTAGCAGAGTGGGAGTTCCAGTTCCTCCACATCCTTGCCAACAGGTGCTATGGTCAGTCTCATCTATTTTAGACATATCAATAGGTGGGTAGTGGTATCTCATTGTGGTTTTATTTGCATTTCCCTAATGAGCATCTTCTCAAGTGTTTATATTCCATCTATATACTTTCTTTGGTAAACTGTCTGTTCAAATCTTTTGCTTGTTTTTATCATTGCATTGTTTGTTTTCTAATCATTGTGTTTTGAGAGTTTTTTATATATTCTGGATATGTCTTTTATCAGATACATGCTTTGGAAGTATTTCCTCCCAGTCTGTGTTTTGCTTTTCCATTCTACTAAGAGCATCGTGTGAAGGACAGACATTCTTAATTTTTATGAAGTACAATTTACCAATTTTTCTTTTATGGATTATGCTTCTATTATGAAAACCCACAATTTTCATTATTTTTGCTTTAAGAAGTTTATTATATTTTAGAGATATGTAAGTAATTTTAAAAAATCTATTTACTAATGCACTTATCACTTCTGGTGTTTTTTATTCCTTTGTGTAGATCCAGGTTTCTATCGGATACAATTTTCGTTCTGCTTGAATGACTTCCTTTAACATTTCTTTTAGTACAGGTCTGTTGGAGAATTATTTCAGTTTTTCAATGTTTGACAAAGTCTTTATTTTGTCTTTGGTTCTTGAAAAATAATTTTCTTGGGTAAAACGCTCTAGGTTGACAATTTTTTCTTTCAGTTTTTAAAGACGTTTCTCCACTGTCTTCCTATTTGCATTGTTTCCTACTAGAAATACACTGTCTTCCTTATTTTTGTTTCTGTGTGTATAATGTATCTTTTCTCTTCTCCCTCTCCTCCTCCTGCTTTTAAGATTTTCTCTCTATCACCGTTTTTAAGGAATTTAATTTTGATGCACTTTGGTGTAATTTTCTTTATACTTCTTACACTTTGGGTTCATTGAGGTTTTGGATCTGTATGTTTATAAATTTCATCGAATCTGGAATTTTTCAGTGATTATTTCTTCTCATATTTTTTCAGTTCCTGTCTCTCCTTTGTGAACTCAAATTTCACATCTATTAGACTTGAAGTTTGAAGTTATCCCTAAGCTCCTAAAATTGCTATACATTTTCTTCATTCCTTTTTCTCTCTGTGTTTAATTTTGGATAGATTCTATTGTTAATTTTTTAAATTCCCTAATCTTTTTTCCCCTCAACGTCTAATCTCCTATTAATCACATCCATTGGATTCTTCACTGCAAACACTATATCACTATACTAAGCTCAGTTTGAGTCATTTAAGAAATATCTTCCAACTCCTTACTTAACACAGCCAGTCTTTCTTCTAATTTCTTGAACATACAGACTACAGTTATAATAACTATTTTAATATAATCGACCATTAATTCTATCATCTATATCAATTCTGAGTCAGTTTTGTTGGTTGATTTTTCCCCTCATTCAATAGACTCTATTACGCATAACATTTTCACATTTCTTTGTATTTTTGGTAATTCTATTAGATTGCAGACATTGTGAATTTTACTGTTTGGGGTGCTGGATATATTTGTATTCTTGTAAATATTCTTGAGCTTCATCCTGGAAAATGGTCAAATTACTTGTAATTAGTTTTATCTACTGAATTCTTGCTTTTAAGATTTTTTAGTTGGAGCCAGAGTAAGATTTAGTTTAATTTTCCCTGCTACTGAGGCAAAACCCCTCTGAGTACTCTACTGTGAACTGTGAGATCTTCCACCCATGCTCGTGGTCCTGTGTTCACTTTAAAAATTATTTCTTCTCATTCTTTCAGGTAATTCATTCCCTCCACTCCAGATAAGTTGCTCACATGCATCACTCATATTCAGCTCAGTGCTTGAGGGGGACTCTCTACAGATCTCAGATGTTGTCTCTCTGTGCAGCTAGCTCTTCTCCACTCTACTGCCCAGTAAGCCATAGCTGATTTTGCTTCCTGAGACTACCAGCCTTGTCTCCTCAACTCATGGAGACTTCGAAGAGATCTCCCCCGCCCTGCATTGCAATCTAGACACTTTCTCCAGGCAGTAATCTGGGAAAATTATAGGGTTCATCTCATTTATTTCCCATCTCTCAGAGGTCACTGCCCAATGTTTCCTGATATCCAATGTCACAACACCTGTTATTTCATATGTTTAATCCATTTCTTTAATTGTTTCATTAGGGAGGTAAATCTGGCCCCTGTTACTCCACCTTGATCAGACGTCAAAATTCCTTAACTATTTGTAAACCACCCGGGGCTGGTGTCTCCTTCATCTGTTTCTTTTCCCACTTTTCCACCTATGCCCTAAGACAGCAGCAGCAAGGATCTTAATTCATTAATTTTTATTCCCTCATTTTTTTGTGATAAAAACATATAGTGCTTTGAATTTTCCTCTGATTACTGTTTAAATATATGCCATTGGTCCTGACATGTAGTATTTTTAATTATTATTACTGTTTAGAAATTCTGTTATTTCAGTTTATTTTTCCCTTTTCATCTGAGAGTTGTTTAAGATTTTATTTTTAATTTACAAATGGAAGGACCTTTTTGGTCTTTACTTTGTCAATAATTTCTAATTTTCTTGCCTTGTGATTGAAAAGTATTTTTTTTGTAATATATTTACTTTAGGAGACTTACTGGTGTTTTATTTGTGACCTAACATATGATTAAATCTTTTAAATAATAATCTATTTTTAAGCATAATTTTTATTTTTTTGTCTTCATCTTCAATACTTTTCAAACCTCCCCTCTGTCTTCCATTTAATTCCTTAAAGTCCCCCTACTGTTAATTGTTTACTCTTGGCAACTATTCCAAAATACTATACAGAGACACACCTCCTGTATGTTTGAAATGATGAAAATAATTGTTTTAAGCACATTCCTTATTGAAGAGATCCTTTCCCCTCCATCTGTATATTCCTCAATTCACCAAAAATTTACTGAACATAATGTGAGTACTATAGATATCAGGCTGAAGACTTGCTTCCTGCCCCAGAGGAAGCATGGTAATATGCCATGCTTTTGCCTCCTTGAGTTTTGCTAGAATCCCTCATGGTTTTGTCTCCATATTTTCAAGTACAATGTTCTGATTTTCAAGTACAATGCCATATAGTATTACTCAAATTATTGTAGAGCCTATCCAAAAAAACTATACCGATGATCACTAATAACAAGATATGTATCATCTTCATCTCTTAATGTTTTTTCTTACCTTTCCCCAAGCTACAGACTGTGGCTTCAACAATTAGTAGGACACTACTATTAGCAAGTGAAAATTAAAGGAGAAGTCAGAGAAAAATAATAGATACCAAAGAATTAACATACAATTATAATTACAAAACTAAAAATGGTAAAAAACTACAGTGATTAATAATGAAAACATATTTACGAAATGGAGAAAGTCAAATGTTTCAACTAGCACACAGTTGCACATGTAATACTTTATAAAAGTAAAACTTCATGATTAATAAAATAAAATAAGAATTAGACTAATTTCACATCAATTTTTATTTGTACAAAATGGTGATAAAAATACCAACCTTATGGGGTTGTTGATAAGATCAAAACTAATGAATGCAAAAGTTTTCCTGACACAGCAGGCACTGGATATACGGCAGTTCTTGTTTTCATTATTATTAATTCACTCTTATATAAAGACAGATATTTAAAAACTTTTTAAACAATGATCCTGAGACATAAATAACTTAAAGGCCTTTCCAGGATATATTTTGGGGGAATTCAGATGTTTTGTCTACCAGTAGTTGGAAAGAAAGTGTAGTAGTCATATGTGATTTCTGCTGACCTGAGTTTATTTCCAGTAACACACAGTGGTCACAACAAAGCATTCAAATATGGCTTTGTATATCTCAAATGTCATGGGAGAAGCTAGAACTACACAGGAGAAAATCATTGCCAGACATTCTGGTTCTCTTCTCTTATTTAAAACAGCTAACTCAACTCATCCTTCAGTTTTCTGCTTAAACGTGCTCACTTCCTCAATGAGGCCATTCCCTTTAGGGTAGACTCCTCTAAGTGGTCCTGTGCCCTCACCCCAATTTCTCCTATCATGATGTTCATCATCTTTTTTCATAGTTATTTTTTACTTGTATTTCTTCCCAGTATTTTGAAAACTCCATAAAAAGAGAAGACATGTCTGTCTTACTCATTGTTGTAGGACCAGCATCAAGCAGACTGTTTGGCACAACTTTGGCAACTCAATAAATATTTATTGAATAAATAAATGGGTGAATGAATAAATTGCCTAATAGATGTGCAAATTTAAATTCTGGCGCAAAGATAACTCTAGATTCTGGGAGAGGCAGACACCAGAGAATACACAAACACACTCCACCAAAGGTTCCGACAGAGTGAGAACATATTATTTGCATCCCCAGGGCAACCTCCCTATCATTGATGACCATCACAGAGCCTCTTGGACCTTTAGGATTGTCATTGCTTTGGAACCAGCTAAGACTCCTTAATCTATAGCTATACATTGAATGTATACATATTCAGATTCAACTAAACTAGTCTGTAGAGAACTAGCTATGTACCAGGCTAAGAGCTATGTGCTTTATCATGTACTTTCACTCAATGCACAAACTTTAATGAGGCCGGATGATTATTTCTATTATAAATAAGGAAAGTGGCTACAAAAGATATCATACCTTGAGCAAAGTCATCTAGCTTGTTAGTAGAAGAACAAGGATGCATATACAAGACATAAGTTTGCATGTTGGGAGTGAATGTTTTAGGGTAAGGCACAGTAAGGTGATTATGTTCCAGTTGTTTTTGCATGGATATTGGTAGGTCTACATGTGTCATCAATGAACTCAGTTGAAGCCCAAATTAACTTACTTATAGCACATATTAGGAGTCAGAGTTATCTTTACTGACATTCACTTGCTGTCAGACTTTAGATATTTAAGCTTTCTGTGCTTCATTTTCCTCATCTGCAAAGCAAAAATACTATGTGCCTTATTTCTCTCACAGAGTCATTGGGAGGAACAAATAAGACACCCATATAGATGACACACTGTATTAATAAAAGCTTTAAAGGGATTGTCAACACAGCTATCATCTCAATTTTCTTACTCTGTTCCTATTTTATTGAGCAAAGTTTGGTCTCTTCCTTATTTGTGTTTGGAGTTTTATAGCCTTATAGATTACTAACACTGCATTCTTTCAGTCCTATAAACATTATTCTAGTAAGTTGACAAAATGACAATTATATTCAGATTCTGATATAATACAAATCAAAACATATTCCCAGAAAAATAACAATTGCTTACACTAAAGGTTTGCTATGTCTTGGTTACCATTAAAATGAGTGCAAATTCAAGGTTTGATGGAAACAACATTGGACTTGATTTTTAAACATAGCTCTGTGTTTATTAGCATTGTTACTCTTAGTTTGAAATCCTCATTGATAAAATGGGGATAATAAACTCAAACTTTCCTAAAATCATCAAATTCCATCAAACTGTAAATAGAATGTTATAAAGAGTTTAAGCTGTACTCACACAGCCAATATTTAAGGAAGTCATGTGTTCAAGGGGAAAATGTATTTTCTACATTTGAAACCAATTTTTATGTGTTTTTTAACAACAATTTTTTATTTCTGAAAAGCACTTACCCATAAGGTTAGCTAAATTGATGAGCAATGAAATATATTTCTTTGACAACACACTGTAGACTCATTTTGGTCTTTCAGAAGTGCAATATTTATGACAACCCTTAGGAAATTAAAAGGTATGCTATTCCCACATGAGAAACAAGAAAAATACTTTATGCCATCATGAAACACAAAAGCAACCCTTTTTGAGGAAAATATTGCTTGATCTGTTATTATCAGCAACAAACAGACCTAAGTACTGCCAGGATTTGCAGGGAGATCAAAATATATCTGAGGTAAGCCAATTTGTCATTTTTTTTCTCTTCTCTTAAAGGTTGGGTCATATAGAGGCAGCAAAATGCTTTGTGTTTCTTTCACTGTGTTCCACCCAAATCATGCAGCCAAGTTTCAGAACCATTATGTTTATATAGCGAACTTCAAACACCTATTTCCTAACTTGGATTGATCAGAACATCTTCAAAACATCTGCCCAACTTGGTAGACTGCCCAGGAAGTCTAACAACTTTTGAGAAGCGAAAAGGAGATTTATTGGCTAAGACAGGGAACTACCTGGAAAATTATGAGGTTTTAGTAAGACTATCAGTACTCCTCACTGTGCCAAGAGTCAGCCATGTGGAATGCAGTAAGAACTCTAGGCAGCTTTAAAATAAACTCTTTGATTAAGTGCAATTATAAGAAATTGTCAACTGTCAGAATTGATATTTTTCCCTAGAATAATGTAAAAAGTCATCAATGTCGGAAGTATGACTAGTAGATTTCCAAAGCTGGCTCAATTTTCCTACGTGGTTTGGTCTGGAGGTAATGGGAAAGCCTGCTTTCTCAAAACTCTATCACCTTTCCAAGTCCTGGGATGCTTTCTCACTTTCTAAACAAGTCTTGGAAGACTTTCCAAAGTGAAGGGGCACAAAGCAAGGTAAGGGTGTAACATGGGAAAACAAACTGGATTACTGCCAAACAGCGTTAAAGGAGAGCATTTTCCTTAAGAGATTCACCATGATTCCAGGCCTATTCTCAGTGTTTCAGATTTAGAAATTTGATTTGTGAGGATTCTGGGAATGGATTTGTCTCAGGAAGTGACTCACATTAACCAAAGCTCATAGATATGTAACAGATAAAACCAGATGCTATTTTAAGGATTAAAACTGAGAACCATAACTGCCCATGTATCTAGGTACTTCATCCTTTACCCAGAGCATTCTCTCTAGGCAGTCCAAACACAATGAAAGTCAAACTATAATCAGAAGTTTGCTCTGAAGGACAGAATCTGAATAAGGATTATTTACTATGTGATTTGAATGCTTAAATTCATCATGTCAGATGACTATTTAAAAGTTAGAGTTAGTCTTTTTAGGAGGCAACACTGTCCTAGTACTTCTGAAACCTCTCTCTTTGCCTCTGTCTCCCTATAGTCACTCTTCCTACAAAAACATCCTCAGGAGGAATATCCCACTGAGTCACTAACAAACACGGCTGTTCAAATCAGTTTCTCAGACAACTTTTAACCCAAGAGGTGGGGGAGACAGCATTAGATCACAGAACCTAGGAGGAGGATAAAAATCAGCAAGAAATAAAGGTGAAGAGACAAGCGGTGTTGAAAGTGTATTCTACTACTTCGTCAGTTTAGTAAGGCCTGCTTTGTGGCTGACTTCTGTTTGTGTATGAGCAGCCTCCTTCTTTTGAGTTCAGGCACCCACTGAAACAATGGCAAACCTGGAACTTAAAAGCCTCTTTGAAGCTGGGGCAAAAGCAATCACAAAGCCCATTGATTTTGATTACTTTAGGAGAGAAATTTATTCAGTTTTTATTCTGAAAGCCACTACTTTATTAGTTTGTGCAAACAAAGTTATAAGTTAAATAAGCTTGGTTGCATAGCACAGTAGTTAAGATCATAGCTCTAAAAAAGATTTGGCTTTGAGTCTCAGCTCACCCATTTCCTAGTAGAGTGACCTTCTCTAAACATGGGGATAATAAGAGTACCTAACTCACAAAATCGTAATAAGGATTGCACTGGAGCTTGTAAAGTCTTGGCAGAGTGCCTGGTGCCTAGGAAGTGCTCTATAATTCTGGTTGCTACTGATGTTGCCATGGATGTTACCATTGTTGCTATTGGTGATGCTTCTGTGAGATTCTTCTAACATCCTCAAATTCTTCTCCCATTATAGAAAACAATTTATTTTCTACAGAATAAGAACAGCCCAGTTCAGACCACCATCAACTCTTGCTTGGCCTCTTGCATTAAAGTCTGATAGTTCTCTTCTCAAAATTACATACATCTGCCCGCTGCACAGTTGCATATGCAATTCTCCTGACTTCATCTCCTCAAAGGCCCCCTACAGGGGCTCAAGCCCATTAACAGGGTCCTTGTAGCCAAGCTTTCGCCCAGCTCTCCAGCCTCTTCTTTTTACTTTATGATTCATTAACACTATTAAGCTTGAGTCCTTTACACATTGTGCTGTCTCTCACCTCCATGCCTTTGCTCCAGTCTCTCTGCTGTTCTGGAAAGCCCTCTCATACCCTGTCTATCAGGTTATTTCCTGCATATCCTTGAGTAGTCAGTTCTTACACCCTTACCTACGCCCGCAGCTCAATGTTTGGCTCACCACTATCCCCTAGCACCCAGCATGTAGTCTCTCAAAGAATGAATAGATGAAAGGATATCCCTCTGAAAGGGTACTCCACTACAGAAAGATGAGGAAATAGAGGCACAAGAGAGTTTCCATTTGCAGGTTTGAAGTACAATATTGATCAGATTGTGGAAAACAGTCTTTAGTACCATTTTTGTTAAATTTAAAGGTCAAGAGATCATTTTAGACCTACTATTCACTGAATTGTTGAATTAATCCAGTTATTATGGAAGGACACATCATTCCAAATCATTTCTATATCTGATTTTTAAACTGTCTTTGGAAGCATTATAATATATTTGGTTGTTGATTTGAAAGTTTAGAGTTTATTTATTTTAGAGAAGAAAATAATTGAAAATTAAGTATGGATCATACAATGAGTCACCATTATTGACTTACACACTTAACTTCCTCAAGTCAAAATAACATTTTTCGTACAGCCAGTACTACAATCTCAAGCTAGTAGCTAAGAAATGAAGATTGCCATTGTTAGTTGGTCTTCGTCATACTCTATGTTATCACATGACCTAGATTCTGAACTTAGTACTTATCTGAAGTTTTTGTTGATACATGAGGTTAAATGAAGCTAATCTACTCTATCCCAGCTGCATTAGCTTTGTAATATTAACAATGGTGCAAATGAGGGTTTTTTCTCAGTAGGCTAAACATTCATAATTCAGATAGTACTTAAAGAGCAAATGGTGGGAGATAATGCTTCTGAGGACAGTATGGCTACTGAGAAGGTAACCAAATACCCTGAATACATAAATGGGGCATGTTGATGGAGACTGTCCCTTTAGCTTTCAAGAAGTGTGGTTACCTCATAACCACAGCCTCAGCATAAATGCTGTCTGAATCCACCAGAAATTTGACTTAGTTAAACTTTTAAGGAGTTTTTGAATGACATTTTGAACTGGGTAACTATTGCCTCCTCATTACTAACATTAGAATTTAACCACAGAGGATGCTCCATTTTAGAAATGCAAGCAAAGGACATAACTTTAAACGATGGGATAATAATACCAACTTCACATTTTAATATGCTTTAAGAGAACAGAATCAATTTGTGGAATTTGTGTTCTACAATGTCTGGGTGAAGAAGTCATCTTTAAGTCTACTGGGAAGGTCCAATCTTGAAGTAGCCTCACCCTGATGCAAGGTAGCAACTCATTCTCCCAGCATAATTAGAAAATTATGACACTCTAGATGAGAACATTTTCCATATAGCTAAATAGTCCCACTTTTTAGGTCTATTATTTAAAAAATAGCAATGGTCAACAATAGTTTAAGAAGTATGGTATAATGGGTAGACCTTCAGCCTTTGTTCCAGTTAGGTGAGAATTAAGACCTTGGGCCTGCTACTCACAAGCTATGTGGCCTTAGACAAGTCACTTAGCATCCCTCAGCCTTGGTTTCATCATCTGTAAAAGAAATATAATGTTACTTACCCTGTAAGGTTGTTCTGAGGGTTAGTCTCAGGCATATTAGGGGAACTCAATAATTAGCCTGTATTATAGTTCATTCCATCATTATGTGTGCAGACTGATGGAATTTTACAGCTCTCCAAAAAAAGAAAATAGAAAGAGAGGTAGAGAGGTCTCAAATTCAAATGCTGTCAGAGGCAAGGCAAGTGCATGAGTAATGGGGACAATGGGTAGAGTCGGGGAGCCTGGTAGAATTAGGGGATGTGTAAAATCCTTGTTAAGCCTTTTAGTTTCCAAATCTTTTAAACACCGTGGACAAAAAAAATCTCACTTAGTTCATCAAACATGATCCCAGGCCAGCTCTCTGTAATGCTTGATATTCCAACATAATTATTTTAAACGTAAGAAAGTCAGTGCTCCGAGAGACTCTTCCTTGTCCTAAGCAGCTTAGTGGCAGAATTGGAATCACACTCTCTCCTATGTTTGCTTGAGCTTTTTCTTTCAATTGCAAGTTTGTCTCTTTCGGAATCCCTAAGAAATCCAATTCCTTTTCTGGTTTCTGCATGCTGCTTTCCTTGGACAAAGTTATAACTATTTTCCTCAATTATCCTGGCCAATGAGAAAACAACTTCAGCTACCTCCACACTGGGGCCTCAAATAATGAGGCTTAGATAAAATGCTCTCCCAGCTAGCATTCTTCTGATTTTTCAACCCTGGAGATAGCTGGTTACAGAGCTTTCTTGCCTCTTTAATCTCCAATTTTCTAATTCCACTGATTTCTTTTCAGCTATTCTATTATCACCACTGCCTTACATAATTCAATTTTGATTTATCTTTCTCATTGTTCTGAGGTCAATATCTCCAGCTGGCATTCAGATGAATTTCGGAGTTGCCTAATAGTCATGAATTTTTATTGCTTATCAGAGATATAATAAGTCAATCACTTGTGCACTACTTATTGCATATGTGTAGCCATAAATAGCAAGTATACAGGTTCTAGTGTGCCCTGGCTGAATAACAACTGTGACAGCTGCTAACATTCATTCTGTGCTTCATAATTGTAATAGGGACTTTACATGTATTAATTCATTGAACTCCTACATTAGAAGGTAGGTGCTAGTATTATTCCCACTTTGTAGATGAAGATGTTGAGGCATACAGACATTAAGCACTTGGCCTGAGGTCACACAGCTGTAAGACTTGGAAGCCTGCTCCAGAGCACATCCTCTTAGCTATTATATTCTACTGTCTCTTCAAATATATTCACATTATTTAAACAAAAGTTGTATTAAGTTAAAAGAATTTTAAAGAAAATGAGAGTCCCCATTACACACTGGCCCAAACTCCCTCCGTCTCTCCCTCCCTTCCTTTCTTCCTTCCTTCCTTCCTCCCTCTCTCCCTCTCTCCCTCCCTTTCTTCCTTTCATCCTTCCTTCCTTCCTCAGACATGTCTTGAGCTCCTACAATGCTGAAGCAACACACCAAGATTTTTGCATATTGCCACCAACATGAGTGAAATACAGCTCACTCTATGAAGTGTTGACTTAACAAAATGAATTTCTTGTTCAACCAGTCTGTTCAACCCTGTGCCTAATGACCCCAAGGACCTAGTCTGTGTTTGTGTTACATTTTGTCTAGCTTATAGATGACAGAACCCCATGGGCTTTTGCGAATCAGACTGTGCAGCATCTGAACTACTAGGGGGTAGGTGAAGCACTGATCCATTCAGATTAAAGAAGCCATCTGAACTTGGGAAGAAACTTGCTCAATAAATGTTCTTTATCATAGGAGTAGTGATTTATAACAAATGCAGGAGGAGAGCAGCAATATATAACAGTGCTTCTGACAGCCCTGATATTTAACCCAGATTATTTATATGTATTACAGGCTTATACATGTTTGCAACCTTGGCAACATTTTCTTTTGTCTTCATACTTTACAACAGCATCATTTGCTTTCATTTACCCATACAACAGAGAGGCTGTAAGTCAGAATGCCTTTCAAAGGAGCCACATCCTTTAACAAATGTAAAACATGTGGAAGAATAAAACAGCTCAACTCTGAAAAGAAAAATGGGTTTTTCCAGCTACTGACTGATATCAAAATGTAAAAGGATTGAGCTATAGGAACATATTTGCCTTAGTTACAACATTTATTGAGCTCATTTTGGTTTAGCATACTTTTTTCCAGCTATTGAAGAAAAGTAAAAGTGTTAATCACCATAGTATTTATAATAGTAAAAACAGAGCTGACATTTATTTTGTGGGACTTTTACAGTTTTAAGGCTGATATTCTACAGATAAGATGGCAAATTAACCACACCCTGTTTCCCTATATTAATCTTTAAATATATTTTAATTTACATTCAAAAACAATATTTATGGTCATCTATTTTAATATTTTATGTTGTGCTTTTGGTTGTTGGTAAGTAAAAGTTTCAATTCAATGGCATTTTCTCATGATGTATCAGTCTGAAATGTTAATTGTTCTTAACTACATTATTATTTGGATGTTTTGTGTGTGAGTGATCATAAGCAGAATTTACAGCTAACAACTTTGAAAATTGCCTAAGTGACTCTCTCCATTGAAAGAAAGCTGCTTGGGCAGGTCCATATGTACTCCTTCTAGTATGTTAAAAATACTAACATTAAAGGCATTTTTTTTCATAAATATTTTACACTAATTTAAAATAGAATCCTAGCAAACCCTATAAGAAAAATACTAACTGACACTCTTGTCAAAGAGTATAATTTGAACTATAAATAGTACGTTGAATCTAATAAAGAAAATGACAGGCATCGTGTGGAATGTCAGACTCAGTTTTACTCACATTGAGTAAAGGAGAATGAATCTGAAATACATTCACATAAAGAGTAAAAAGACAAAGAACGTATCTGTTTCCCAATAGGGTTGGACTCTTACAATGGTCTGCAATGACAACAAAAACGTAAAAGCATGAAGCATAGATCGATCAGTCCTTTCTTTCTAGCCAGCTTAAAAGGAGAAATGATTGAAATCTAACAGGAAAACCTGGGTATGCATCAAATGGTCATACTGTGAAAATCACACCAAATGAAGCAACTTAACGGAAAAACTTGCCAAGATTTAGGTTTGCTGGTGAGCAGCTGCCACCTGGATATACTAGTAAAGTTACCACTCCTGATTGCTATTGTTACTGGGTCTAGATTTCCTAATTTGGAACCAATAGTCTCAAGCTTAAACTACCTGTTCATCATGGATGATAATAATCAAAGTTCCTGATTTGTGCTGCCCAGATCTTTCGAAAGTCCTTCATCATATTCCTGAATTTTCCTGCCTCCAAAGACCACTTTATCTGATTCATCACAGGTAGACCAGTTGTGGTAAATGTGCACATATACAATGGTATTTTCTTGAACTGGAAGAGAATACTCATTTACTCCAATTTTGTGTTTGCTATACAGATAATTATAATTTAGCAACATGTGCCACTCACTCAATCAAGTTTTAAAATATTCAAAGTTGGAAATAATGGGGTTACTGTGCAGATAAAATAGAGACATAAAGTTGAATGAAACATTTTGGACTCTAGAATTTATTTTCTACGCCTGGGACCAGAAGAGTGGGAATTAAGAAGCACTGTGAGATAAATAAATACTAGGCAAGGTGAGCTGTTGAGCTGTAGTAATGGTGAGGCTGTGTATGCCCGAGAAATTACACAATTTTAATAATCAAAATAAATGATAATTAGGTCATGGTCTAAAGTAGAGCCAATGTAAATGTCAACGTGAAGAAAGTAGATTCTTGGTGATTATAAAGATTACCAGAATACAAAGATATGACGAAGGACACCAGGTGTGTTAGTTGAGAGCACTGCTAAAATGGCTAATTAATCATTGAGGCTAAAAGAAGAAAACAAGTCACTTAAGAATGAGATGGAAAACATAATACAGTGGGGAGGAAAAAGTGGAGGCTGTTATGGGCAAGGACAACCATAATTAATGATTGAGAATATGGGAAACTTGAAAATATAGGAGGTTGTTGTGTCACAAAGTTGATGATACTGGAGATGACGCAATTTTGAATGACACACGGAGCAGCCTCGCAAGTGACTAACTGCTACAGTGTGGCAGGGGAACCTAAAAGAGCTGAGAAGGCCAAGAAATTGTGGGATCAGAACATTAAGACTGCCATTACATAAATAGTGAAGTTACCGAAAGTAAATATAACTGATGGGTGAAGAAAAAAAAAGTGTGAGTTTGCTATTAATATACTTGAGGAAGATAGATTCATTCACTCCTTCATTCTCTCATCTAACATTTGTTGAGTTCCTTCTACTTTTCAATGACACTGAATCAAGTGCAAGAAGTAACATATCTCTTTATTTTAGAGATGAAGGTGGGGACCAAATTTATATGTGGATAACATGGATATCAAAAGAAACTCACAAGAACTTAATTTTTAGTACTGTTAGTTTGAATTCTATTTTACAATATCATCTACTTTTCTTATGTTTTTATTTTAAAATTAATAGATCAGATATCTACCACCCCCAGTCCTTAACTTTATGAAATATCTCCTTGTTTATAGCAGAATTGTAGGACTGATTCAGTAATTTTTTTAAAAAAAGTAATCTGAATTGGAATCAGCAGTTGAAACTAAATTCAATATTTTTTTCTTTTTTTAGCCAAATACACTTATCCAAATTATCCTGCTTCCAACAATGAAAGTGATTGATTTTTGCAAATCCACCAGAGATCCTCCTGGAAATCATAGTTACTATTAAAAAGTAATAATAACTAAATCTTATATTAGGGGATAAAATGTTTCATGGTTTTCTTTATTCAGTCAACATTTTCTGAATACCCATTATGTCCCAACCACAGTGAAAGAAGCAGAGGATATAAATGGGAGTAAGACTTGGAGTCTGTATTTGAAAAATTCACATTCAAGTCATTGGAGACAAGTGTAAACATGTGCTACGGAATAGAATGGAATAGAACAATATCAAAGCTATAAGGAACCTGCTGGGGTAGGAGCAAGTAAATCTGTTAGGAGAGTCAGGAAAGGCTTCATAGAATAGTTAATAATGGAGCTAGATCTTAAAGGAGGTGGGAGGAGAGTGCAGAGAGAAAGGGTATATAAGAATCTTTTAAGTAGAGAGAATAGTATGGGCATGGAATGCTGATAGGGCGTGGAATGTTTAGGGAATGACGTGAAGTATAGTTTGGTTAGGCCACTGGGTGAAAGACTGGATCGCATGGGGTGGTAGTAAGTGGTAATGATGTGGTAAATGACCTTCTCAAAATATACATCTAAGATATTACCCCTTACTTAAAACTCTTAAATGGCTTGTCTTTCACTTAGAATAAATCTAACCTTCTTTGAAGTGTGCAATGTGTTGAATGATATGTCTTTCCTTCCTCATCTTGTGCCACTCTTTCCTCACATGCTATGCTATACACCATAAAAAGAAATTTAAAAAATATGTACTGAGTACCTACTAGGTGCTGGAGACACTGCCATGAGGAAGACAAGCCCTGCCTCAGAATTTCTGCACACACTGTTCCCTTAATTAGGACACTCTTCCATCCACTCTTTGCATAAATAGCTCTTCTGATCATTTGGGTCTCAATATCTGTGTTCACCATATGAAAAAATTCCCTATGCATTCAATATAATGAAGACATTGATCATTTACTCTTTTTTAATTCTTGCTTGTTTCCTCCCACTAGAACGTAAGCCCCGAGAGGAAAAGGATTTTTGATTGTTTTTTTCACCACCGTATCTACAATGCCTGGAATAGTGCCTGGCTCAGCCAAAGGAACTCAATAAGTATTTTGAATAAATGAATGAATAGTATTAGCTACAATTTATAAGTATTTTACGTATTTGTTTTTCTTTTGATTTTACTTAATCTTATTTTATTTCTGTTCTGCTTCTCAAACTAGACCGAAAACCCCTGAAAGCAGGAGGAACTAAGCCCGTCTTGTTCGTCTCATATCTCCTCACTATGACTAACACAGTGCCTGGCACCTGACAGGTGCTAAGTATTTCCTAATGAATGGAAAGAAATGGAGGAGTTGAGGAGGTAGGGAGGATGCAGAAGCCATACCAAAATACAAAATCTGTGGAGAAGAGCTGGGTCATTTTGTTGGTTTTGTTTCATTCTGGGAGAAATGGAAAAATGAGTTTACTTTAGATATGTTAAGTTTGACAGGCCTCCTCCATATGAGTTTAGAATATGAAACAAGCTTGGAATTCCTTGTGCAACAGATATGGAGTCTTCAGTGGTCAGAAATTGAAGACAAAGGAGTGACTAAGATTATCCTTGGCAATCTTGAAGCACATACCCGTCTCAAAATGGATGTCAGAGACAGAAATACACAGAAGGCAGCGTGATTTATTTTATTGAAGGACACCTAGCTGTATCTTGATATTGTGAGACTGAATCTTCCTTAGGGGACTGATTAGTCTGTTAATTTCAGTAATAACACGAACTATTTTACATGCACTCCACAAGTTTCATTTTTCAACCTCATGGTTTTGCAATAAGATAAAAAGAGTTTATTGATGGAAACACCCTATTTCATTCTTCTAGGCCCACTTTTGGCCTATATATGTATATACACATGTCATTATATAGCTTCTAAATCCTCTATCAAATAACATAAAGAACATCAATATAAGATTTATTAGGGGCTGGCCCGGTGGCACAGCCATTAAGTGCGCACATTCCGCTTCAGCGGCCTGGGGTTCGCTGGTTCGGATCTTGGGGGCGGATATGGCACCACTTGGCAAGCCATGCTGTGGTAGGCATCCCACACATAAAGTAGAGGAAGATGGGCACAGATGTTAGCTCAGGGCCAGTCTTCCCCAGTAAAAAGAGGACTGGCAGCAGTTGTTAGCTCAGGGCTAATCTTCCTCATAAAAATAAAATAAAATAAAATTGTTAAAAAAAGTTTATTAACAGAAAATCCTGTGTGTGCTGAAATTTCTAGAGCATGAAATTGATAATAAAGCTTAATCACCCTGAGAGCTAAAGACGTATAGACAAGCAATGGTCAAAACAGAACTGCAAACACGAAAATCATAGAGACATTCTTGATGAGGCTGCTGCATACCTAGCCCTGTATAAGACATCACTCAGAAACAAGCAGCCAAATATATAGACTGTCACTATCATCATGGTCCCATAGCAAAATGCATGATTCTAAAGTGAGGGGTGGCAAATTTTTCCTTCAAAAGGACAGATAGTCAATATTTTAGGTTTTGTGGGTCAAGACACAAAATTGAGCAAGTTATATAGGTAATTATATAGCAATAAAAATTTTATTGGTGAAATTTGAACAATAATAATAATGATAGAGTTCAGTTTTTTTTAAGACAGGTCTATTAACAAGACTGGAATTCTTTACTGTTTTTTAAAATAATATTTTGCCTAAATGGGGTTCAAATATATTGTTCCCTATCATCAAAATCAATTGCAAATGTTCGTCTGTTAATGCTGATCTGCAATGAAATTTTACATATTTCATATTTAAAATGTCCTTTTATACAGATAGGTATTGCCAAATACTGATATCAATCCACAAAAATATGATTTTAATTAAGCATATTCATCACTTGGAAGGCACTTATAGACTTCTATTGTACTCTTTTGATATTTTACTTTTAGCATGATATTACATTGCAGATTAACTACTCCCAATTGAAGTTATATGGAAGTTTCTCAATTGCCCAGTTAAATGGATTTTTTTTGTCAGTGTGTAAGGAAGATTGTTGCTGAGCTAACATCTGTGCCAATCTTCCTCTATTTTATGTGAGATGCTGCCACAGCATGACTCAATGAGCGATGCTAGGTTTGCACCCAGGATCTGAGCCCTGAGCCCCAGGCCACCAAAGCAGAGTGAGCAAACTCAACCACTACACCACCGGGCACACCTCTAAATGGATTTCTAAGTATGGAAATTTCCTTTGTACTTATATAGAGGTCTGAAAAACACTACTGGATCTATGGTTTGAGTTCAGAAAATATATCTGATGCTAAATTCGTGTGGAAATGGAGATCTCGCTTTTCCTTTTACCTTTTGATTGTACAAGAAGTACATAAAGCACCCTGACTTGTGTGTGGTGGGCAGAATTCTTAGATGACTCCCAAGATCCCTACCCTCTGATGTACACACCCTGTATAATCTCTAGAACTCTGAATAGGATGGATTTTACTCCCATGATTAGGCCTGACCACATGACCCCTTTAAATCTGGCATAGAGGTCAGAGATAGAGGAAGTCCAAGATTCTAAGGATGAGAAGGTTTTGATGCATCATTGCTGGCTTGAAGATGGAGAGGACCATGTAGCAAGAAATGTGGGTGGTCTATAGATGCTGAGAGTGGTTCTTGGCTGAAGCCATCAAGGAAACATGATTTTCTGTCCTATAACTGGAAGGAATTGAATTCTGCCAATAGCAAGAATGAGCTTGGAAGCGGGTTTTTCCCTAGAGCCTCCATAGGAGAACTCAGCCTGGCTGACGCCTTGATTTCAGCATACAGAACTGTGAGTTAATAAATGGGTTTTGCTTTAAGCAGCCTAGTTTGCAGTAATTTGTTACACAACAATAGAAAAGTGATATCTTTGATTCAAACAATTTAAGTTATTGTTGAAATGACTTTACTCCAGTAAAAATTTCACACATAAGCGCTGCTTTTCTTGTAAGTTTAGGTTGAATCCATTAAGAAACATTATCAAGTCTGAAGCAAAACTAATTTCCAAAACCATTTAATATTTGAAAATAGTGGTTTAAGGTTGTTCTTCCTGTTCAGAAAAATTTCAGTCTCAGCCCTGAGTTAAAAAAGAAAACTATAAGAAAACTTGATTGCCATTAATCCATTGAACCGCTGCATGGTGGGGTAACTCAGAATATTCAGTTTCTATTTTTGACAAAAATTCATGGAACTAACAATGGTTAAAGCCATAAGAGTGAATGAAGTTCACCATTGACATTATTGGTTAAATAATACACTATAAATTCAAATATTTTTCCACAAAGTATCTATTGATGAATAATACTTTAAACACCTTTTCATTTTCACAAACTTTGTAAATCTGCATAACTAACACTTTCTCTGCTCTATACATATTTTCAACACCGTTAGTTATAACATCTTAGCTGATTCCACTTCAGGTTGTACTGAATTAGTGTTTTCTCAACTTCTTAAAAAAATTCTTGCCCATAGTTGTTGTTGCAGACTATACACAAGGGCTAATTCTTCAGTCACTTTACACTTGGCATTGACTCCTGAAATAAACAATAATACTGAGTAGTATCAGCAACATCTGTTGGCTGATCAATAGCCAAGGAAACCACTCAAAATCAGTTGCTTTGTTTTTCAATTAACTATTGATGCTGCTCCCAACGTCCTCAATTCTTTCAGCAATTGTTCTTACAAAAAGGCTAAAAGTCTTAAACGTTTATTTTCTCTGGATAAATTTCTTCAACTACTGCAATCAAACACAATTTAATTAACTCAACATCAGCAAATGGCTTTCCCTGCTGGAGCGACAAATGAGTGACTCAGAAACTTACTTTGGTTGCATCTTCACTTTTACTTTTTACTTTTGTGAAGAAATTCTGCTAGGACGAGATATTCAATTTTAATTTTCTAATTTTTCTGACCATTGTTTTCTTATGAATTGCAAATATTGTTGATGAGTGCTTAGTTTGGTGATGTTGACATATGTTGTGTTATTTTAGCACAACTACAGTGCCACCACATAATAAACACAATGCTCTGCCAATGCTATGATATGACCATACGTGTGGCACTTGAAAGACTATAGACTTACAACTTTATCTCTATGATTGTTAGCCCACTGAGCAGCAATGTGAAGTGATGAGAGCACAACATAGAGTCTCTGTGGTGGCTACTCTGTCATTGTAGTGTATAAACAGCCAGAGAAATACGCAAACAGATGAGCATAGTTGTGTTCTAATAAAACTTTATTTATGGGCACTGCAATCTGAATATAATTTTCATGAGTCATGAAATATTATTTTGATTTTCTTTCAACCATTTCAAAATGTGAAAACCAGTCTTACTTAGCTCACAGGCCCAAGAAAAACAGGCAGCAGGCCAGATCTGGCTCTCAGACCATAGTTTGCCAGCCCCTGTTCCGAAGCTTAGATGTCTCATGCTCAAAGGCAAAACAGGGTGGGTTGTTGATCAGGGTCTCCATGTGTCACGATAGAACTCAGATTAAATAAGAATCTGGGAAGGCAAATAATATCCATTTTAGAAACATCGTTTTGCTTAAGCCTTGATGTAAGATGCATAATAAAAGAGCTGAAGGATGAAATATTGCTTGACGCACTCCTTAAGCCAGTGTTTCTTGACGTGATCAAGCACCTTGGGGGAAGCGGTACTTATTATAAATGCATATTCATGCTCCTCCTCTAATTTTATTTCATTAGAAAGCTATACTTTTAACAAGCTATCCAGTTAATTTTTGTGTATACTAAACTTCGAGAACAACTTCCTTAAAATGGAGATATTTTCGAGGCTGGCCCCGTGGCTGAGTGGTTAAGTTTGTGCGCTCCGCTGCAGGCGGCCCAGTGTTTCATTGGTTCGAATCCTGGGCACGGACATGGCACTGCTCATCAAGCTGTGCTGAGGCAGCATCCCACATGCCACAACTAGAAGGACCCACAACGAAGTATATACAACTATGTACTGGGGAGCTTCGGGGAGAAAAAGGAAAAAAAATAAAATAAAATAAAATCTTTAAAAAATAACCAATTATTAAAAAAAATGGAGATATTTTCATAGGTATTATAAGTGACTAAATCAATGTTTCGTGCTCATGTGTGAAACCAGAGGAGCCCATATGTATATCTGATTATCTATAGAAATGTTGTGAAGTCTGACTGTGGCATAAACCCATTCAGTAAATATCACTGTAACAAACTGGTACTAGGACAATGGGAAACTGGGAAACTTAGTCTTACATGTATGCTAAACATGCACACATAGGGCACACACAGAGACATACACGCAGACAGTCTACTGTCCTTCAGTAGGAAACAATTTAATGTATCCATAACATTTTTATAACTTTCTCCTTATAATTATTCAGGCTATAATTTCATGTATTGATATCTATGATTCTCAGGAATTTGTATGATTGCATTTTGAGAAGGTATTAGGAGAGAAAAGGGTAATAATTTTAAATCTGATTTGAATTCCTGTTTTTTCCAGAAAACCTTTCCTTTGCCAAAACATTTATTCTTTGAAACTTAGAAGCTTGTGCTAACTGGTGAGACCAAGACTTAATATAAATGATTTTTCACTTAATCCTTAGACAATACAGGGGTTCTGGAATATTCTCATTTGTCTTAATTAAAATTTTCAATGTTTTAAAATATGTTCACACAAACTCAACTCTCAAATATGAGAAAAAATAAACAATAGTTTCTTAAGACATAGCACAGACCACACAGTAACAAAGGCCAATAATGATGACAATTTTTCAAAGAATGCATCTGGGTATAATTGCTTATGAAAGCCTACATTCGAATTCATGTTAGGATTAAAACAGAAGTATAATCTGAATTTTGAAAATTCCATAACAGCCATTTAAAGATAACATATACTATAACATACCTTAAGATGCAGACTTAAACACATTTAAGAAACTTGTACCTATCATTAAAAAAGCAAGGGTTTTCATTTATTCATAAACAATCCTGTAGCAATAGGAAAAATTTTAAAAATAAAAAAAATCACACAAAATCCCATTACCTTAACAAACCAACATTCTTCTGCTCCCTAGTTAAAATGCACTAATTATTTTTACAGTTTTCAATCATAACAGGGATAAAACTTTGTGTCCTTGGAAAAATAAGAATTTTCCATGTTGCCTCATTATCATCATTAAGGGTCATTTATAGTAAATGGCATTGAGTAGGTGAATTCTAATTATATTCAACAGTCTCTGTATGTTGCATAATGAGGTTAAATGCTGATTTCTTAGTTTTAAAAATGTATTCAGGGGCTGGCCTGGTGGCGTAGTGGTTAAGTTTGAGTGCTCGGTTTTGACAGCCGGGGGTTCACCGGTTTGGATCCCAGATGCGGACCTACTCACCGCTTGTCAAAATGCTGTGGCAGGTGTCCCACATATGAAATAGAGGAAGATGGGCACAGATGTTAGCTCAGAGCTAATCTCACTAAAAAAAAAGTAGAAAGTATTCAAACAAGAACTAACTAGAGGGAAAACAGCAAAGAGCTCCTAACTGTTATGTGGAGATTGGGGTAGGTAGGAGACAGCATTCCCTATTTGATCAAAATACCACTTGTTGTCAATTAGTATGTAGTAACTGTCATTCAGTTGTGCTCAGCTGTAATTATGAAACAGAGTCATTCCACACCCCTTTTCCTTTTTTCCTGGGCACACAACTAGATTACATTCTCAGCTTCCCTTCCAATTAGGTTTGGCCACACGACAGAGTTTTGGACAATTGAACATTAGCATAGTCAGTTTGCAACACTTCTAGACTGGACCATCAAACTTCCCATAAGCCAACTTCCATGATCCTTCTCATTCTCTCCTTGGAAGGAGACAACTATACAACCTTGGAAGCCATGTCTTGAAGATAATACAGACTCCATTAACCTGGCTTCCTGAATGAATCCCTACTTCCTCTAACCTGGAATAGCTCAGGACTATTTTGTGAGAAAGAAGTAAACTTTTAATCATTTAAGCAATTATAAATGTTGTGGTCAGTTTTTTACAGCAGTTATTATTACTCTGTTATTATGTAGTTGGGGATAAATGCAAAGAGGAGGTTGCATTTTCTTTCTTTTTATTCTTTCCAGGACAAAACTGCTAGCACTCTTGCCCTTCCAATGCCTGCACCACTTCTGACTTCACTGTCATCACCATCTCTAGTTTCTACTTGAGCCTGTAGTAGAGTCTAAAGACTACGGTCCTACACTTTCTTTCCTATACAAAAACTGGGTGAGCCTTATCCAATTTCGATCATTATATCTAAAATAGAAAAATAACCATTTGATCCTGTAGTCTTAGTTCTTCTTAACTGACAACTCCGATAACACAAAACCAGGTATATCAACATTTTACAAAAAAGAATTAGAATTGACGGAAACCTCCAAAAGTGCTTAGTACATCTGCAGATATAGTTCTATCTAGGACAGGCATGGCTGGTATTCCATTAGATTGTTTTAGCATCCAATATTTATCCATTTTATTAAAATTAAAGGCTTGAAGAAAGGCATGCTGTTTCTGCAATTTCAGGAATGTCTGATCTTTTGCCAATAATAACACTAACATGTAATTATGCCTGTTATCTGCTGTATCTATCATGAACCTAACCACAAAATGTAACTGTACAGCATCATGTCTTATTCTTAGACATGAACAAAATATCAGATTCCCAAGAGCAAACATGCATCATCTCTATATGTATCTAATCTCAACTAGCTCTTCAATTTAATTTGCATTCCTTAAATTCAGCTGACAATCTATCTTATTCCCTATGATAGCTCTTCCAGAACTTTTCTACTCTTCTCAAGTGTCCACCTCCAACCCTGCATTTCTCATTTTCAGCAGTTATGTTACTGAGAAGATGCAGGCCATCATAATGAGTTCACTTGAATTCTTCACTTTTCATCTATCTATATTTTCACCCAAATGTTTCCCCTGACTTTCCTTACCAGATGAATAACTTTCCAGTATCTCTTTGAAGGCTTATCATACACTATACCTCCTAGACTCTACATACACACCCTTCTTTACTCTAGATTCAGTTTACTTTCACCTCCTCCAGGTTTTCTCTATCAAGCTTCCTCATTTTCCCAGTACATACAATTTTTCCTTCCTCTCTACTAATTTCTTTTTCCCAGTCTAAAGTAAAATTCTACCTACCCATTAGGACAAAAAAAAAAAAAAAAACAAAGCAAGGAAATCTTCCTCAAGGACTCTCAATGTTATTGCATCTTTCTCCTTCTAAATAACAAACTTTTAACAGAATAATCTACATTCCACTAGATTATTTTTCTAGCCATTGGTTTCTTAATTTGTCTTCATCTAGATTTACGAGGAAGTGGGCTGGATATTGTCAGCTGAAGATGGGATAAGATAGCCATAGAAATAGAAGAGCAAAGGCAAGACGAAAGGACAACGTGTTTGGAGGGAACATACTTGCCTCGTTGGTGGCAGAACTATGTACTTGCAGGGCAAGAATGGGAGAAGCCTGGGAAAGCAGAAGATGATAGAGCCTTGAGGGGCCTGAACATCAAGATCTGTGTAGCATATTCAGTGGTTTCATTGCAGTTATTTTTAAGCAAATAAATACTTCACAGCCTCTAAAACCACCAAAACATGAGACTGCATGTTAAATTCAGGAAAATGAGTAAATAAGGGAAATTATCCACTCTTCTCAGTCCCACCTCTTTGTCTTTTGCTACATCTTATCACTTATTTCTTGCTATTATATTTGTTTGCCTTTAGTCCAAATCTAATTATCAATGTGCTTCTCACAACATGACAATTCACAGCTTTCTTTGCCACTATCAGAACTATTTTCATATATTTCACATAATATGTGAAAGACAGTGAGGAGATAATCTGTGAGGGTAAATAAGCCATTAATAAAGGATATTCTGGTTAAAAGAATGAGAAATGACTATTTAACATCACTTTCAAAGTTTCCTATGAGCTTTTTGAGATATGATTCTTTCACAAGGCTGCTGCGACTGTAGTAGGGAACTCACTGAACCAGTAATTCAGCCTTACAAACAGATTTGCTCTTTTAGGAATTAAGTGTGTACAGTTGTCGCTGTTCCTTCTGAACTTTCTCATAGAGTTACAGTGTGTAATGGTGTTTTACTGAAGCAAAGTCCATGGGCTGAGCTGATATGTGCATAGCTATTGACAGGAATGGAAAGCTGACACATACTGATGGCTTTCTACGGCCCCGACACTGATCTATATGCCTTCCATTTATTAACTTATTTAATTCTTCAAATATGAAAGGTGGTTCAAAGAAGTTAAGGGTTTGGGCTAAAGTGCAATAGGCAGGATCTGCCCAGGCAGATGAGTGGCTGTCTATGCTCTTACCATCACATCACTTGGGCCTTTCCTGGGGCACCAAAAGCTGCTACTTACATATACAACCTATCCTAAGTCTGCTAAATGCAGTAAAAATAGTTAGTGCAGACAACAGAGGCAAGGAGTGTCTTCACAAAAATGCCACAATTTAAGAGAAATTGCCCCAAGGAAAGAGACGTTATATTTTTCCCCAATAACAAAAAAACGTGCTTGGGTCAGTTTACCTGGTTTTCAGATCAGAAAGCAGATGACATTGCTCTATGACAATTAAACAGAAATTAGATTATTTTTCCGGATGGAGGGAAGGGCCAAGATGCTTTCTGCATTGGTGATTACAGAGGGACAGACTGGCAGCCGTAGGGAATCAGAGTCTTCTCACAGATGTTAGAGACCTGAGGAGAACGGGAGAACAGAGGAGAAAGGGGCAGGAAGAGGGAGAATTCTATAGCTATTTCCGTATATTTCTATACATACTTCAGTTTTGTTTATAGGTCTTACTTTCCCAGAGTTTAATTTAAACTCAGTCTTATTTCTTAAAATTTTCATCCTTGGTCACAAGAAGGATACTATTATTCTGCACGGAAGGACTAAAGGTATGCTGATTATCAGTATCATTTCAACAATCTAAGGGCTACATTAGCACTTCATTGTCATGAAGGAGATATTAGGGCAAGCTAGATTATCCTCTTCCTGGGTCTTTCAGACACAGACCTTTCCTCTGAGGTAACAGAGTCTTAGTTACAGCAGCAGTAGGTCAGCTGATGCAGGTCCAATCAAAGATTTTGGTCAAAATGATTTCAGTTTACTGAACGAGAAAACTATAGATGTTAACTGGAGTTAACCAGTAGCAAGCAAGACCTATTAACTTCTTTATTAAGCAGACGTATGCTATGTTTACATTAAGGGGCAAGTGTAGTTTCCCTCCAGTCCCACTAAGTCAAGACAGGTCATGGAAGGTGAGCTAGACTTACATAGCAAAGAGACAGCTGAGTATATGTCGAGCTGGAGTTTGATCTAACTATGAAGGATGGCATTCAGACAGTTTATTTCCATGATATCTTTCCAGAAAGTTAAGCATTTTTTCTTCTACTGTGTCAACTTTTCCAAGGCTAGTACAGAAATACTCCATGAATCAGAATACAGACTCAGTGGAATAGTTTCAAGTTTTTCTGATGAGGCTTACTTGTTACATGATATGAGATTTTAAACCTAACTTACAATTAACTAGGATGAAATGCTTAATATAGGCAAACTTAATTGCCACCTCATATGCTTACCCTTAAAAATATGAAATGTAAAATATTTCTGGGGATGCATTTATTTCTTACTTAGCAGACACTGTAAGGCAAGATGGTCAGGAAAAAAAAATTCAACAAAATTCCATAATTTACCCAAATAGCAGTAACTTTAAAAGGAATAAATAAAAATAGTTGTATTGTCTTATCTGAGTAGAGTTTTCAGGAATGAGCTAATCTCCACTGAAGACACACAGATTAGTCTGCATTGAAGCCAACATTTCAAACATTTGGTAAGGTATTTATCTCCATTCCACTTAAGAAATAGCTCAATACTGTATATTAAAGCAGAGAAATAATTTATTTCTTCAGCATTTCCAAGAGAAATTTTCAGTGCCACAAGTTTCTTTAAGTGATAAATCCCTTTTTAACAGAAGGGAAAAAATGAACAAACCAAGTATGGATTAGTGAAACGTGTGTAAAAAGAGTTTCTGAAAAATGAATATTTACAAACATTGAAACATATCCTTTACGCTGTGTTAAGCAAAAGAATGTAATGAGAACTTCATAGCCTTGAGATTCACTTAAGTGATTAAAAAAGGCCAAGAAGATTTTTGAAATGACATTATAAAAATAAATCTATTTATGCATCTCTTCAGGCATCACTGTAGAGTTTTTCCACTCCACCTCATTCTCCCACCTGTTTGGAAAGATATGCCCTGGCAGTGTGTCTAGGACCTAATATCATTCCTAACCACATACAAATTGAATTCCAGCCTCATAGCATCAAATCTCTGGGGAGTAAAATCTGGCCATGTAGGAAGAACACAAACTGTTCCTTAACAAGATGGCAGGTATTTGGCACGTGATTCAGGTTTTGTTTAAACAAGCTGATTAGCAGTATCACGTTGGCAAGTTCATTGTTTATAATCATTCTATTTCATTTGTCTATAAAAAGTAGAGGCACATATTCTGTTTTATAAGCCTGCTATGAATCAATAGGCATTTTTCTCTCTCTCGAGTAAATACTGCATAGCTAAAAACAAGGAGGAAAAGAGATAATTTAAGTGCAAGAGATTTTAAAGGCCACCAACATTGGTGTAAGAAAAAGGTTTCTGCTAACAATTACCCCATTAACCATACTCAAACTTTTGTGGAAGAAAAAATTAGACATGCCAGTAAATCTCACTGTATTTCCTGCCTAAAATCATTGTAGATAAATGGACTCCCATCTAGGATTATTACTTTTAAATATCATTTTCAAATCCTTCTTGCCAAAGGAGTCTTAGTACTTTCTCAAGAGAACCATCACACTTAGATATTTGTGAAAAGTAGTAAATTAATTACACTTTTTTGGTGACTGGTGTTTGACAATTGAATATTAGGATTCAGACTTTTTTAATACAAACAATGCCATTTTGATTTTCACAGGGGCAGAGCTAAGAGAAATCTGTTTTCTATATCCTCTTACTCATTTAATATCTCCCTTTCTAATCCAACCCAAAGATTCTTAAACCATATCCTCAACTATTTGATGCTCTTGATTTTTCCATTTCTGTTCTCAATTCTAACCCCTACTATTGTTTTTAGGATCATTATGCAGTATCCCTTTTATGGCAAGTACGGAAAGCAAAATAGTACAGTGCTTAGAGACATGAACTTGAATACCAGGCAGGCCTGGGTTCAAGGCCACACACTCCAGCTTAGCCTCTCAAACCCCAAGCTTACTCATCTAGTACCTATCTTGCTTGGTTCTGAGGCTCCAGTGAGATAATGCCTATAAGTGCTTAGAACAATGGCTGAAACAAAATATGTCTTTTACTAGCAAATAATATTTATGAGTTTTAATTATGATTTTTATTAAGTATTTTCCTTTCCTTGCCCTCTCCTGGCTTTGTATAAACTCAGTCTGTAAATATATTTAATCTATTCCATTTTGATTTAAAATATTTTTAAAATTAACTTAAAAAAGTTATGAAAAACAATTCCCCCTCTCTCTGGCTAATGGCATACCTATTTTCCCTCTTATCTATAACTTCTTGAAAGAATAGGCTAGACATCCTGTCACCACATTCTCACTTCATTTATTCCTGAGTGCACTGGTTTCTGTTTAGTACCCCAACCCTAGCACATTTTTTTAGATGGCAATCTTACCTACTCACTTTCCTCTAGCCAGACTCATCTTCTTACTGCATGTCGCTACCTGGATGTAGGACCAGCACAGACTCAGCGAGTCTAAATCAAAACACAACCTTCGTCTTCAAATTTGCTTTGCCTCTTCTATTGCCTACTCCAGTTGGTGCACCACTATCATCCGCTTGACAATATTAAAATAACAAGAAGTATTCTTTTAATTACAAACTATAACAGCAAGAACTAAAGCTGTCTGAATGTTCACTGTGTGCCAGGCGTTGTTCTAAGTGTTCACAAATATTAACTACTTAGTGTTCACAAAATTCCAATGCAGTAATTACTATTATTATCTGATGAAGAGCAAACTTAAAGAACTGGGCCAAGGTCACATAGCTGGTAGGTAGCAAAATCAGGCATTAGGCCTTTGGAGCCTACACATTTAACCACTTTACTATATTGACGTCAGTTAGGAAGCCAGAAATATGAAAGTCACTTTTAACTTCTTTTTTTCTTTTTTTTTTTTTTCCGAGGAAGATTAGCCCTGAGCTAACTACTGCCAGTCCTCCTCCTTTTGCCGAGGAAGCCTGGCCCTGAGCTAACATCGTGCCCATCTTCCTCTACTTTATATGTGGGACGCCTACCACAGCATGGTGTGCCAAGCAGTGCCATGTCCGCACCCAGGATCCGAACCAGCGAACCCCGGGCCGCCGAGAAGCGGAACGTGTGAACTTAACCGCTGCGCCACTGGGCCGGCCCCTCACTTTTAACTTAATTTCCTTCACTTCCTTTATTGGGTTAGTACCAAATTCTGCTCATTTTAGCTCCTATACACCTACCAAATAGATCTCTTCAGATTATCATTTTATCTCACTACATGATTGCTACATTCTTTGCTTCTAGTTCTTTCCAATCCAACTTCCCTAATCCTGCCAAAAGGATCTATCTAATATTAAATTCTGATGAGTTACTTCTCTGCTTCAATGGCTCCCAATGACTTTGAGGATAAAAATTAAGTTTAACTGTACAGACACTGCCTACCTCCTCAATACCAACTCTTGTCACTTTTATCCCCACATATAAAGTTCCAGGGGAATAGGGATCCCAAATTGCATCCAGGCTGTGCCCAGGGCTGAAGTTCAGGCACGTGTGATAACCTAGCAGAGTCTATTGAGCAGAGTACTTGAGAACTTTCTAGGAGAATTCAAACCCAGGGACACACAAAAAAAAGTCAAGAACTGGCCAAAAAATGGGATAAGAGATAAGGAGTCAAAGCAAGTTTGAAAGACAACATAACGAGTTTGAGGAGCCAGCAGCAAATTCATATGGCAATGTACAACGAATGAACTTGCACTAGTGACAAAGTCCTAGTCATGAGAGGGGAGGGGTTCTTTCAAATATAGCACATTGACCATCTCTTCAACTATTCTCTGGAACTCGCCTGCCTGCAGCAATTGAAGAAACTGTAAAATATTAGCCAACAGCATCTCCTGGGACTCCCTAATAACTGCAAGTCAGAGGAGAGAAAGTCCCCTTCCCCTCGCCATTTTGCACAGTCTGCTTCCCACCTTGGGCTCTACGGGGATGCAGGGTGTCTCTGGTACTGCCTGATGGAATAGTAATTGTGCTTTCTACATCTGGAAGAAATGTGGCAGCTGATGGGGACTTGTGAAGTCTGGAAAAGCAACCATAGATAACATGGTATCTGTTGGAGCAGCAACGAAGTGTTGTAGAGTGAAATGTTGACAGGCCACCCACAGCCCAGCACGGGAGCCTGCCATGCAAGAGAGCAAATGCAGAACCTGTTTGGAATAAAGCTTTTTATAAAAACGTTTGAGATAATATTTATCAATCACAGACACAACCCCCCTAGGGTCCGGGAGCCTAGGGCGCTTAACTATAAAGAAGCAAGAAGGAGCAGAATTTAAGTATCACTGTTACATGACTTTTTTGGTACCAATAAGCTTATGAGGACTGAGGAAATTCAAATTATGCCAGAAATATTAAGCACTTGGTAATTTTCCAAATACACTTGACTTGCTTACTGTCCTAACCCTTCCCTGTGTTAGAATTATTCTGCAGCATATGTTATGAAGAATTTGAAGGCAATGATCATCTAACGTGAAAGAGCACTTAGTACACAGTTGGCATCTAAAAATATTTACCACACTGGATTGAATAAAAGTTGAAAAAACATCCAATTAATTTAATTTATTAAGAAATTCAAATGTAGTAGACTCATTCATTTATTTATCCATTCTTTAATTCACTCGAAAACATTCATTGACTGATAGGTGCTGGGCTAGATTCTAGAGATGCAAAGCCACAAAAGACAATTTTTGTCCTCACGGAGCCCACTGTAATAGAAAACAGAAATGGAAACTGCTAATTTTGGGTACTTACTATAAGACAGACACTATGCTAGTGTTTGTAAATGAATTACCTCATTTGATCCTCACAAAATAATGATGAAATTTCTATTATTTTCCCCATTTTATAATAAGTGGTCCCTTAAAGATTAAAGTGATTAGGCAAAGTCACACAGCTAGGAAGTTACAGAATCAGAATTTCAATTTTGGGGTCTATGTTAGGTCAAGGCTAGCATTCCTCAACCTTCCATCTTTCAGCCATGACGTTGATGATTCTTGCCATACTATTTCCACTTAAATAGATTTGCTTGGACTTGTCTAGAGGTATTATGTCCATGAAATCCTCAGCTTGATTTGTTAATTTTTCATAATATGCATTAAAATAAACATATTTCTATCAAAATTAAAAGTTGGTCTTCATACTACCCCAAATTATTTTGAGTGCCCCTTTGTATGGACACATCTTGGGACATACTGCCCTATGTCATGTCATGTTACCTCACATGCAATTGGAGGGCCAAAGTGAAGCCAGGTGGTGGCAGCCATAAATCCTGCTCTTCTCTGCTACCATTGTGAGAAATGTTGTTACGATCACTTTCACCTTTCACTATGGTCCAAAGCCACTATTCAACAAAACTAAGAGGTCTCCGTGACCCATCCCAGGGAGTGGTCCCCACTCCTCCCCCTCAACCCAATGTCACTGCTTGAGGTTTAGCCTAAATTGTGTGGGTTCATAAAAACAAGTCCAAAAGGCCAGGAGGCACTTGATTCTCATTGCGGTCTATCTTTTGCTGTTGTTGCTTTGTTTTGTGTATTTGTTTGTTTGTTTGGAGAGGGGAGTAGTCATGGCTCCAGTACCTGTTTGAATAGACTGGGAAAGGTGAGGCAATATGGTTCTATCCTGAGAGAGGCAGGTATTTAAAAGACAACAACAACAACAATGATTGTACAAACACATTTGCTTCTAAGATTATCTCCAGACCTTAGACTATCCTATAAAGAAATTCACCCTCTTCAAGGTCTCATTTAACCATGGTCCCTAATTCTGAGTTTTCCCCATAGATCCTTTTTCTGATAACTAGAAACAATTGCTTTAAGGAATGACTAATTTTTAAAGATTTAACTACTTTGATTGAAATCTTTATAAAAACACTAGTCCTTTATATGTTTCAAGTATACCGAACTTCACCTCATCTTTTCCATTGACACAATAGAATATAATCCAAATTGCTTCTCTGTACAAATGGTCACATATGATTTGTGCCTAGCTACCTCCCCACCCTCATCTCATACTACTCTTCCCAGTGTTCAGCATAGTCCAAGCACATTGGATTTCTTACTGTTCTTCACACACATTAAGCTTATTTATGCCTCAAAATCTTCACACTTGCTGTTCCTTCTGTATAACACTTTCATCAGCTCTTCCCATTGCTCTTCTAGCCATTCAGACCTCACCGCAAATGTCGCCATCTCAGAGAAATCTTCTATTACCACCCTTTGAAAGTTGTTCCTCACTGTTTATCACATATCTTGTTTTTATTTCCTTTTGCATTTACCACATGAAATTATCAAGTTTATTTTTTATTTGTGTATTGATTGTCTGTCTCCCTGAATAGAACATAAATTATATTGGAAGAGGGACTTTGTTTTATCCTCTGCTCCACATCTTCAGTGTGTGCTTTATTCACTGTTCCATATCCCTACTGTCTAGAACAAAGAAGTCAATAGTTATTAAAGAAAGACTCATTTTAGAGGCCAGGTGACAGATTTTGTGGACTCACTGTACTTTTACAGATCTTGCACTTCTCTTTATTTCTTCTATCTCTTATCTTGGTATTTGACTGTCATCTCTCACTTTCGACTGCTCTCAAGCTGTTTTCCTCTCATATGGTGCAGTACGACCACACCAGTCTTCATAAATATAGCCTCTTTTCTTTTCTGTATGTCCACCAAAGAAATGGCTCATTTGAAATTAGTATATTTAAGACATAGTGAATCAAATTTTTCTTCTACTGTTTCTAAAATTCTACATATATGAAACTTTTGTCTGTTTATGCCCAAGTTTTTGTAGCATCTGAGATGATAAAAATAAGACCCACAGTTGTTTTCTTCTCTGGCAGAGCATGTGTGGTCTGCTCTGGTTGATATCTGATGCAGTCAACTCTGGCTATAAGCAAGGAGAGAATCATTTGAGGATGTGGTGGTGGGGAACAACACAAACAATATTTATACAGATGCTCACATTCATTTGGGCCACATTCTCATTCTGAAAAAGAGCATGTACAAGGATAGACCACAGCTTGTCCCATCTGGGTAGTGAAGGTTTCTGCTGAGGCAACTGGATCTCACTGCATGTGAGGAAGCTGTTCCTGGAACAAGGTAAGTGGGAAGAAGCTATGTGGTAAAAAAGCAAAACAAAACAGAAGGCTCTAGCAGTCTGTAGATTATAATTAGACTTTACTTGGAAGAGGTGCTAATGGAATTGATTCTCTAACATATCTAGGAATATCCAGAATAGTCTACACTGGCTATTAGTTAACAATTCATCAAATATTTCCCTAAATGAATGGTGAGGTGTGGATATGTTATAGAAATCTCATCCTTGCCCAAATAAGGAAACCATCTACAAATATGTATTAACTTGGCTTTCATCACATCTAAGTATATACCTAATTTGTTTTAATGATGCTACTATGAGACATTTCCAAATACTACAGAATGTATAGGGTTTGTTAGTAATCCTTAATGATCTGGTCACCACTGGAACAATTTTAGCCCCAAAAACCTGGCCCCTGCCTCTAACAAAAGGTCAAGTTATAGAGACTCATCCAAGCTATGCAAGTGAAGTTTTTCTTTCTGCTTTGGACTCTAAAACTCATAATGCATTTGTTCTGCACAATTCAATCACAGTGGTCTTTTCACTTTATTTTAAAAAGTGTCAAATTCAAGACAACCAAAATAAACAATTTCATCTAAATAAATGTTGCAAATAATCTGAGATATTTTAAAAATAGTAAACATGCTTTCTACCCACAATTGACATTTATAAATAATAAATACTATGATTTCTACTGAAAGCTGAAACTTTTGGCAGAGCTTTAGCCAAGTTAGAATTCAAGATATCAGTTAAATGCCATTTTATTCTGGCAAGTAATAACTGAATTCACAAACACAGTGCAGATATTGGCAACTCTTCTGCACACCTGTTATTACATATTACAATGAAACAAATATTCAGAGTATTTGGCAAGTCATCTGCTTTGAAACTGTGTTGGTAATCACAGTTGAGAACAGCATATAGATATGTACTGTTCTTTTCTACTGAGAAAACATTACCATATATAAAACTACTGGTGACCAGCATCTGGCCTTGCAAAATAAGAATCAAAAACACAGACTCCTCCATTCTCTGCCAGGTGACATAAATGCTGAGCTTTTTGCTTTCCATTGGAATCTGCAGGAAAAGGGCTGAAGAATGCCTGTCTTGTGAGACGTATGTATTGACCTCAAAGGGTGAAATGCAGGGCACTATTTATTCAGGTGAAAAAATACAAAGCTTTGCATGTTGTTCAGCAGTGATCAAACAAAGAAGATTCCAAAGAATGTACTCCATGTGTGACTTTCAGAACTCAACTGTTGTATTTTCAGTATTAAGTGGTAAGGCAGAAACACTACAGTTGTTAAGGCAGTGACAATTTCATGTATAATACATTTTCCAATGGAAGGTTTTTTAAAATAATTTTTGTGTATTAACAATAGCCAGAGAAATATCAGGAATGATTTCCTCTATGACTAAATTTAATTGTTTATGGTAGCTATAAGGGCAATAATCTACATAGTTGAATGAATGAATGTTACAAATTATTTTTGTTGTAAAGTTTGTAATGATAGAAGCTAATACTTTGTTTTGGATAGCTTTTAGATGGACTAAAAAAGTCACCATTTTATATCATGTAAATCTGAGCAGGATGTAGTCATCAAATTATTTACAAAGCACCCAATACATACTTGCTAGGTGATGGGTATAAGACCCAAACCCTGATCTCAAAGAATTTGCAATAGTGATGTCCCACCACAGGGTAAATCCCCCTTCTGTATATCTTTAAAGCTTTCTGCAATAGCAAGCTAGTAATTTTATTTTCCATGGGTCTCAGTTTTCTTATTTATAAAATGAGGATATTAAGACAGATCACTTACAAAGCTCCTTTTAGGTATGAAAATTGAGATTCCACAATAACTAATTTCAAGAATTCTGAGGCTGAGGAGACTGGGTGGTGGAGCTGGAGTTGGAGATGGGAATGTGAAATATGGGGCTTTAATAAATAAATAGGAGGGAGGAGCACATTCCAAGGAAATGGAATTGCGAGAGCACAGGTTAGAGGAGAGTTGACATAATAGAGAAGTCTAGTGATGGGACGGACTTTCTCGAGTAGAGACACACATTGGAGGGTAGTAGGAGAGAAAGTTGACTGGTAGGTTGGGCCAGATGGTGGAATGACTTGATTACCCAGCTGAGGGTCCAGATTTTATTATACGGGCAAAAGTGTTTTATAAGGAGAAGGGTAACTTTTGCAAAGTATCTCTCATAAGACTTATGAAACTGATGTGTATGGGTGTATTAGAGGGACTAAGTCCAATTAGAAAACCATTGGGCTATAGGAACTGGTATATCAAGAGCCTTGCTCAGGTAGTTTCAGCTGGAATTGTAAAGGAAGCATGGAAGTGTTATACCGTGTACATGGTCTCCAAGTCACTGCACTGGAGAGTGGAGATCAGTTTTTCATGCATCTTTGGAGGAAATCCATTTACATTTTCATTTTTCAGGGCAGAGGCTTCATATCACAGTAGAAATCTAGGCTCAGGAAAGGCCAGACCCTGGTTAAGCACCAAAAATATGATCAATAATCATATTCTCTAGAAACCTTCTTGAGGAATGTCACCCTGGTTAAGCACCAAAAATATGATCAATAATCATATTCTCTAGAAACCTTCTTGAGGAATGTCATCCATGTGCTGCCACTGCATGATTAACCCCGCAGGTGCTCAACAGCAGTAAAACACACAAAATAGTGAGAGCTGGGGCAGCATTTCTGCAATGAGAAAGGTGACAAAATTTTTCTTAGCATACATTTGTATGATCATAATGAACTAAAGAACTACTTAGTTCTAATGATTTTTTTAGGAAGATAATAATATTTGCAATACAAATTAAGGTATTTTTATAACATAGCCTCAAAAAGGTGCAAAAGGAAAGCACAAAAAGCTAGAGAGGCATATGCATAACTAGCAGGCAGAGGGGTGCAAAATTTGGATATCACTAGATAGGGCAACAATCTAAAAAGCTCTCTTAGGGGTTGATTCTAACAGCATTAAAAGAAAATTTTCATCAAAGTTTTCATGGATTTATTCAATCCTAAACACGTAGGCTATACTTGGTTGGTTAGTGCAAATTTACAATTAAATTGTGAAAATCGTTCTTAGCATGTTACCTCTGGGGTCCTTTTTTCTAACTTAGTTCCCACAAGAAGATGAAAAATATTAAGAACCTGAATCACTCAGTATTACTTGTGCCAGATACACTGTGTAGATCCCATGGCAGGCATATTTAATGAGGGAGTCAATTGCTGCCTCAGTTCTAATTTGGCCTTTCCCAGTGTCCAATATGTTTCTCTCAGATGAACTGGTCCATGGGGAGCTTCAAAAAAGTCAGGGTGTGTGAAGAGAAGGAACAGGAAAAATTTCAGCATTATGACAGTTTTCTGCAAGCTTTATTTTTAAGAAAGTTGTGTCAATTGATTTCTGTGGTTTAAATTAACCAAAGCATAAGCAACTTAATTAATCAAAATATTCCCCATAATATCAACTCACCCACATACTGCCATTCCATTGTGGAGTAACATATTTCTGCATTGTCCTACATATGGTCCAAATTAGCACCTGCACAGTTCAGTTATTAAATGAAAAACAGCTCTTTACTTGACCTATAGAGTTCTTGTATACAAGACCCCATCCAACAGCATTATGTCTTCCCTTATCAGATGTGTGTGGTAGGACATAATGAATGTAACACTTCAGTGCAATTGGCAAGATTTCAATTCCCAAGCATGGGGTCACATTTCCCTGCTCAATGTTTTGAAAGCAGACATTATGCATTGGGTAGCTAATGGTGAAGCTCTGGATTTTTTTCCCTCAGAGATCTCAAACCAAATCTGAGAAGCTAGTAACTTAAATTTAATAACAGTCTGAAAATTCATTCACTGAACAAGAGCTTCTTAGAATAAGTGATGAAAACCCCAGAGAAATGTGAGTGAATGCGTGGGGCCAGCCCCAAAGTCTCTCTTATCTGAAAAATTTTAAAGGATGATAGCATTGCATAGAGTATTTAATTCTGGTTTTGCAAATAAGTTTCCTGTTGGTTGCCTTGATAAAGCAACATCCAGATCCAAATTTTAAATAATTTTCCTATATTTTAAATTATGTATAATTACACAAATAATGCATATCTACCTCATCATACTGTTTATGTAAACTTTAGTATTTTACCATTTGTATTTATTTTTAAAAATTTTTCTAGACTTTAGATTGGGACAAACATAACATACATATGTGTCTGAAGTGCTGAGGCTTCAGCAGAAGAGAAACAGAGTTTTAAGACCGTGTAACCAGACAAAATAGAATCTACAGAAAGATATATGTTTATTTACTCAGAAAAAGAAAAGTGAGAAGGTGATTGTAATTAGAGTTTTTAATGATGTAAAAGACTAGCAGTCCTAGCAAATAGTAGCTAAACCTTATCCACTTGGTGAAGAACAAGAAAAATGGAACTCATTTGGAACAGAAACGATCTAGTTTAGATAATAATAATGACTTCCTGATTCTAAAAAATTAAACCAGCGTATAATAGTTAGAAAGATTTAAAAAATAGATATCTCAGGGTAAGTGACATAAAACAAACTAACTGAAAAAATAACTAAATGAAATAAAACAAATAACCCAAAAAGTCTTAAGATGCCTTCAGACAATGAACAAATGTCATGTATACCTAGAAGGTTACATTCTGATTAATCAGTTGTAGAACAAAAAGGATATAATCAATTTGGGAAAGACTCAGAAATGGACAACTGCAATTAGCAAGGATGGTATGTAGCTCTCACGTAAGACTAGATTTGAAACGACTGGCACTCTAGTTTAGAAAGCGAAATTTAAAAATATATAGGATTAAATATAAAAAAATCCTAAAAGCTATAAAAATGGACTTATCTGCCAAATATTAAGATACTAGAACTAATGTGCACTCATTGACATTCAGAGAAGGAAGTTTTATATTACAGAAAAGGAAATGCACTGATTTCCATGAAAACACAAAAGCTCTTTAAACAAATATTTATTGACATCTGCTATGGATAAAGCACTGTGTAAATAGTATGTACTCAACAAATATCTCATAAATTTTGTGCTATTCCTATTTTACAAAACTAAAATTATAAAAAAGTTCTAAAGTACTTATTTCAAGCAGTTAAGTAGTAAACACATGGAACTCATTAACTTTAAAAGCTAAGCTACAAATACAACTACGTTCAAGAGATATTTCATTAAACTCAATGTGGGTAGATCCATATTAGGTTAGTTGAAAGAAAGTAGAGACTTTCTAGGTATACATGAAAGTTCATGTTATAAAACAAATACCAGTTTCCCCTATTAAACACCTCTTCGTAATAACAGAATAAAAAATATTAGATTGAATAATCAAGGGGAACTTCTGTAGGACTTCTGACTTTATGAAAATTTAGATATAATCGACTAGATTTTATTACTAAGAAGCATGAGGACCTACAGAGATTTAAGAATTGAATAATATAAACATTAATCTGTTGGTACGGAGGAGAATGTATTGGGACACCTTTTGCGATATTTTCCACCTTTGTGACTCTATAAATAACAGTTTATAGAGGCTTCACATTTACATTGTATTCTTCCCAGCACCATCATCACCACATCAGTCTACAGAAGAGCAAATTCATTCTCATATTATCTTTGAGATAAAGGTGTTATACTGGAGAAGGAGAAAAACTTTGACAGAATCTGTGGACCAGATGAAGAAAAATGTGCTGAATGAGAGGTAATTCACAACCTGTAAATGAGCAGCCCTCGTAGAATGTTGAAGGATGAATTGATACAGGGCTCTCTGGTGGGGGACTTCAGGGCTCTGTGCTTGGTACCAACCTGTTCAACATTCTTATCAACAATCTGGATAATGATAGTGAATGTATTATCCAATGGCAGGCTTCAAGAGCTAGGAGAAAGATGTGGGATGACAGAAACAAGATTGGAAGGATCCCAATGGGGCAGAATTGATAGGGTGAAACTTGAAAAATGAAATCTAAGTGACATGCATAAAATACTTCCTTGGAGTCTTAAAATAATGGGTGGGGAAGATCTAGCCTAAAAGCAGTGAAAAGGTGACCTTTGAGAAAGGGACTTAATCTTCTAAGTCTCAGTTCCTTCATCTATGTGATGCAGGTAATAGTAAGGTGGTTACAAAGAATAAGTGCGTTATGCTTCTAGAATGCACAGTGCTTAGCATTTAGTAAGGTTCGATAGATTCTAGTTACTGTTCTTACTATTAAATATCTTGTAGAAGGCAACTGGAATCTGACAAATATCTCATTGTGACTCCATGACAAACTATCAAGATAAAACACAATGACAAATACCATGTGCTGTTCAACAGAACACACTGTTTCTGGTCTAATCATTAAAATTGTATGACTCTTAAGAATATAGAATGCTAGTAATATTTCAGGTCGTTTAAGATAAAAGAGTTAGGAACAATTTTGGGAGTGGAAACATGGACTTTGAAATGAGACTGAAGAGCTCTGACACTAGCTACCAGTGTGATTTGGGGCCTGTTACTTGAGGTCCCTATGCCTCAGTTTTCTCATCCATAAAATGGGAGTGATAAGAATAGCTAAATCATAGCACTGCTGGGAGGGAGGATTTCAGAGATAAAATGGGAAAAACTCTTAGCACAAGTCTGAATCAAAGAAAATGCTCAATAAATATTACTTATTGTTATCATTAACAATGTGTGTTTATCATCTAAATTAATTCAACTGAAAGAGAACTAAAAGGCCTTTGACAATACATTGTATCTCTTCATACAAACAAGACAATAAGTCTTGGTTTTAAACACAAAGAAACCAGAAATAAGTGAGAAAATATGTATTTTACGAAGCAATTTAATAAAAGTTAAACTTTCATTATCTAAAGATAGGTAATTGGAATGATTCATTCCAATGCTTACAGCTCGTACTGGATATTTTAATGACAAGAGATTTAATTAGACCCACATTTTGATGACCTTAATATTAATAATACTATTGATTAAGAATTTATTTTATGCAAAATCCTATAGTTGATGGCTTCATTCGATATTCATTAAATACCAACTTCATGGTAGGGCTAGTCTCCAGGAAACTGGAAACAAAGTAGCAGTTCTCCAGAATTGAACTTCCCTCATACTTCCTTTTCTGCTAACCCCTTCTAATCCACAATGTTCTCCCTTATCTTTTTTTCACTTTTATTTGACATAAAAAGTTATACCTGTTAAACTGTTAACATTTGATAAGGTTGTGATTCTTTGATGGTCTCACGCACATTTACTTTGAACAAGAACCGAAATCTTAAAACAAGGGATTAAATTTATCAACGTGGATTATCTCTCCAATTCTCCAAAAACCATCCCACTCTGCAGTCATTTACAAGTCTATCTACATGTTCCATTCACCAAAGACACGAGACGATATCAATTAGATGAAATCAAAATTAATGTATTTTCAGAGGCAAGTTGAGACACCTACTTGTTAAACTCAGAAATCAAAGTAAAATAAAATAAAGTAAAAGTGTAGCCAAGAGTCCTGAGGATTACTGTACTTTAAAAGTGATAATATTCCTTGCAATTAGGCAAGAATAAAATCAGGAAGTGACAGAATGAGTCTATTCAATAGGTGGGGTGTATTTAATAGCCCCAACTATCCCTCCTATATTTGGAGTAAACAGAGAACATTAACAATTTGAAAATTACCTTCTTCAGACAGACAACTTGCTTCCACTTTTCAAGTGCTGTGTTTTAAATTAAAATTGAATCTATGTGTTTCTGAAACTTTCATAATTGCATCTTTAAAACCCATTTTTAAATGGCTTGAGTATCTTTAAAATATTTCTCTGATGGCTATTAGAACTTGGGGAAATGTCTAGAAAATAAGCTCCATTTCCTTTCCTCTCTAATTTCCAACAAAGTCCTCAAACAAATCAAATTCATGGATATAAAAAAATAAGCATTTTCTAAGCACAATATTGAGATCTATAACTTTAGAATGAAAAATAAAACTTTCAAGAATTAACCTGCTGTGATAGAACTGAGGGACCAGTTAGATAGTTATTGTCACCCAAAGATTAAAATGTCTTCCTCCTTGTTCTGTAATCCCCATTCTGAAAATTTTGCCTCTATAGGATATTAAACAAAATTTTATGCCTATTATCTCAGAATTTGGCCAAAGACTTGACAATGAAGATAACAGTTAAAAGGGATTCCACATTCTAAAAAGAGATACTGGACAACAGGATTTACTGAGTAGCTGGACAGATTCCTCCCTCTATCAAACTCTCTCTCTTCTTCACCCTGCTAAAAGAAGGCTAGGGAGTATGAAGAGGAAAATTTGTAGGAGTAAAGCAAGCTTTGTCTTTCTTCTTTTCCTTGGGATGGGAAGATAGCGAGAGTAGTGTAAGAAGGTACAGTTTGGAGATTGTGATCAGCAGTGGAGCAAACTTCTCTTTTCCATTTGGTAGGATGAGAATACATCAGTTCTTAGTGGGTCAAGCCTTCAGGTGGAAGGTTTGAGAACTGCCCTCTCCTCATCTTACATAAGAGGACTGCTTCTTGGGACAAGGGAAACTCCGTCCCAATAATAATAGACAATATTACATACGATATGCCAGGTATTGTTCTAAGTACTTTATACATCTTAAATTATTGTACCTAAGTGGAGGGCACAATTCCAAGTTTACAAATGGGAAGTTCAGGTATCTAGCAATTTGCCCAGTGTCACAGGGTTAGTTAATCATCCATATTTTTTTTTCTTTATATCTGGTAGTTCGTGTAGTTAGAGAAAGAAACTGAACAGTAGTAGTAAAAAGATTAGAAATTACATCACTTGTATCAGGACACTGTACAGTGAGTAGTCCCATGGTTGGGGTGGGTTGAGGGAGGTCCTCTCTCCTAAGAGCCCATTGGCCTATTCTATGAAAGAGATCAACTTTTGGACGACATTCATAACCAAAAGGATTGGGTGAAATTGATGCTGAATACAGCAGCATCAATCACATAAGACCATTCTCCCCTCTTTCTCTAAGCTCTCTTCTCTTTCTCCAACATGAGGAACCAGAGGCAGGGAAAGACAAGTTCAAAAGAGTATAAAATAAACAATAAAACTGGTCACAGCTCCCTAACCCAAATGTACGGTGAGAACTTATCTGATAACAGTAATTGCACATTAGACTAAAGATTTGATTTAGACTGGACTGGGATTTTAAAAACTGAAAGTGAATTTGAATTACCATGAGATTATTTTTAGTGGGTAAAAAAATAGAAACTATGCCTGTGATATTGTCCAGGGAAAAGGAAGGCAGATTCCACAAGTAAATTCGAAAGCAGTGGTTGGAGAGAAATAAAATTAACGTTTTCATATATCCCTCTTAATTCAGCCCACTCAACAAGCTAACTGCTCCTTTTTCTCTTTCACGTTATTCGAATATCACCCTGTATCCCTATTCTCCAGCAGTTCCTGAGGTTGTAAATTTCTAAGGCCTTCCCCCAAATTCTGGAAGGTTCTAGCAGGCTAGTGTTCTCCAGGTTCTTGAGTTCTCAAGGGCTGCCTCTACACTGGGCTATATGGATTCAGGCACAACAATTAGCCCTTTGTCAGTTTCCACAACCAAAATGTTTCTCACACAAAGCATTCACAAGCTTAGGGGACTTTATTGAATATGTGGTAGTCAGGATCACACTACGATCTTACGTTTTGCCGTCTGCTACATCATTTTTGGCTAATCCTATGGTATATTATATTCTCTTTCTAATTTCATCCTGCTTTTTTGCTTCTCTCTTCCCTTTCAACACTTGAGGAATATTTCTCTCTTTTTCTCGGCTTCTGTATCTCTAGGTCCCTGGGCAACTAAAGAAGTGGGTAGTCCTAACTCTAGTTCAGACGTGTAAGTAAAATTGTCCTCTGCACCAAGGTTTCCAGCATTCCAGTCTCAAATTTTCCAGTTCTTCAAGCTTTCCACCTCCTTTCCTTCCCTGGCCTCTCACAATTTTTGGCCTCTGGCACTAACTCCTTATGTTTCTCATGTTTACCTGACTCATTCCTTTTCTCTGCACACCTGGGTACAACTTGTCTTTCATCCTTTGTTAAACTTCCACCTCATCAATCTCCTGATTGATGAACGTTGACAAACATATGCATGTACAGAATTCACAAGAGAGACTTCCCTCTGCCACAGGAAGGGATATACATAATACACATGCAATAGAGAGAAGGGCTATTTTTCACAAAAATAATATTAGCTAGGAGTAGATACGGAAAGGGACTAAAACAATATCATGCAGAGTTTCCAAAGATTATATTTTTCATAGAGTATTAGAGTTGGAACACATCTTAGAGATAATCCATTTCAATACCCTCAGAATAAGAATGAGGAAACTGAGGCCCAGAAGGATTAAACAGCTTGCTGGTGACCACACAGCTAGTTACAAGCTAGAACCAGCGTCTCCCAATGATGACCACACAGCTAGTTACAAGCTAGAACCAGCGTCTCCCAAGTTCTCAACAACCATTACATGGCTGTTTCCATTACACAATACTGTCTTTCTTTGTATTCTAATGCTTCAGGTATTATTAATATCAAAAACTATGCAATATTCTCCTGCACTAAAAAAAACTGATGGAATACTAATTGCTTTTATTCTCATGGCCATTTGTGTGGCTGAGCAAGAAGAGGACAAAAAATGTGGTTGATAACTAAAATTCATATGGAATCTCAAGGGATCTTGAATAGCCAAAACAATCTTGAAAAAGAACAAAGCTGGAGCTCTCACATTTCCTGATTTCAAAACCTACTATAAAGTAATCAAACAGCATAGAGACACATAGACCAATGGAATGAAATATAGAGCCCAGAAATAAACTCTCATATGTATGTTCACATGATTTTCAACAAGGGTGCCAAGACCATTCAATTGGGGAAAGATAGTCTTTTCAACAAATGGTGCTGAGAAAATGATACTACATGCAAAAGAATAAAGTTAGACCCTGAACTTAAATCACATGCAAAAAATGAACTGAAACTGGATCAAAGACCTAAATATAAGATGTAAAACTGTAAAACTTCTAGAAGAAAAATAGGGGAAAAGCTTCATAACATAGGATTTGGCAATGATTTCTTAGAAATGACACTAAAAGCACAGGCAACAAAAGAAACAGATAAACTGGATTTTATCAAACTTACAAACTTTTGTGCATCAAAGGACATTATCAATAGAGTGAACAGGCAGCCTATAAAATGGAAAAAAAATTTCAGATCATATATCTGTTAAGTAATTAATATCCAGAATATATAAAAGAACTTCTATAACTCAACAACAACAAAAACAGCCTGATTAACAAATGAGGCAAAGGACAGGAATAGACATTTCTCCAAAGAAGACATACGAACGGGCAATAATCACATGAAAAGATGTTTAATATCCCTAATCATTAGGGCAGTGTAAAGCAAAACCACAAGGAGATACCATACCCGTTAGGATAGCTATTATCAAAAATAAACAAACAAACAAACATAGAATAAGTGTTGGCAAGATGTGGAGAAATTAGTGCATTGCTTTACAATAGTACAGCCACTGTGGAAAACAGTATAGCAATTCCTTAAAAAGTTAAACATAGAATTACCATATGACTCAGCAATTCCACTTCTGGGCATATACCCCAAATAACTGAAAGTAGAGACTTGAATAGATATGTGTACACTTGTGTTCACAGCAGCATATTCACTATAGCTAAAAGGTGGAAGCAACCCATGTGTCCATTGACAGATGAATGGATAAACAAAACATGGTATATACATACCATGAAACATTATTCAGCCTTAGAAAGGACTGAAATTCTGACCTAGGCAGGAACCTGGGTGAATCTTGAGGACATTATGCTAAGTGAAATAAACCAGTCACAAAAGGACAAATATAAACAGTAGGTGCTGGCTCCAAATGCAAATGATAACCAATATTTTTCTTTTTTGTTTGGAGATTTGTTATGAAAAAAATCTGAAGCTATACTGTAGCTGAAGTGATATTATACACAACAAATTAAAATTTAAGGCAATAATAAGGTACATTCAGAAAGAGAGAATTTTCAAAAATGTAAATTAAAAATTTCAAAACATCGGGCCAACCTGGTGGCATACTGGTTAAGTTTGGCAAGTTCTGCTTCAGCTGCCTGGGTTTTTGAGTTTGGATCCCAGGTTCGGACCTACAGCACTCATCAGCCACGCTGTAGCAGTGACCCACACATACAAAGTAGAGGAAGAGTGGCACAGACGTTAGCTCAGGGCTAATCTTCCTCAGTAAAATAAAAAAAAGCAAGAGGAAGATTGGCAACAGATGTTAGCTCAGCAAAAAAAACCCCCAAAATTTCACAAAATTAAAAAAGAAATGATTAAAAAGTAGGACAAATAGAACAAATGTATAGCTTGATAAACACAAGAATTGATCTTAAAAAATGAAAACTAATAAAAAGTCACCAAGTTTAGCATTGTTCTAATAAGGAGGAATACGTGGAAGAGAACACATTATTTCACATGGCTTTGACAAGAGCAAATGACTCACTGACAACCAAAAATAGGATTAATAATTTTGAAGGGTAATCATAAAAAACAATAAATAGAATCTTTTTCAGAAAGCTTGAAAAGGAAAAATTTCTCTACCTTTTGTCAGAAATTGCTAAGAATTTCCAAAGTATACAAGAAGCAACTTAAAATATACATCAAAGGTACCATAACAATAATAATCCATGTTGTACAATATCAAACTGCAACAATAATTGTTCTGCACCAATTTTTTTAAAATGCCTGAAAAACGTTTAGAGCAAACACTGAAAAAAGCCAAGAAGATAAAGTTACACTTTTCTTTTCATCTGTGCTGAGCGTTAGTCTATGCATATGCAAAACGATGGTGCACAATTTAGTGCAGCTGTTCATTATGAGCAGATGAGAGGAAATCATTAAAAAAACTTCCAGGCTCCCGACTCCCGCCTTGAACTAGGAGAAGGTGAGTGGCAGAGAGCAGGCAGACGGCTTACACGCCAATAAGGGGAAGAAGGAGGCAAAATGTAAATTTCTTTGTGATATATGTGCATGTTTTCATAAAATGCAGTTGGCAGCTTTCCAGCTGTCCTTGTGGGGCCCCATGTTTATAATTCTAGTAGCTAAAATTCGCATAATTACAATTTCAACTTCACTTTGAGAATATTATTGAGCTGCTTTTGTGCCTGATCAACTGAACAGCTGCGTCTTCAAGTTGAAGTGTCTACTCACTGTTTCAAACACTTTAAGAAAATAAAACAAGGATCATATTTGGAACTATTATTAAAGAGACAAAAAATATTCCTGTGCCCCGGGAAGATGAGGGGATTGCTTTTTCATTTGTTCTTCAAGAACAACACATGCAAAGCACTTGTGAAGCCAACACAGCTGCAGGACCCACTTACCATACCAATTCTGTCTACTCAGTACCCTTTCTAGCTTTTATAGGTTCAAATTTAAGACACATGCAATATATTTCCTGCCATGATTCCAGAATATTTGTTTTTAAAATAAGTATTTCACAGATATTGGTATCAGACACCAATGGAAGATACCCTATCCTAGTATTTTCCAACGTCCTCTTTACGTCATAGTAAATTTTTCTTTCTATCCATCATGCTAGAGAGACTGCTTAGTGAAAAGTTAGACTACTGGAAATGATTTGCACAACTGATATGTTACCAGTAATTCAGTGGAAGCTCAGTATACACTTCTGTAAGATTTACTGTTGAAGATAGCGGTTGTAAATCCATATTTCAATCACCTTTTTTTTTCTTGCTGAGGAAGATTCACCCTGAGCGAACATCATGCCAGTTCTCCTCTATTTTGTATGTGGGATGCCTCCACAGCACAGCCACTGACAAGTGGTATAAGTCTGCGCCTGGGAACTGAATCCAGGCCGCTGAAGAAGAGTGCATGGAACTTAACCACTAGGCCACAGGGCAGGCCCCTCCAATTGTCTTTTTGCTAAAATCTAATTTAGTTTGGCCAACTTCTTGTCATTCTAATTAGTTCATCACTGCTTTCATCTCCAGTGTAGCTGATATGGGGTTGTACCACATGTAGAAGAGTCAGCTCCACCACTTGCGAATTATCACTTATGTTTTCATTATTAGCATTATTCCTAATCAGCAGGCTTTCTGTGTTTCCCTCCCCCTTCCTTCTTCCCTGGCTATCTCTCTCCCTCCCTCCCTTCCTTTCTTTGTGCCTCTCCCTTCTCCCTCCCTTCTCCCTGTTTCTCCCTCTTACCCTTTCATTTTGCAGAAATATTTCTTAGTTTCTTGTTTATTTTTTGAGGGTTAGTTTAGTGAAAACTAGATACTATAATTGGTAAATCCATTTAACCTAGCACACATAACCTGCAATACATTAACATACGCTGAAAGAAAGAAAACAAGTAAAGGTACCACTGTCTACTCCTCAAGTTTTTTATTCCCACTCTTTCCTCAATATATCTTGTTAATGTTCATAAGCAATGGCCATGGAATCTATAGGTTGAATGGGGAAAAAAAATCAGTGCCAATCCATATTTTAATACTAATAAAGATTAATTTCTTCCTAATTTTTCATGTTCAAAACAAACAAAATGTTCTCACCACAAAAAAGAAATAACTATGTGATGTGATAGAGTTGTTAGCTAAAGCTACGGTCATAATCATACTGCAGTATACAAATGTATCAAATTAACATGCTGTATACCTTAAATTCACACAATCTTACGTGTCAATTATATCCAATTAAAAAAAGTTAAAAAAAATAAATATAAGTGCTAATGCTTTCGTCATGTACTCCACTGGCTCATCTTGCCCACCCTTGAGGTTTGTGCATTAGAGACCACTGATATACACACTGCGGGAGACATTATAATTTTTGAACAGCAGGATGTCATCAACAGATCTATGTTCTAGAATGCTCACTCTGTCTAGAGAATAAATTTGAGTATGCAACATGATAAATCAATAAGGAGGCCCTTTGTTACTTTTCACTATATACGTAATCTAGCTGAGTAAAAATGAAGCCCTAAACTACAACAGTGAGAGGGAAGGAGAAAAGGAAACAGATGGCAGAGGTGGAGTCACTAGAAATGGGGGCGCGAGGGAGAGAATGACTCTAGGATGCCTCCTATGCAGCATATCTGCGCCACTCAGCAGTAGCCCAGCAATTCATCAAGACATGGCACAGGAAGAGGAGGTGTGGGGTAAGTGTGAGGAATTATTAATTCAATTTTATACATGTTTGATACACAAGTAGGGTATGCAGGTGAATATAGAAGTCTGGAGCTGAGAAAAGAGGTTTGGGTGAAAATTAAACATCAATTCCTAGTTTTAAGTAGACAGCAAAGGCATAGGGCATTGTCTCTGAAGCCCATTGATAATGTGAGGCAAAGGAGAGAAAAGGCTCTACGTCTTTTGTTAACAACTTTCATGAATTTGTTTTTTAGACTTACTGATTCTCCATTTGGAAATCATAGGGGCGTGAGTCTGAGATTCTGTGGCAATAGGGCACAGATAAAGTAAGTAAAGTGGAGGTGGGTCAGGTTTAGAAGCTCAAGCTCATTTGTATGCTGCTGGAGGAAAACTTACCCAGGGTATTTCTGCAGAGAAAACTCTGGACAGCCCTATAAGGCGGCAGCAGGGCATCCACCAGAGAGGAGTGAGGGAGCATCAGAGGCAGAACAGAGACACAAGAGGGGTAAGAGGTCAACAGAGTGTGGGAACTTGACGGTGAAAGGGAATAAGAATATGAGGGAGGTGCTGGGTACATGGGACACATTCATTAAGTATTGACCATTGTTGTCACGAAATATTTTTGTGATTTTTATAATTAATTATTAAAATATTTTAATAGCTTATTCAAACAAAGGCTATGCAAAATGTATATATAACGTATAACTTTTTTTAAAAAACCTGTGTAACCACCACCAGTGTAAACATTCTCAGTGCCACTGTTGCCCCCATTCACCCTCTCTGATCACACCCCCTTTCTCTCTCTCCCAGAGGGAACCACTAACCTGAATGACAAAAAATTTATGTTTTTCATTTCTTGCTTTTTTCTATCTATGTTCTTGCCAAATATATAAATACATATTTTATAAAATATTGCTCATAAAATTTTTATACTTGGTGAAATTTTACTGCTTGCAGAGAATCCACTTGATGAAGTATTTTTGGCACTGTTGAAGTTCCACATCCACTAACAACAGTATTTCACCATCTAAAATACACAGTGTCACTCCTAATGGGAAACATTTATTGGCAACGTGTAGTCAGCTTTAAGTTCTCATCAGATAAAAATTTTGTTGTGGCAATCACAGCCTAATTTGTCTTGAGTGTTTTGAGGGGTTTAATCACAGCGCTGATTTTTATCTTCTAGCATAAACGTAGCTTTCCATCTTCCTAGAAATTCTCTCTTCTGTATTTTTAAAACCACCCAAATACATTGATTTTGAGTCGACTACGTCCTTGTTTCAGATTGTAAAAGAGAGAATTCTTTAGCCCCACAACATTTTTGAGGCCTCAACCTTGCGACTTCAGTGAATCCTCAAATTCACAAATAAATGGACTGTTTACGTAAGCTCTTTGACTTTGTCCTGAATGAAACTGAATAATATGTAGTGGATTAATATTTCAAAACTTACCTGAGTGCTTTTCCCTTTTAGGTGCCCATTTACTACAGCCCCACACCACAAGCACTCACATGCATGCACGTGCACACATGCGCGCGCACACACACTCTCTCCCACACAAACACATGGGGAAGCAAGATCCTTAGATTAGACTTATCAAATTATAAATATCTGCATTTCAAAAACGTCATAAGCAAAATATCGAAGCCAACGACAAGAGGAGAAAAAAAATAAATGACAAAAGGCATCCATATAAATTCACAAAAAAGCACATTAACGTGCAATTCTTTAAAAAAATACAAATAAGTAATAAATGTCAAATATGTTCAATATCAAAGCAATGATTTTTGAGCAGAAAACTACTAGGAATAAAAAATAATAAAAACAAAACAAACATATTATCTAGGATGGGGGAGCTAAGAGAAAGTAGGCATATAAATTGGATAGCTATTTCACACTATGAATCAAAAGCCTTAAGATGCTTACTGCCTGTGTTCTGTACTGTCATCTAACAGATGGGCACAAATAGTTAGGTCTCAGGCAGTTCACCCCCATGGGTAGGTTAGAGACAATATGAACAGTGTAAATGCCAACCATAGATGATTGGCTTAATAAAATACGTGTAAGTCACTAAAGATCATGTTTTTGAAAAATGATTTAGGATATTATAAGACGCTAAAAGGATATGCTGAGTAAATAACTGAAGTAAAAAAATGATGTATCAATGCAATTTTTATGAGAAAATAGTAAAAAGAAAGTAGTTTACATAGTTTTAACTATACATAAAAGGCATACTCTACAAAGTATTTTTGGGGGCATAGCAGGATAAAATGTAATCTTTTTGTCTTGTTGATGTTTCTAAGTTCTTTCTTTAAGTATTAATTTAAAATTGTTACTTTAAAAATAAGCACCCTAATACACAAAAATTGCAGCTCTCAATAAATGAAGGCTATGAATTCTGCAAATTCTTAAAAATATTAACCTTCCCAATATATTTTAAAATGACTCCATATATAAACTGTATTCATATTTTCTTATACCATATGTATTATATAAGGTACTTCTGTATTATGAAGATATTTTGTCACTAGTTTGCTTATTTACAAGCTAATCTCTCAACTGGAAGCCAGTACAGCACTGAAAAAAGAATATAATTTGTACTTCTTTTCCCTACTAATCATGTATAAAACTGAAAATCCATTTCATAAGGAACATATTCTGCAGTGATTTATGGAGGGAAATTCCGTAACGCCTGAAGAAGATATTTTTCTTAAATGTACGTGAAACTGAACTATATGACAATAATTAGGAATCTTTCAAAAACATTTAAACATCCAATTTTAGTGGCCTTTTAATAATAATACAATTAGAGCAAACACTTTATTTTTCTACACAATAAAATTGTACTTTTATTTTTCATTTTATTTAGGAATAATGATTCAGTTTTGATTTAAAGGTTTTTTAAATTAATTTTTCCCTTTAAATTAGTCAAATGCTTTCAAGATACTAACTTAATGGTGGGATTTCTGAATATAAGGGAAAAGGACTGATAGAGTAGAAGGAAATGAAAATTTCTTGGAGTCTGGCCCCATGACTAAGTGGTTAAAGTGCCACACACTCCTCTTCAGTGGCCTGGGGTTCACGGGTTCAGATCCCAGGTGTGCACCTACTCCACTCATCAGCCCTGCTGTGGAGGCATCCCACACACAAAATAGAGGAAGGGTGGCACAGATGTTAGCTCAGGAACAATCTTTTCAAGCAAAAAAAAGAGGAAGATTGGCAACAGATATTAGTTCAGGGCGAAACTTCCTCACCAAAAGAAAAAGAAAGAAAGAAAATTTCTTAAATTCCACTAATTTGGAATTTATTTATTTTTAAAAATTAACAGGAATTGCCTTAAAATGAAGGGATATTGTTTTACTAAGTTTCATGAATTCTTTTGTATTATACTGTATTAGTATTGGTGTCGCTGCCTCTTCTAACAATGCCCTGTAAGCACTCCCAAAATAGGTATTCATCAAGTCAAAATGAAGTGTCATTTGCTCTGTGAAGAAGCTTCCCTACAGGCAGAATTAGTCATTGTTTCCCAGGTTCTCCCATAACACTTTATACTCATCAGAACAGACGTTCCATAATTTAATGATTGGTGTCATTTATTTTCAGAATCAAGCCATGTCAATGGCTCAGAAGAGCCAACTTACTTAAAAGTCCCAATGCTCGGCCTTCAGACAGCTCCTTCCCTCACCTGACTCCAGGACCAAAAGCTTCTTCCCTTCTCTATAAATACTTTCTGCTCCTCTTGTGTCACCATTTGCTAGTCCAGTTTCTTCTCCGCAATTACCTTTCCCTCTAGCTATCTGCCAGAAATCTGCTTATTTTCTTAAGGCTGAGTTTAAACCACACTTCATAGACGAAGTCTCCCTTATCTCCTTAGTGGGAAATGGGCTCACTATCTGATGATCTTCTTTGTGTCCATGTGATGTTGTCCTTACTCTTGTTTCTTGAAAGCCCAGGCAGGGTCTGAATCACTTTTGAACACTCTAAAATAGAGCATTTGAAAGACTTTTTGATAAAGAAACACTTTTCAGATGAAAACTCACATAGATTTCCTCCAATATATTAAAATGTGTTTTAGAATTTCTTGCTTAGGTTTGCATTTATAACCTTTACTTACTCTGTAATCATTCAGGGAAAACAACGAGGCTGTTTCGAGAGACATTTGAAAGGAGAGGATCTGAGTAACATTTATTTTCACGTCTATCAGCTGTACTTTTTCAGTTATTTCTGAATTTTCTTTAGGTTGTACAATATCAAAAAATCATGACTCACACAATTAAGTTGCAAATGGCAATAGGTTTTTAACACCTTGTCTTTCAATTTCAAAGGCTTTCAGTTACATTGCCCCAGAAGCATGAAAGAGGAGCAAAGGAAATGTCAAAGTTGAATTATAGTAGAGTCCTCTTAACTGACAAAATTAGACTGGTAATTAGTTTGTGTCTAAAAGAACAGTTAGGGAGAGGGTTAGGAAAGGATACAAATTTAACTTAATGTTTTATGTAAAACATACAAAGGTTCATGTACTTGCCATTTTTAAACTATAGATAAGCCCTGTTCTATGCATGTGGCTGCTCCTCAGTGATTCTCATAATCTTTCTTACACAAACTACTCCAATGTATCATCTATAAACCCATTTCTTTAAACATAGGAGGAAGTTAAAGATACTTTAGAAGCAACTTGCACATGAAAATCATCTAGATTTTTATGATTTTTTCCCAACAATTTATAATTTTTTTTTCTACACCTGATTAAACTGTGATTTTAACCAAAACTTTCCAAAGCAATTTAACCTGCTTTTCTTACAAACATTTCTTTTTGTTCCCATATTTCATCTGCTTACATAAATTCAATTCAATAACATGAACAATTAAATATCAAATTTAATGTAATAGTAAATAAGAGAACACCTAGCAGAAACAAGTTGGGAAACAAATATAAATGGCTCATGATTAGCATACAGTACAGCTAGAGGAAGGCGGGGTGCTCTGGCATGGGGCCAAGTATCTCCCAAACTCTGAACATCCGTCCTACCACGGGCTTTCAGAGGAACTGGATCATTTCATAGTCTAGTGAGTCATGAAACGTAGATTTAGACGATTTCTATTGTACTAATTACTTGACAATATTTGGGCTTCCTATTAGAAATAGAAAACACAGAGAAAATATAAAATCTGTGTTAAAACTATCTATAACATCATCTTACTAATTGCCATTAAAACATTACTTGATTTTGTTCAACTGACTACAAATACAGGAGCACCTACCAAACAGATGTGTCTGAGACTTGACTAACGTTTGATTGAGCTCTATGCAAGTGAACTGAAGTTAGTATTAATGAATTTAATTAATATTTCTTGACTGCCAAAACATGCAACAAACCGTGCTAGGTTCTAGAAGTATATTGATAAAAATATCCATTCCCTGGGGGGCAGCCCTGGGGCCTAGTGGTCAAGTTCGGCATGCTCCACTTCAATGGCTCAGGTTCACGGGTTCAGATCCCAGGCTTGGACCTACACCACTTGTCAGCCATGCTATGGGGGCAATCCACATATAAAATAGAGGAAGACTGGCACAGACGTTAGCTCAGGGTTAATCTTCCTCAAGCAAAAAAAGAGGAAGATTGGCAACAGATGTTAGCTCAAGGTGAATCATCCTCAGGAAAAAAAAACCAAAAGATCCGTTCCCTTATAGAACTTATACTCATAAGTTGCAGTCTCCAAATTTTTGTTCACACATCTCTACCAGTGAAAATACTTGAGGATTATCTATATCTATTTATCTATTTAGAAATATATACTTATATATAGGTATATATATACATATACGCATATTTATATGTATATTTATAAATTATATGCAGGTACATCTGTATATTACGCTTTATGAAATATGCATAGTCAACTTTGTATTCCATGGCCCTGAATGTGGTAAAATTATTTTTTACTTCCACCATTTTACAGAAGGGGGCTTGCACAGAAGTGAGTCTTTCTTTTTAACATGACCAGTACAAAGATAGTCATCCATTTGATTAAAAAAACTATAAGATGAGCCATATGTACAGTGATTAAAAGAGAAAGTTTATTTCATGGTCTACACCAAAAACAAATATACCTGTCTTCATAAGTTAACAAACTGGTGGACACACAAAGTTTTGCAACACATGTGATTGTTTTAAATTATATTTTAAGGAACATTCATAGAGCTTCTGCAAAACCCTAGCATTTGCCAGCACATGGTTTGAAGACCATTGCTCTTTTGTTCTGAAGCATCAAGTGCAGAGTTTGGTACAGAAGATCTCTCAAATATTTATTACTTGACAAATGTTATTTTAGGGAGAATTGTTCACATACTTGCACAACAAACTATATTCTTACACTTTATTTTTCAGTGCTTTAGAAATATTTATACATTCAAAGAATTGAAAAACCTAATTGAAATCCAATTTCAAATCTCTTTTTGGTCAAATTTTTAAGAATAGCATTTACTTTTTTTTTCTATTGAGGTTATGATAGTTTACAACATTGTGAAATTTCTGTTGTACATTATTATTTGTCAATCATCTTACAGGTGCACCACTTCACCCTGTGTGCCCACCCCCCACACCCCCTTCCCTCTGGTAACCGCTAATCTGTTCTCTTTGTCCATGTGTTTGTTTATCTTCCACATATGAGTGGAATCATACCGTGTTTGTTTTTCTCTATCTGGCTTATTTCGCTTAACATAATACCCTCAAGGTCCACCCATGTTGTGTGAATGGGATGATTCTGTCATTTTTTATGGCTGAGTAATATTCCATTGTATATATATATACAATATCTTCCTTACCAGTCATCAGTGGATGAGCGCTTAGGTTGCTTCCACATCTTGGCTATTGTGAATAATGCTGCAATGAACATAGGGGTGCATAAGTCACTTTGAATTGCTGATTTCAAGTTCTTTGGATAAATACCCAGCAGTGGGATGGCTGGATCATATGGTATTTCTATTTTTAATTTTTAGAGAAATCTCCATACTGTTTTCCATAGTGGCTGCACCAGTTTGCATTCCCACCAGCAGTGTGTGAGGGTAACTTTTTCTCCCCAACCTCTCCAACATTTGTTATTTTTTGTCTTGGTTATTATAGCCATTCTAAAGGGTGTATGGTGACATATTAATACAGTTTTGATTTGCATTTCCCTGATGATCACTGATGATGAGCATCTTTTCATGTGCCTGTCTGCCATCTGTATATTTTCTTTGGAGAATTGTCTCTTCATATGCTCTGCCCATTTTTTGATGGGGTTGTTTGATTTTTTTTGTTGTTGAATTGTGTGAGTACTTTATATATTATGGAGATTAATCCTTTGTCAGATATATGATTTGCAAACATTTTTTCCCAGTTGGTGGGTTGTCTTTGCATTTCAATCCTGTTTTCTCTTGTCTTGTAGAAGCTCTTTAGTCTGATGAAGTCTCACTTGTTTATTCTTTCTATTGTTTCCCTTGTCCGAGAAGACATGGTATCCAAAAAGACCCTTTTAAGACCGATGTCAACGAGTGTACTGCCTATATTTTAAATCTTTTTCTTTTTAACTCTATGTGCCTCAAAACCATAGTGTCAGACTGGAGAATACATTTTACAACTAAAACATTTATTACTCCATTTTGTATTATGTTACCTTATTAGCACAATTAAATATGGCTTATCTTTTGGAAGGGGAAAGAAAAAGAGGAGAGGGAAGAGAGAAGGGGCAGAAGAAGGGAGAAAAGAGAAGGTGGAAGAAAGAACAAGAACAACATCAAGAGTTTCCACATTATCCGGCATCTAAGATTCACAGAAGACAGGGAACATCACCAATCAAAATCATCGTGTACTGTTTTCCAGAAATGAATATGATAAGGTTGTGACACGTGACCTTGTTTTCTGACAAAACTTTGAAAATGATTTGAATTCCTTTTTTTCTAACCTTTTCAAAACACTCAAAGATTAAAATGGCTCACATAGGAGATAATTAATCAAATGTAGAGTTTGTAAACATGAAACAGAATAAAGCTTCTACTGGAATCCATCGCCATACTCTTGCTCTGCACAGTAGATCTATGGTAATTAGTTGATTAAAAAGTAGCATAATAAGTCACCAGCAATTATCAATTTAAATTGGATGCCAGGAGGCCAGCATGGGCTCAGTACTGTTCTGTGACAGTAAAGCCATGGTGACAGAATTTCAAGGCTGACTAAATACCACATCTGGGTGAAGTATGGCTGCTCCTTTCTTTTTCTTTTATTTAACAAATATTGCATGGGATGAAGGAATGTCAAGGCTAAACTCTCTAATACAGATGCAGAACACATCCATTTGTGCCAGCTCAAAGTAAGATTACAGACACTGGAGGCACTGTTGTGGTTTGGCAGTTAAAATTACCCATTTTCATTAACTTGTGCTTCAAAGATACTACCACATTTAGGACAGGATGCTGCCTTTTCAGAGACTAGTGTGTTAAAAGCTAAGAGTGGAAAGAACCACATGTTTGGAGATCATGCAAAATTTCAGATATTTCAAAGTGAGAGCAATTCGGTCGCAGTAGAAACACAGATTCTAAACAAAAATTCTTTGCAGAGAATGTCTACCAAGCACTTTTTCTCATTTTTTTACTTGCTATTGTTTGTGAGAAAAGGCACAACCAGCACTTGACCTTCCAAGTCACGAAGGCCTTGGAAAATATGCCAAGGAAGAAAAAGAGCCTCACAAGACAGAAGCCAAATAGCTCTTCCCTGCCTCAAAAACAACCCAAGTGATGGGAAGACATTTGAACTACCCAGGGAGCTGTCAGCTCTTCCTTTTATCCTAGTTATTTTACATCTCCTAAGTTAGATGGCATGCAATGCAAACATCCTGAGTTCTAAGTTTTATAGTTATCTTCCCACCTGATTGCTGCAGGGGTGACCCCCCAAAAATTTAATTAATTCAACTTCTGAATATAATATTACTTACTTTAAATCAGCTATAAATCTAGGCAGTTACTTGCATTGTATGAAGTCAAACCTCCTGCTCTCAATATTCACACCATCATCTATTTGAATAATAATATTGCATTTATTCTTTCAAGGCAAAATAAAAGTCAGGTTACCTCCATAGAGAGTGGAGTTTGCCCTGGCATTATGATTTTTGGCTAATATTTATCATAAAAATCATAGGATTTTGGAGGTAGAAGAGAATTTCCCATTTTCTAGATGAGGACACAGGTTGTAATTTGCCCAAGAAAGGAAGGTTATTAAAGGTGGAGATTGGGCTGGTGCCCAGCACCTGTCTGCTATGGGCTGCTTCCCATCTGCATAGTTCTGGCCACAGTGACCAAGGGTGGCATTAGGAGATTCACTGTCACAAATAGCCTAGACATAAGGGAAGGAATAAACATTAACTATCTCCAGTAACCAGTTTATTTTATTCTCTTAGTCTACTGTGTTTCTAAACTTATAAGCTCTTAGAAACTCTTATTGTATGAGTGCGATTTTAGTGGAAAACCTAAGAATACATCAGAGGAAGGGATACCCCTGACCTTTAGCCATTCATGCTACTCATATCATGATTGCTTTCACATCCTCTCTCTAATTACTTCATAAATATTTGACACCCCAACTCTACTCTCCATTTTTTTGTTTTTTGTTTGTGTGTGTGTGCGTGTGTGTATAATTGCATAAGTTTTCTAGGGTGAACCTATATATTAGGTAAAATAATGCCCCCCAAAGACGTTCGCATCCTAATCTCTACAACTTGAGACTGTGTTGGTTACACCACAAGGGGGAATTAAGGTTACAGATGGAATTAAGTTTGCTAATCAGCTAAGTTTGAGATGGGAAGATTATCCTGAATTATCTGGGTTGGCCCAATGTAATCATAAGGGTCCCTATAAACGGAAGAGACAGGCAGAAGGAGGGGGAATCTGAGAGAGGGCAGCACGAGAAAGACTCAGCCTAACATTGCTAGAGGGATTACAAACCAAGGAATGCAGATGGCCTCTAGTAGCTGGAGACAGCAAGGAAACAGATTCTCCTCTTGAGCCTCAAAGGTATGCAGCCCTGTCAATACCTTCAGTTTACCCCAGTGAGACCCATTTTAGGTTTCTGACCTCCAGATTTTAGGATAAGGAATTTGTGTGGTCTTAAGTCACTAAGTTTGTGGTAACTTGTTACAGCAGCAATGGGAAACTAATACGGCCTGTAAGGAAACAGGAAAAATCACAGTGGATAATTATCGAACTTTCTGAAGGTGCAATTCAGGAAAAATCTGCTTCCAAGCTCACTCTCGTGGCTGTTGGCAGGATGAAGTACTTCCTGGGCTACTGGAATGTGAGCCTCTTTTCCCTGCTAGCTGTTGAAGTAAGTCTCCACGCTGGATGAATGATAGCTGTCTCTCTGGTTCCGCCTCTTCTGCCTCTCTTTTCCACTTACAAGAACTATAAGGATGGGTAAAGACCCTCAGCATTCATCAGATGGCAAACACTGGAGAATAGCTACGGGAAAGCTGGGGAGTACAACCTCAGCAATGTCAGGTTTGAAGTGTTTTGATCTAAGGAAGAGGGTCTGTAAAGTAGGTACTGTGGAACTCAGAAGGAAGTCTGAACTGGGAGACACAAATGTGGGTAAGATTTCTGTGGGAGAGGGTTGCGTCACAGTAGCTAAATTAATAAAGTCCTATAAGAAGGAGGGCTTGATTAAAAATGACAAACACTGATGAAAGATCAGTAAGAGTGGAGGTGAAAAATACTTCTGCATCTAATATCATTGCTTTTTTGCTCACATTTTTGCTATAAATCAGGCATTTAAAAAATTATTTTGTTTCACATTGAAACATGAAACATATTGCCCTATGAGGCTAGGCAACAGGCCCAGAGTCACACAGAGGCCCATTACAGCAGAAGCAGCTGCCTCTGGCATAAAATCTTCCAAATAGGATGCAAAATCTACTCAAGGAACAGAAGTTGGCATTCTCTAAACATTCTGTTCCTCTGGATTAGCCTTCATAGAACACTGGACAAATACTTATTATTGTCTCCTTCACCCTGATTACCAAATGCTCTGTAATTCCAAAGATGTAGGAAGAAGAAAATAGGATAGTAGTATGAAAATTCCAAAATATGCAAAAAGTCAATAGAGATTTTTATTTTTTTATGAAAAGAACCATAAAATTGAATTTTAAGTCTGGTTTCTAGTGTCAGGTGTGTTACTTAAAGATAATATTGAATGATTCTCAGAGTCTCTAAACCTGTTTGCTCATTACTTGTTCTTGTTTCTTTTTTTGAGGAAGATTAGCCTTCAGCTAACATCTGCTGCAAATCCTCCTCTTTTTGCTGAGGAAGATTGGCCCTGAGCTAACATCTGTGGCAATCTTCCTCTATTTCATATGTGGGATGCCACCACAGCATGGCTTGATAAGCGGTGCTAGGTCTGTGCCCAGGATCCAAACTGGCAAACTCCGGGCCTCCGAAGCAGAGCATGTGAATTTAACCGCTACTCCACCAGACCAGTCCCTGCTCATTAGTTTTTAACTTAAAAAAATGTGTACTCATTATCATTAGTGAAATAGTGAAAAGATCTATAAAAATAAAGCTGTTAATACCTTCATTACCCTTTCATTCTCGCCCCCAAAAAGGCATTAAATGCTAATAGCCTACTAGGTATCCTTTTGCATCGTTTTTTCATAGTTATAACATGATATACAAAAATACACATAAGATACATTTTTTTTGTTGTTTTTTATAAAATCTGAGATTACAATAAGCACATTACCTTGTGACTCACTTGACAGAGACATATTGGAAATCCCTCCAATCCAATAGCTATAGATCTAACAAATTTATTTTCTAATAGCTACATAATATTCCTCACTGTGGATGTACCTCAATGCATTCAACTACTTCCCTATTGATGGACACTAGAGGTATTGAAACTTTATCTTAGAATTCATATGATGCAAAAATCCGTATCTTGTACAGATACGAAAGCATCCTGTACTGTCTGTTACAAATATCTTTCAAAAAGGCATATTACATTGCAACATGAAATTATGCTTTTTTTCTTTTAAATCTACAATAAAATAAAATTTTTTTGATTATTGATGGGAGTTACACCAAAATAACCTCCTCATCCTCAGCTAATTTCCTTGATTCTTATTTCTCTGGAACAAAGGAAGACTGAAGCAGTAAGACAGAACTTTCATATGTTCCTCTGACCAAATCTATTAATTTCCACCTCTGGACCTAAAAACACTACTTCTACCTTATCATATAGGATGAATCATCCATCTTCCTAGCCAAGAGCCAACTCTTCAGATTGTACGCTGGATGCCCATGTCTCTCACCTACTCAAAGACTTTACTCTAGAATTCTTCCTTTTACTTACTCTATCATCAGTTTTTCTTCTCCAGTGGATTTTCCCATCAATATATAAATATCCTGCAATTTTATACACTTCAAGACAAACAAGCCAACAATCTCACAACCCCTCTTTCCTCTCTAGCCACAGGCCTATTTCTGTAGTCTCCTTCATAGCAAACTCCTCTTACAAGTGGTATAGTTGTCATACTCAATCCCTCTCTTTTCTTCTTGGTCCCACTTCACTCAGACTTCTGTCCCCACCCCTCTCTCAAAACAGTTCCCACCAAAGTTACCAACAACTTCCATCTCGCCAAATCTAATGACCAATCATCTTCCTCTTAATCCACCAGCAGCATTTGGCCCAGTAGATCACTCTCTTTCTTTCAACAATTCCTTTGCTGCTGCTCCAGTAGTATCTCTCCTGTTTCGTCCAATGTCCTTTGCTGTTTTTCCACCACTAAAATGTAAGCTCCATGAAGAGAGGGGTTTTGTTTTTGTCTGTTATGTTAACTGCTTAATATCCTAGCACTCAAAGTAGGGTCTGGCATGTAGTAGATCATGGGGTAGATCTATAGTATGCCAGCAAAACTATTGACTTTGCACTGATTTATCAAGTAAGATACCGGCAATTTTGACACTGTGGACCTCAAGAGTTCCCATTAATTTGTGAAATGCCTAAACAGAATTAATTATCTTCTATCATAACCCAGCTTTTCTCCTGACTTTCCTAGTTCAATTAATAATGCCACCATTCATTTTTCTGGCCAACTAGGTTATTCATAACAGGACTTAAATCCAAATTTAGTCAGTTGCTGACTCCTATAAGGTTTTATGTTTACCATACGCCTTCCGACTCGATCCCTTGACCTCTATCCTTCCACAGTTCAAATTATTCTTCACACTACTAACAGATTAATCTCTCCTACACAGAATATTGAGAATTATAATTTGCAATTTATAAATGTTTTTAACTACCTAAAAGCAACAGATTACATACAAACTCCTCGGACTGGCCTTCAAGGTCCTATAAAATGCAGAACGATCCCCCTCCAATAGTTTCACATAGTTACCCCTAAATATCTGTGAAACTGAACCATCCCTTTGTCCTGAAGTAGGTATATCCAGCAGTGTCATCGATTTTACAGTATCATTGATTTTCCTCTCTACTCTGAATTGACCCTTTCATTAAGTACTTGTCAAACTGTACTTTGCTTGATTTAAGCTTAAACAGATTCTCCCTCTGCCATTTGCCTTTTCATATGATACCTTTTCCCTGTTCAGCTCAATGATATATGAATGTCCCCCACTATGTGGCCATATAATTTCCGCTTAGGTCACATCCATATGATGCCCTCTCTAGTCTTTCATGTTACAATCATTTGTCCTCTTGTATGAAATGTAAGCTGCGGGTAGATTTCTTATTCATCATTAAAGTCTGTTCAGCACCTAGCACAATATCTTGCACAGAGTATATACTTAATTTTAAAAGTTATTAACCTAAAGTAATAAATAGGGCAAAATGTTGTGCAGTCTCCTGATAAATACCATTTTGAAATTGGATTTAAAAGAGAAACTTTTAATGTAGCTAAATATGCTATGATGAATATATTAACTTCACAGGAATGACTTTTAAGTTATAGGTATGATGATGTTATACCTGCAAGATATAAAGAGTCGTAAAAGTATGCTTTGATGACCAAAATAAGTTTTGCAAAATAATACTCTGTATAATAAATTTTCAAATTCATGTAATGTATCTAATGCCATATTTAGCAGATACTAAAATTTTATATCTATACTAACAAAATTACCCAGAAAAATGTAATTAACGGACGTAGCATATTTGTTTACATATCACTTTAATACTTGCACTGAAATGTAAAGTATTTTCATCTGGATTTTGTAGAGCAAAGTAATTGATGATATTCCCCAATGATAAATTGCAGAGGTTGTCACTTTCTGTACACAGAGGGCCACTTATTAATCTTGAGTAACCCTCTGAGACACAGAATATAAGCAATGTGCACATGGGAGGAAAATAATAATTCACCAGAATATAGACACAGAGAAAAAACAGAGCACATTTAAACAAATACAGTGAATATTACAGGTGATATCTAGTGTCACTACTGGAGTTCACTTTGGGGGAATTATGAAATTCCCAGGACTAATCCTGCAACGTGATTACATGTGTTTCCCAGCACTCCATGGAGGAAAATAAATGAAGATGAATGTGGGGCTGCAGCTAAACTAACCACTGGCAAAGGGAATACTCTGAGTATTACTCTGTTTTCATAGGCCAATCAGTATTAAGCTCTGAGCTTGAGGTAAGATTACTTTTCCCAAGGGATATATACCTAAACAAAACAGGTGGCTTATTAAGGGGAAAGGAGGGTAAACCTGGTAGGGTAGGCAAGCAATGCTATCTGCTAAAATGACCTGGTCTTAGTCTACTGTTCCAGCTCTCATCTCCTGCCAGCCCTAATACAGCCATATAGGTATCTCTGGGATTCTAGCCAGATCTAAGGGCTTACCATTTCCCTAGCATGCTGCAGAGCTGGATTCATGGGCATACCTCCCAGCAGTTGTACAGCGCTCTGGACTCAGAAGGGCCCCATATCAGTTTATTCATTTTTTACTTTTGTAAAACATGCATAACATAAAATTTGCCATTTTAATCACTTTTAAGTGTATAATCCAGTGGCATGAAGTACATTTACATTGTTGTGTAACCATTACCATTATCTGTTGCCAGAAGTTTTTCATCACTCCAAACTGAACCTCTGTACCCCTTAAAAAGTAACTCCTCATTCTCCCCTCTCCCAACTGCTGGTAACCACTAGTCTAATTTCTGTCTCTTTGAAATTGACTACTCTAGGTACCTCATAGAAGTGGAATCATACAATATTTGTCCCTTTGCCCATATTTGGTTAATGCTTTACTGTCAGTGCCTTGAAATTCTTAATAATTTTAGAACAAGAGCCCCTCCATTTCCTTTTTGCACTGGTCCTCTCACTAATTATGTAGCTGGTCCTGCTGTGAATATTTGTAATTCCCTATCTATGTCTTCTCCCCACCAAAAACACCGCCATGTCCTTCTGAGTTCTACTAAAATCTCATCTCTTCTGTGAGATGAAGAACAGATGATAAGATCCACTACTCTCCTTAGAGTGTTTGTATTTTGCTCATTAATGGCACTCTTCACATTGCATTGTGATCCTCTTTTTAAATCTGTCTTCTCTGTTAGAGGAAATGCCTGTGTCTTATTTATCATTGTATCCTTCAAGACTAGTGTAGCTCCTGTGCTATGGACTGAATTGTGACCCTCCCAATGCACATGTTGAAGCCCTAATCCCCAATGTGATGATATTTGGAGATGGGGCATTCGGGAGGTAATTAGGTTTAGATGAGGTCATGAGTTGGGGTGGGGGGTTCGTGGTGGGATTAGTGTCCTTATAAGAAGAGAAACCAGAGAGCTTGCTCTTGTTCTTTCTGCCATGTGAAAACACATTAAGAAGGCAGGCATCTTCAAGTCAGGAAGAGAGTCCTTACCAGAAACTGACTATGCCAGCACCCTGATCTCAGACTTCCAGTCTCCAAAAAATGTGAGAGAATAAATTTCTGTCCTTTAAGCCACCTAGACTATAATACTTCGTTATGACAACCCGAGAAGACTAAGACAACCTGATACAAAATGAATCCTTTAATATGTTCACTGAATATAAGAATGGGTGCCTGCATCCACCGATAGTATGTTACCCTTGGCATTGTTATTGGACTTTACAATTAACAGAAACTGAGGGGGAAACAATGGAACATCAGGAAATGGGATCATTTTGGTAATCCAGAAACTCTAGTCAGGGACTTGACCCCATCACTGAAAATGTGAACCGTAATCTAGTAATTATATTCTCAAGAAGGTGTGACCCAAGTCTCAGACTCCGTGTTTTAAGTCACCCAATAGGCTTGCTTTTAGTATTTCTGATTCTGGAAGTTTCTAGCTCCTTTTCTTTGAACTAAGTAATAAGAATAAGGCTACCTTACTTGTTTGCATCTTTCATGTCAATCTTGTAGTCTCATCTGGGGACCTATAGCTAGGTCTAAGGAGGATGGCTAACAGACTTCAAAGCTTACAGTACCACAAGCACACACACCAGTACAACACATGATAATATTTATGTGGTGAAAGAAATGTCCTCAAACTGGAGCCCTTAGGCATAACTTAGCTCCTTGCCACACCTCAACAAGAAACTGAATAAAAGTTCTCCAAGGGGAGTAGAGTGGTACTGTGCAAAAAAAGCCTACCACAGGAGGTTGGAGTCATTAGTTTCTGGTCTACCAGCCATGCTCCTACTGGTTGTGTGACTCTGAAAATGAGGCTCTCCGAGCCTTGGTTTCCTCATCTGTCAACACAAGAGGATTTGGTGAGGTGAATCTCCCTGAATTCTGAACAGGACAGAAGTCACCAACTTCCCTCCCATCCAAACGCTAAGTGAAAGTAAAAAATTATTCAGAAAAGAATTTTCTTTATTGATGGAAATCAACCAGGATATTATAAATATTTTAAGATAGTCAACTGTGTGAGAGAAAAGAAACACATCGTATTGACTTTTTAACAGTGGCTTCTCCAGTGAAGACTGGAAGTAAGGCACCATGACCTTTAGTTGAACTACTGCTTAGACATGTTATTTTTCAAAGGACATGATAGAGATTATACACTTGCCTTAATTATTCTTTTTGCTATTCTTCTAAGTCATCTAATAGGCTTGTTCCAGTGTTTCTGTTAGCTCCTTTTCTATGAAATGAGACTACCTTACTTGTTCGTATCTTTCATGTCAACCTTGTATTCTCATTTGGGAACCTCTGACAAGTAAACGAGCCTGACTGGTGGAGAGCTTTACATAAAATGAAATGCTATAGTGCTGGGAATTCTTCTTTAATTTTAACTTTAAACTTGATCTTTTGGTTGCATGACTGACCACCTTATTATTACCTGTACTAAAAAAGGTCCCATCGATACTGAATGTCTTAGGTCCACAGACCAAAGACAAATGCTGCCATTGTGCAGCACGGTATAATCTGTCAAGGAAATGCACAGGCATTGACAACCATTTCTTTCCAAAGTAAGGGAGTTTCACGAGAATGAAACTGCATGTCTATCATTTCTCCTTTTTACTGTACATTATATTATATCTATTATATCTTGCTGACAATGACTTTTTTTTCTTATTTTCCCTCTAATTTGCTGGAATACAATTTAGAGAATATTATCCATAACATTTTATCTTTATTAAACATAATACAGTGGGTCTTAGATCCTTGATCTCTAAAAAATGAATAAACGTAATTACAGAACCAGTCTTTATAGCATCCATGGATAGCCATAATCTTTATTTTTGCTTGGAGATTCAAAGTTTCAAACTATTTTTTTGATAGGCACATTGAACAACACATTTTTTAAAACTTCAATTTTTTTCTTTTCTAGCATATACTCACACCTTAATTCTCTGTACTAGGGGTTGGTGAACTTTTTCTGTAATGGGCCAGATAGTATATATTTTATATTTTGTGGGCCATACAGTTTCTGTCACAACTAGCTAACTTTGCCATCTAGCGTAAAAGCAGCCATAGACAATATGTAAACTAATGAGCTGTGCTCCAATAAAAGTTTATTTACAAAAACAAACAGCAGGCTGGATTTGGCCCACAGGCCATAATTTGCTGAGTCCTATTGCTCTGCCCTATTCTGTAAGTGGTGTTGTGCAAATCATAAATATAGGATGCCAAGATATGTTGAATTAGGAAGACCTTTTCTATCACCTCTGTCACTTTGGGAATGTCTCTTCAGTTATCTGAGGCTCCTCATTTGTCCTTTGAAGGTGTTTGGTCTAAGTGAGTGTTATCAAATTCTAATATTTCTATAGTCACTTGAGCATTCCCTTGCCTATTCATGAACAAATGCTAAGAAGCTAAATGCTAAAACTTGTAAACAGTTTTTTTAATCTTAAATATTCTCTTTTGAAAAATGTTTTATTTTTTTATTGCTTTCCTTTGAAAAGTGAACTTTTAGAATCATTCAATAAAATTTGAGTGGTTATAAATGAAATGCTCCGTTCACTCATAGTTGAACTTTTAATATTGAAAAGGAACAGCCTGAGGAGGGTCTGGCTGTGGCGTCTGATACCACTTGAATGGCCAAGGTTAAGGCTGCTGATCTGTCCAGCTAGGGAGATGCCCTCTTTCTCCCTTCCTAATTCCTGTCTGTACTTCTCAATAAGAGAGTGAGCTTTCAGGAGAAAGATAGGACTTTGTTTTCTGAACCTTCTGAGGAATATTAGTGGCCATGATACATGGCAATTGAAGTGGTACTCAAAAGGTTTGTCACTGGGGTAATAATATAAGACTCCTATTAACTAGCAGATGCTGATAAGATTTGCTTTTCATGGTACATTTCCTTTGGGTATTAGTGAATTTATGTGAAGTTTCTTCTTGGAAATAGAAATAATACAATTTCTATTACCATCAGAATGTGAAACTATCCAATTATCAGTGGGCCATATTTAACAAAATACCTAAGATCTCCAAATACTCTGCAGTTGCCTAAGGTAGTAAAGTTGAATAATGAGGGCCCATGGTTGTTAAAATACTACTAACTGACAAATAATGCCTGTGCTACTTTCAATACTAACATGGGTCACAAAAATCTGCTTTCTAGAAACTTGCTGTATTACCTGAGAGGAATCTGAGGGAAGCTTTGGAAATGTACATGAGCATGTAAAATAATGAAATAATCTGTTTGTTTTATCTTTACATTTCTCTCTTAATCATTTCAATTCTAAGACTAAGTCACAGAGGATGAATAGGACATAGCAGTTACTAACATACATTAAACCTGTGATCAATTTTGTTTTGGAGAATTCATCTTTACTTTTAATAAAGTGCTATATTTTAACAAAATTTAAAAGTGTAAATCTATTTTCTTTGAACAAAATTTAAAAGTGTAAATCTATTTTCTTTGAATGTTATTTATTTTGGCGAGATGTAAATGAAGTAAAGTAGGAGAGTGAAAGTGGCTGTTACTTAGGGCATGGCTGTTTGCAGCAGGGAGAAAAAAGAGAAGGAAAAAGCAGATTCTAGATCTTTAACTTAAGGTAGAAAGACTTCATTCTAGATTCAGTATTCTGTGGGGTAGTTCTCTCTCATGAAGCACACCTTCTGTGGGGAAAGCTGCATATGATAATCACTATTTCAGCTGTTTTCAACTTAGTTCTATTTATATTAAACACAAGATGAGCTGGAATGTCATAAATAAAAATTTTCCATAAACATGCAGAAAATTAATTTCCTACTTTATAATTCTAAGCATTACAGAATTTTATAACGCTAGGTTACCCTAAGGATGCCTATATAGTACAAAAAAAGGACAATTTTTTTATAATTAATTATTTCACATATTAAATTCCTTTAGGAGATAGCATAATAAGAAATGATTTACAATGACCCCAGTGGAATACATAATATTATTTCGCTGATTCAGATTTTATTCATTTCAAGTTAGACAAAGGGTATCCTACATCCTTTATATTTTAGCAACCCTAGTTTAACTGGCATTCACTAAATGAAACTTTTTGTCAACTATAACTTTAATACAACTACAATTAAATGATAGTAGATGTTCATTATGATGTCTCCAAAGAACTAAAAAAATCTCTAAATGCTTTTAGAAGCTCAGAAAGTCCAAATCAAGAGATCCTATGTGGTTGTACTTTTGAGCATAATTTAACGATTCAATTATAGTAGCCTACCAAAACAAATGTGTTTTGTCCCACATATTCAACCTACATGCTCTAAAATCATACTGTTTTATGATAATTGCAATCAAGGTAGAATGTTTTAAACAGCTAAGTGGAAAATGTTAAAATAATAGCTGGGAGCTGGCCCCAAGGCCGAGTGGTTAAAGTTCTGTGCTCTGCTTCAGCAGCCCCAGTTCGTGGGTTCAGATTCCAGGCACGAGCTACTCCACTCATCAGCCATGCTGTGGAGGCATCCCACATACAAAATAGAGGAAGATTGGCATGGATGTTAGCTCAGGGTGAATCTTCCTCACCAAAATAAATAAATAATAAGAATAGCTAACATTAATACAGTGTTTATAAAATAGCAGGCATACTCTTTTAAATATGCCATTATATATATAATGGAAATGACACTGTGAGGAAGCTGAGGAAGATATTATCTTCCCAATTCCCACATGAGGGAACTGAAGACCAAACAGATTAAGTAACTTGCCCAAGAGGCTGGCAACAGAGCTGATCTGAACTGAGCATGACCTAGCTTTGGCCCCGGTACCTCCACTCTTGACCATTATGCTGTGCTATTTCAAGACTTTTCCTTTCAATGAGCCAAAGCTTATACTTATTTTTTTGTTTTAATAGGTCTATGGTTTTACATTCTGTTCTCTATATTATTAAAAATGTTTAAAAAGGGAAAATATTAAACCACGAAGAAAAAATTTATCACTAAGACTAATTATTTACAGGAAATATTGCTTCTTACACATTAACATAATTGGTGTTGTACAAATTTGGTCTCTGAGCAAAGTATATAACCAGTACAGTTAAAAATAAATTACTCTCCCATGAAATTCAGAAGCAAGCAAAGGAGCAAGATATTATTTTTTTAATGGCCAGTTTAGTTGTAATCTCAATTAGATGCAAAGAAAATTCAGGAAGGAAAGTATCTGCATTCCTGATAGCATCTTGCCATATATAAACCCCGAAAGTCATGGCACAATCTAGTAAAATGTGTTTAAGAACGGAAAATTAAACCAAGTCATTAGGTCTATTAAAATTAGCATGGTAGTTTTTAAACTGTAATTTAAAAGTTAAGTAGTGATGTTCACATTTTAAGGAGAAAAGAGGCGTCTACTAACACAATGAATGTGATTTATATATTTCTCAATTTTAAGAAGAAATGATAGCATTAAGATACTTAAATTTTTTTCAAAAATGGCATTTTAAATAGAAAATGACTATACACGTTCTTTCAGTAAATTTTTATAATGTCAACTGTGATATCAAATAACTCATTCACATAATTTGTCCATCATATTGTGAGTTTCCAACAGAATATGAGTTGTGCTTATAGAAATTACGATTCATATATAAGCTAATTTTCAAGTACTTTTCTCTCCTTTTTTACAAATCAGATAAATAGGTTTAAAAATTTTCATAAGTGAGGGGCTGACCCAAGGGTGTAGTGGTTAAGTTTGTGTGCTCCGCTTTGGTGGCACAGAGTTCACTGGTTCAGATCCTGGGTGTGGACCTACATACTGCTCATCAAGCCATGCTGTGGTGGCATGCCACGTGCAAAATAGAGGAAGATTGGCACAGACGTTAGCTCATGGCCAATCTTCCTCACACACACAAAATAATAATAATAATTCATAAATGATATCTTAGGAAATACTTAAGTTTCTATTTACTTGAAAATACATTTTTCTTTTAGTTTTATTAAGTGTTGAATGTGTGCAAAGAAACTTGCAAAGAAGGACCTCCTCATCAAAGAACGATTTTACTTCTCATTACATGCATGAAAAGCGACAAGTGTATGCATTCTCAAATATATGCACATGTAAATTAGTCTGCCCCATACAAGCCATTATTCTTGATCTTTGTTTCCTTCATAGTATTGTAGTTATTACTACATCTTATTCATTTGTTCATTTGTTTATTGCCCATCTCTCCTATGGAGCATTAACTACCATGATGTCAAGAGACTTGTTGGATACTGTCCAAAGTTTCATCACTAGCAGCTATCACTTGCTGGGCACATAATAGACGCTGAATAAATGTAGATTCATTGAATGAATGAGTGAATGAATATGGAGAAAAGGGGAAATGGATAATAGAGTTTTAAAAATACCTCAAGGCATATTTGGCATTTGTGAAAAGAAAACCACATTGTTTTTTAACAAATTTTGATACGAGAAAATGATTTTTATCAAAAATGTTTATGTTGTAATGAAGTATATCAATAAAATGAATTACAACAAGAAGCTATAAAGAAAATGGCCAGAATAATTCTAATTCTCCAAAATGCTCTCATGATGGTTAACATGACTAAAGCAATCAAAATGCATGATGATATGGATTAAAAAGAAAAAAAAATATGTGAAAGAACATTTACGTAAATTGACTAACTTGAAAACAATATGTTCATACAGACAGAATTATGACAGTATTTAAGAGGCAAAGTGGAATACCTCCTCATTTTCAAAATGAAACATCTATACTTGAAGATCTGAGCTAGTAGGATTATAATATACCAAGAAGCATAAAGGAAAGGATGCTTACTTAATGGCAAATTATTAAAAAGGAAGAAATGCATATGGCTAGGAATCCCATCACATATATTTTTCTTTTTAATATTTAATTTTATCAACTACTAATTTCTAGCCCTATTCTTTAACTCATAATTTGTGCTTCACATTTATGTGAGCATCTATTTGAAGCAACTGCATTGAATCTCACGAAATTTATATAATTTATTAGTCAATAATATATGTAAATACAATTAATAAGGCGTATATTATATAACACTGTTTCAACAAATATTTCACATAAAATAACAATAGAGTTTACTATTATCTACTAATTTGGCAACTTTCAATAACCACAAAATCAATACTTTTATTATACTTTGAAATTAAATTTAAAAAGGTAATCCTAGTGACTATAACAGTTTAACATATCAAAGACTGGGCCAATTGATTTGAAAATAATGTTATTTTATAACTAATTTAAACAACACTACTCTAATACAGGAAGCAACTATATTTTATGAATAGCCCTAAAACTGATCATACTTCTTTTATGCTTTCTAATTTTAATATTTTAACAGTCCAAATGGCATCTTCCTGTCATTAATGAGAATTGGTGAGGGTCTATTCTCATTTTAAACGCAATTAACTTCTAAAACATTTGTGCTAAAGTAAGATGTTGACATAACTCTTAAGTATGTTTAGGTAAGAAAAAAAATTTGTAAAACTGCCTATTCTTCACATTTATTTCATGGAAAATCTACCATTAATCAAGTACTTTCACTTAAGTACTTATAAAAATATCATGTAGCTATGGTCAATATATTACTTAATAATAGATGGATCGGGGGGGAGAGCCAAGATGGCGCCGTGAGTAGTCCTCTTTGTCTCTCGCCCTTCAAGTCTACAATTATTTGGACACTTATCGCTTGACAAAGGATATCCAGACAGCATCTCAGGACGTCTGAGACACCCACGCGACTATACATCGGAAGGCGGATGGACTTTCCTCCGGGAGGATGTGGAAATAGGTGAAAACTCTCCGACCCCGACGGGCAGCCTAGTACCCGCAAGCGGCTTTCTTCCAACGGACGCCCCCAGAGGATCCACACACATCTAGGGCAGGAGCGAGAACACAACAGAGGAGCGACGGTGGAAACAGGTGACCAGAACCCTACCTAAACCCCCCGCAATTACTCCTAAACGCAGAGGGAAACTTTGGAGTTGCACACCTGAGCCCGCGGGGAGAGTCTCTCCCCGCCATTGGCGGGGAGACCCAGCCTGGTGCTCGGGGCGCCCGGAGGGTCCCAGAGAGAGACACGGAGGGCACGGAGGTCTCCCAGCTGCCGTTGCCCGCCCCGTGGGACTAGGGATTGCCGGAGATCTCAGAGAGGACCGGGGCTGGGGGAACTTTCAAAGGCCGGTTCGGCGACCCGGAGGGGAAGCGCCGGAGCTCCGCCCGGGCAGCAGACAAAACTCTCTGTGTGCCGTTAGCAGAGGGGCCACGCTGAGCACTCACGGCTCCGGGAGAGGCCCGGAGAGAACCCCAGAGGGCAGGGCGACCCCCAGCTGCCGTTGCCCGCCCCGTGGGGCTAGGGATTGCCAGAGATCTCGGAGAGGACCGGGGCGGGGGAACTTTCAAAGGCCGGTTCGGCGACCCGGAGGGGAAGCGCCGGAGCTCCGCCAGGCAGCAGACAAAACTCTCTGTCTGCCATTAGCAGAGGGGCCACACCCAGCATTCAGGGCTCCCGGCAGAGGCCCGGAGAGAAGCCCAGAGGGCGGGGCGACCCCCAGCTGCCGTTGCCCGCCCCGTGGGACTAGGGATTGCCGGAGATCTCGGAGAGGACTGGGGCTGGGGGAACTTTCAAAGGCCGGTTCTGCGACCCGGAGGGGAAGTGCCGGAGCTCGGCCCGGGCAGCAGACAAAACTCTCTGTGTGCTGTTAGCAGAGGGGCCACGCTGAGCATTCACGGCTCCGGGAGAGGCCCGGAGAGAATCCCAGAGGGCGGGGCGACCCCCAGCTGCCGTTGCCCACCCCGTGAGGCTAGGGATTGCCGGAGATCTCGGAGAGGACTGGGGCTGGAGAGAGTTCCAGAGACCCAGCTTAGTAGCCTAGGGGGAAACCCTACAGGCTCACAGCAGCCTTAGGGAAAGCCTCTGCACAGCACCAGTAGAAGGCACCCAGCCGCCAGCCACAAGGCTGGAAGACCCCAGGGCAAAAGCAGCATAGCTAGGTGTACTAACCACAGACTGTAGAAGATGCCAATAGCTCTCCTGCGACCCATAGAGGACAAGTGAGATTTGGTGGGTGCCGACAGCAACGGAGCGACAAATATAAGTGATCCCACCCCTGGCCGCTGGAAAAGCCCATAACACTGTTGCAGACCCCAAGGAGAGAGCGCATCTAGGTGGGCAACAACAGTAGGCACCTGCAGCCTGAAGCCCCCCTGTGGCGGCCCCCACGGCAGAGGAGGGAATCCAAAGGGCCACTGTGGCTACGAAGAGGGGCCCAGGCCCAGTTAGCAACTACGGACAGGGTTCCTGGTTGGTGAAGTATAAACAGCTGCTCCCCCCACCGCAGCAGCTGAAACAAGTGAAAGGAGCAACTAAACTCTATCTCCATGCGGAGGCACAAATCAACATCATCAAGCAATATGAAAAAATACATTAAATCTCCAGAACAGAAAGAAAGTAACAAATACACAGAAAACAATCCCAAAGAAAATGAGATATATAACCTAAATGATGATGACTTCAAAACAGCCATCATTAGGATTCTCACTGAGTTAAGAGAGAATTCTGACCGACAACTCAACGAGTTCAGGAGCTATGTCACAAAAGAGTTTGATACGATAAAGAAGAACCAAACAGAAATATTGGAAATGAAGAACACAACAGAGGAGATTAAGAAAAATCTAGATGCTCTGAACAGTAGGGCCGATAATATGGAGGAAAGAATTAGCAATTTGGAAGATGGCAATATAGAATTGTTGCAGGCAGAGGAGGAGAGAGAAGCAAGACTTAAAAGAAATGAAGAAACTGTCCGAGAATTATCAGACACAATTAGGAGATGCAACGTAAGGATTATAGGTATACCAGAGGGAGAAGAGAAGGAGAAAGGGGCAGAAAACCTATTCAAAGAAATAATGGCTGAGAACTTCCCAAATCTGCTGAGGGAGATGGATCTTCAGGTGACAGAAGCCAATAGATCTCCAAACTTTATCAATGCAAGAAGACCAACTCCACGGCATATAGTAGTGAAGCTAGCAAAAGTCAACGACAAGGAGAAAATATTAAGGACAGCCAGGCAAAAGAAACTAACCTACAAAGGAACCCCCATCAGGCTATCAGCAGATTTCTCAGCAGAAACTTTACAGGCTAGAAGAGAGTGGAATGATATATTCAAAAATCTGAAGGACAAAAATCTACAGCCGAGAATTCTCTACCCAGCGAAAATATCCTTCAAATACGATGGAGAAATAAAAACTTTCCCAGATAAACAAAAATTAAGGGAGTTCATTGCCACAAAACCTCCTCTTCAGGAAATCCTCAGGAAAACCCTCATTCCAGAAAAATCCAAAAAAGGAAAGGGGCTACAAAACCAAGAGCAGAGGAGATAAGTAGAAGGACAACAACAGAGAGTAGCAGCTCTACATCAGAACAGATTAAACCATGGGACGAGAAACAAAGGAAACTGAAGAAAACCGGAAAACAAGACACAAAATGGTAGTGGTAGGCCCCCACGTCTCAATAATCACTCTAAATGTAAATGGATTGAACTCCCCAATCAAAAGACACAGAGTGGCAGGATGGATCAAAGAACAAGATCCAACAATATGCTGCCTCCAGGAAACACACCTCAGCCCCAAAGACAAACACAGACTCAGAGTGAAGGGATGGAGAACAATACTCCAAGCTAATAATGAACAAAAGAAAGCAGGTGTCGCTATACTAATATCAGACAAGGTAGATTTCAAAGCAAAACAGATAAAGAAAGATAAAGAGGGACAGTATATAATGATCAAAGGGACTCTCCACCAAGAAGACATAACACTTATAAATATATACGCACCCAACACAGGAGCACCAAAATTTGTAAAGCAACTCTTAATAGAACTAAAAGAAGACATCAACAACAATACAATAATAGTAGGGGACCTCAACACACCATTAACACCAATGGACAGAACATCCAGACAGAAAATCAACAAGGAAATAATAGAATTAAATGAAAAATTAGACCAGATGGACTTAATAGATATATATAGAACACTTCATCCAAAAACAGCAGGTTACACATTCTTCTCAAGTGCACATGGAACATTCTCAAGGATTGACCATATTTTGGGAACCAAAGCAAACAATAAATACAAGAGAGTTGAAATAATATCAAGCATCTTTTCTGATCATAACGCTATTAAACTAGAAATCAACTACAAGAAAAAAGCAGAGAAAGGTGCAAAAATGTGGAGACTAAACAACACGCTTCTCAACAAACAATGGATCATTGAAGAAATTAAAGAAGAAATCAAATATTATCTGGAGACAAATGAAAATGAGAACACGACATACCAAATCATTTGGGATGCAGCAAAAGCAGTCCTAAGAGGGAAATTCATCGCAATACAGGCTCACCTCACTAAACAAGAAAAAGCTCACGTAAGCAACCTCAAACGACACCTAACAGAACTAGAAAAAGAAGAACAAACAAAGCCCAGAGTCAGTAGAAGGAGGGAAATAATAAAAATAAGAGCAGAAATAAACGATATTGAAACAAAAAAGACAATAGAAAGGATCAATGAAACAAAGAGTTGGTTCTTCGAAAGAATTAACAAAATTGACAAACCCCTAGCCAGACTCACCAAGAAAAGAAGAGAGAAATCGCAAATTAATAAAATCAGGAATGACAGAGGAGAAATCACAACAGATACCAATGAAATACAAGAGATCATAAGAGATTACTATGAAAAACTATATGCCAACAAATTGAACAACCTGGAAGAAATGGACAAATTCCTAGACTCCTACAATCTCCCCAAACTGAATCAGGAAGAAATGGAGAATCTGAATAGACCAATCACAAGAAAGGAAATAGAAACGGTAATCAAAAACCTCCCCAAAAACAAGAGTCCAGGACCAGACGGCTTCTCTGGAGAATTATACCAAACATTCAAAGAAGACTTAATACCTATTCTCCTCAAACTGTTCCAGAAAATTGAGAAAGATGGAGAACTCCCTAACACATTCTATGAAGCCAACATCACTCTGATCCCCAAACCTGACAAGGACAACACAAAGAAGGAGAACTACAGGCCGATATCACTGATGAACATAGATGCAAAAATCCTCAACAAAATTTTGGCAAACCGATTACAGCAATACATCAGAAAGATTATACACCATGATCAAGTGGGATTTATACCAGGGACACAGGGATGGTTCAACATCCGCAAGTCAATCAACATGATACACTACATCAACAAAATGAAAAACAAAAACCACATGATCATCTCAATAGATGCAGAGAAAGCATTCGACAAGATCCAACACCCATTTATGATAAAAACCCTCAGTAAAATGGGTATAGAAGGAAAGTACCTCAACATAATAAAGGCCATATATGATAGACACACAGCCAACATCATACTCAATGGACAAAAGCTGAAAGCCATCCCTCTGAGGACAGGAACAAGACAAGGGTGCCCACTTTCACCACTCCTATTCAACATAGTACTGGAGGTGCTGGCCAGAGCAATTCGGCAGGAAAAAGAAATAAAAGGAATCCAAATAGGTAACGAAGAAGTAAAACTCTCGTTGTTTGCAGACGACATGATCTTATACATAGAAAACCCCAAAGAATCCACAGAAAAACTATTAGAAATAATCAACAACTACAGCAAAGTAGCAGGGTATAAAATTAACGTGCATAAATCAGTAGCATTTCTATACACTAACAATAAACTAACAGAAAAAGAACTCAAGAACTCTATCCCATTCACAATCGCAACGAAAAGAATAAAATACCTTGGGATAAACTTAACCAAGGAAGTGAAGGATCTATACAATGAAAACTACAAGACTTTCTTGAAAGAAATAGGCGATGACATAAAGAGATGGAAAAACATTCCTTGTACATGGATTGGAAGAATAAACATAGTTAAAATGTCCATACTACCTAAAGCAATATACAGATTCAATGCTATCCCAATCAGAATCCCAAGAACATTCTTCACAGAAATTGAACAAACAATCCTAAAATTCATATGGGGCAACAAAAGACCGCGAATTGCTAAAGCAATCCTGAGCAAGAAAAACAAAGCCGGCGGAATCACAATCCCCGATTTCAAAACATACTACAAAGCTACAGTGATCAAAACAGCATGGTACTGGTACAAAAACAGGTCCACAGATCAATGGAACAGAATTGAAAGCCCAGAGATAAAACCACACATCTATGGACAGCTAACCTTCGACAAAGGAGCAGAGGGCCTACAATGGAGAAAAGAAAGTCTCTTCAACAAATGGTGCTGGGAAAACTAGACAGCCACATGCAAAAGATTGAAAATTGACCATTCTTTTTCACCACACACCAAAATAAACTCAAAATGGATCAAAGACCTAAAGATTAGGCCTGAGACAATAAGTCTTTTGGAAGAGAATATAGGCAGTACACTCTTTGACATCAGTTTCAAAAGAATCTTTTCGGACACTGTAACTCCTCAGTTGAGGGAAACAATAGAAAGAATAAACAAATGGGATTTCATCAGACTAAAGAGCTTCTTCAAGGCAAGGGAAAACAGAATTGAAACAAAAAAACAGCTCACTAATTGGGAAAAAATATTTACAAGCCACTTATCCGACAAAGGGTTAATCTCCATAATATACAAAGAACTCACACTGCTTAACAACAAAAAAACAAACAACCCAATCAAAAAATGGGCAGAGGACATGAACAGACATTTCTCAAAAGAAGATATGAATATGGCCAATAGACACATGAAAAGATGTTCATCATCGCTAATCATCAGGGAAATGCAAATCAAAACTACACTAAGATATCACCTTACCCCCGTTAGATTGGCAAAAACATCCAAAACCAAGAACGACAAATGTTGGAGAGGTTGTGGAGAAAGAGGAACCCTCATACACTGTTGGTGGGAATGCAAACTGGTACAGCCACTATGGAAAACAGTATGGAGATTTCTCAAAAAGTTAAAAATAGAAATACCCTATGACCCAGCCATCCCATTACTGGGTATCTATCCTAAGAACCTGATAACAGATATCTCAAGAGTCCATTGCACCCATATGTTCATCGCAGCATTATTTACAATAGCCAAGACGTGGAACCAGCCTACATGCCCAGAAACTGATGACTGGATAAAGAAGATGTGGTATATATACACAATGGAATACTACTCAGCCATAAAAAAAGACGAAATTGGCCCATTCACAACAAGGTGGATGGACCTCGAGGGCATTATGTTAAGCGAAATAAGTCAGTCAGAGAAAGACGATCTCTATATGACTCCACTCATAGGTGGAAATTAGTATATTGAGAAGGAGATCTGATCGGTGGTTACCAGGGAAAAGGGGGGGTGGGGGGAGGGTACGAAGGGGGACGTGGTGTACCCACAACATGACTAACAAAAATGTACAACTGAAATCTCAATCAAGCTTGTAATCTATCATAACATTAATAAAAAAAAATATATAAATAAAAAAAATAATAGATGGATCATTAATTTTCATCTGCAATAATAAGTAATGAATAAATAATTTAAATCCCATGTAATAAATAATTAAATGTATATGCTAGAAAACTTCCTCACTATACCTTTGTCCTTCTTTGGATGAGTCCCACAGCCTTAAGGAAATTCATTTTCCAGGTCCCTGGGCTATTTTAAACTTATGACAAGTTTATCCAAATCGAAAAAAAGATCTTGAAGCAGGAGAAAGAAAATATAGAACTATTTCTGTTTCCAAAATAAAGACAATTTATATTTTCAGATGCTATACCAAGGAAACTATTTTATAAGTTGTAAGGTTTGAGGAAACTATGAAAGGTACATCCATAAGCAAGCCTTAAAAGGAAGTAATTTTTAGATAGATTGATTTATAGTTGCAATGTAGTGTGTTTGTATATATCTTAGCAAATCTAGTACTTCTACAATAGTATTATTAAAATATTCCCAAAATTTCAACATATTACATTACTTAATTTGGTGAGGTTTCTTGAAATTTCCTTAGAAATTACGTAATTTGGAATGTGTTTAGAGTCAGGATTATGACTGCCAACTACCATTGAACTGTAAATTTGTTGAAGTGGTAGTTATCAGAGCTTTTGATATTTAAAAAATAAGCTTATGTCTTTTATTTGCCTTGAAATGAACAAAACAGGATTAGATAAATAATATAAACATTATGATTCTCACTAAGGTCTTTTCTAAAGCATCCTAAAACATATTATTTCTTAAACTCATCAATTCATAATTTATTTAAAAATTGCATTCTTCTTAATTTAGCCATCACTCAACCTAGAGCGTTATAAAATTATGCTATTCACCAATTTATAAAGTGGAAGACAAATTTAGAGCAGGTTGTGAATTTTCCTTTTAAGATATCTAAAGACAGGACTTTTCTGATAACAGCTAAAATAAGCCTGGCACATGCAGCTTTCACAGATGTAGAGTGATGAGGTTGAATTTGAAATGATTTTACTCTTCTATTAATCAGTGTTTTCCTTTTCTCTGCCACAAAGAAAAAATAAACAGGCACATACACAAATGTTGCTTTTGTACCATTAAATCCATTCACTTCTGGAAGTCCTGTTCAAAGGATGTTGGAGTCTCTCAACCCATCCTTTATATTTCAGGGCTGTTTTATCATATTTCCCATCTCTCTGTCTCTCTGTGCTGTACTCTCAGTGAGTTCCTCAGTTCTACCATCCAGTTCACTAACTTTCCCTTAGACTATGTTCAGTATAGAATTTATTACCCCTAGAAGTTTTATTAATTTCAATAAAAATTGTTGTATTTCCAAAAATTTCACTTGATTCTATTCATGTTTAATTATTTTTGTTTCCTTTCTGCCTTTTTCTGTTTCATAATTTTTATTCTTTATTCATGCATCTTAATATCAGACTATTCCCTTAAATTAATTTCATCTTAGATTTATTCTTGTGAACATTTGCCTAGTTTGTTGGCTGTGTTTCTTAACATTAATTAGTTTGCTTATGTACTTTGGAATCTTGGCTTGCAAGCTCATTTGAATGAAAGGAATGCCCCCCTTCCTCCTCCTTTCTCTCTCTTTCTCCCTCCTTATTGCTCTGTATTTTAGTTGTTTCCACTTAGCCCCGCCATGAGTTAAGTCCAGAACCAAGCCATAATAGATCCTTCTTTATGGTGATATCAGTGATAATACAGATTCAGTCACTAAACCAATGGGCCACTTGACTCATTTCCAACTGAAAAAAAGGTGATGTATTGGTGTTCTCATCTACTATGGCCTACAGTGTCTTACAAAGCCATAGCCCCAGGCTCACAATCACAACCATAATTGCAACCTCCTTTCCTGAGTGGAATTGGATTAAGCAAGAGTCATTCCCATCCTAGACATGAAGCAATAAGCCCACTATCTCTAGCTTCAAGTATTGCATACAGAACTTTTAGACCATGTGACTCAGCAGCTAGCAGAGGTGGTGCTTTAAATATGAACTCATTGTGCTATCACACCCAGAAATGCAAATTATTATTAGAAACATATTAATAAGAAAAATTGTAAAAGTCAATGAAGTTAACATATTATGAGACAAGATGGCTTTAGAAAAGATGCCTATATCAATGTCTTTATCTAACAAAGAAAATTTTGGCAACTAAGATTTGAAAAAGAATGCGGATGAATACTCTCTGGTCTAACTCATCGGGGGATGGCCTGATCCAGACAGCAGGGCCATAGTGCAGAAAAATCATTCTGTGTTGATTTGAACATGAGAACAGAAGCTCCCTGTATAGTTCAGACTACACCGGAACTGTTGTATTCCTATTCAATGCTACTGCCTTTCTTAGTTCATCTTACATCCTCTCTCACCCGGACTATTGCAACAGTCTCCCAATTAGTCTCCCATTATCAGTTTCTCCTCTCCATGATCAGAAGAATTATTATTTTAATAAAAATGATCATAGCAGATCTTTGCAGCAAAGAGCCCAATTGTTCCCCGAGCTGACAGGAAAGAATCTAACTTCCTAAGCATGGTATTCATGGCCTATATGCTCTGACCCCAGCTTACCTCTACAATCTCAGCTTCTTAGTGACCTTCTTTATCAGCGAAAACATTCCTAACACAATGCTGCACTTTAAGACTATATGTCTTTCTCCCTATCAGCTCCTTTACCTAAAATATTTTCTTCTTTCCCTAATACATTCCCCTTAGCAGTCCCCATCTCCCCCAATGATCTATCAAATTCTTACTTCCATAAACACCCAGGCCAAATATCTTCCTTTTCTGCAGGCCCCCACACTTGGTTCACACCTCATTTGAAGCATTTATCACGTTGTATTATTTGTAAACAATTAGTTTAATTAGTTCAATGAACAAATAATTACTTCTAAAGAGAGTCCTTGTCTCATTCACCCTTGGATCCTCAATGTCTATCTTTAATTATTGTTGAGCTTTTTACTCATTGAGTCCAAAAAGAACTTTTAAAGAATATGATATTTAATCCTTCATAAATTTTCATAATATAAGTACTGTCTTAAGGGTGTTCAGTAGTCCAAGCCTACTTCTTGGGAAAAGGAAAAAAGTAATCCAAGTGGTGACATTCACCACACACATTTCAAAGCATCTTAGATAAAATTGAGTGTGGTTTTGCACCCGTAATTGGATCCTAGAGAAAAATATTTTTCATGATATACCAAATGTTTGAGGCAATAATTGAAGGAGAGAAGCATTCCACTGGAAATATCCACTGGGGACCACTAGAAAAGGATGTAAGTGACTTTGCTAAAGGTCACTCACTTGATGATGAAGTAGATAGAGCTGCTGAGCAAGTGCAGAGCCTGGAAGTAGCAGTCACAGAAACAGGAGCTTTAATTTACTTAAATACTCACTACAGGCCAGGTGCTCTACATACTTGTATTTTTTTGTTTTTATCACAAACCAACCCCCAAAGATAGATATAATTTCTCTCATTTTATAGACCAGGAAAATAAGGTTTAGAGAGGATAAATAGCCTAAAATCTCACAGCTAGAAAGTAGCTAGGCCAAAATTTGAACCCAGATCTACTTTATTTCAGACCAATCTCTCTCTCTTTTTTTTTTTTTTTTTGAGGAAGATTAGCCCTGAGCTAACTACTGCCACCAATCCTCCTCTTTTTGCTGAGGAAGACTGGCCCTGAGCCAACATCAGTGCCCATCTTCCTCTACTTTATATGTGGGACGCCTGCCACAGCATAGTGTGCCAAGTGGTGCCATGTCTGCACCCGGGATTCGAACCGGCAAACTCCGGGCCGCCAAGAAGTGGAACGTGAGAACTTAACTGCTGCACCACCGGGCCAGCCCCCTCTACTTTATTTCAAAGCCAGTGCTCTGACTTCCTGTAGGGAACAGATTTGAGGAGACAAAAGAGGCAGAAGAGACTGTCAGTCAGCCAGTGTAAAGTTGATTAAACGTGACCTCAAAGAACTAATTAAATCAAGTAATGAGAACGATGACAGGAATAAGGAGACCAAACTGAGTTTATCAGGATGGCATCAGAAATCAAGCCATCACCTTGAAGCAACATTAACATAGTTTAAGTTCACTCAATTGTAGATCAAATACAAAATACAAAACGCAAGTGAAAGATTTGTTAAATTCATTTGAAAACTGTTATATGAACAGCTTTGGAGACAGTCACAGTGGCTGTCAATCACAAAGCCTTTTCAGAAATCTTCGTCTGCTATCTCCGAGAGCAGGACAACATCTCCTTCAGCACCATGACATCCCTGGCATCTCCACAGTCACCCTTGTTTCAACAAATTGTTCTTTTCATTCTTCTCTGGAGTCATACACTGATGAGCCACCCATAAATGAAGTTAAACGTTGTATTGCTGCTTTCACCAACAAGCAAGGATAATGGCAAACATCCAACGCCAAAGATTCTAGTCTAGAAATTCACTGCATAGCCTTGACCACTGTGCTCTGCCTGCAGGTGTGGAGTCAGGTGTGTACTGATGGGAGGATTTTTTTTTGCATCATTTTCCATAAACGTAATTCACAAAAATATACAGCATTCGGGGCCGGTTCCGTAGCCGAGTGGTTAAGTTCGTGCGCTCCACTGCGGTGGCCCAGGGTTCAGATCCTGGGCGCCGACATGGCACCACTCGTCAGGCCATGTTGAGGCGGCGTCCCACATCCCACAACTGGAATGACCTGCAACTAACATATACAACTGTGTACGGGGGGCGCTTTGGGGAGATAAAGCAGAGAAAAAATATATATATACAGCATTCAATCTAAGAACAATACCAATGATAAATGCCATGTATTTTATTTATTTATTTATTTATTATTTATTTTTTTTGAGGGAGATTAGCCCCGAGCTAACATCTGCTGCCAATCCTCCTCTTTTTGCTGAGGAAGACTGGCCCTGAGCTAACATCCATGCCCATCTTCCTCTACTTTATATGTGGGACGCCTACCACAGCATGGCTTGCCAAGTGGTGCCACATCCGCACCCGGGATCTGAACCCCCGGCCGACGAAGCAGAATGTGCGCACTTAACGGCTGTGCCACCGGGCTGGACCCCTGCCTTGTATTTTAGATCACATATATAAAAATTGTTTCCACAACTTTATACTATTTTCTCAATGCTTCTGATTACTAATGGTATTTTTAATTAATATTTCAATATGTTTCCATGGAAATTGGAAAATAATAATTTTAAATATCGTTTAGTCATTTTTATGGTGAAAAGTGGATAGTTAACAGTGTTATGACAAATTCTCTCAACCTCAGCTTAGCCCATTGCAATAAAGAAAAAGGTACTACAAAATCTCTCTGTTAGATACAATCACCCTGGAATATATGCCTAAACATAAAATGTATGTGTGGATGGATAGTTTACATAGGCAAATCAACCAACGGTCACAACCAGTCATAGGAGCCTGGAGAGTGAGTTTTCGCAGATGCTTAGTAAATACCTATTTGCACTGTTTTGAGATGAGGTAAAATATACTACTGTATTCAGTCCTTCAAGAGTATGAAATAGCTACTGAATATTTAACTACACTCTACATAATACATAATATATGTAAGGCATCTAGTCAAGTGGCTGGCACATAATATATAATAAATGTATGTTATTTCCCTTGTTGTTCCCTTTCCAAATGTTCCCCTGTTGGTTTCTTCTTTCTTTCTTTTAGAATTGAAGAGTGTAACAAAGGTCATGGAAACGAGTTGTTAAATATTTTTCAACACTAAGTATATTCAGAAAATTCCATGTGTCTTAAGCAGGAAGTTCAATTATCAAAAAAATATAAGAGGGAAATGGAATGTCAACTCTAACCCTTTAGTGCCCTCTGAAAGGACTCCACCTTGAGCAAGCCACTGCCACCTTGTGGCATTTTGATTCAATGAGTTTTGATACATGATCCATTCCTAACATATCAGAATAAAGTATGAACTAAAGTGGGAATCTTTCCCAAATATTTACTTTGGAGGTAAACTGACTCTAGCTGGATTTTAATGCTGTAGAGTTACTTCCTTTCATATCTTAGTTTGTATTTTCACATGTTCAGATAAGTCAATCAATTACTTTCTAATAAAATAAAATATTCAACCACTTAAAATTGTCCCTGATTTCTGAATTGACTTCAAAGAGTGACAGGCAACCAAAGATCACTTCAGTAATTGCGATATTGTAATTTATAAGAAAAATATGTCTTTGCTCATTCAGATGATCAAAATACATTTCTCATATATATTTGGTCTTCCCGTCAATGAAGGTGACTTTTGGAAAGCACTTAAGGATGGAAAGCTGGTTGACAGGGGAACCAACCAAGACAAGAGAGTTGGAACTTTCAGTCCCATCCCCTGATTTCTGGGGAGGGAGAGGAGCTAGAGGTTGAATCAATCACCTGTGGTCAATGAGTTAATCAATCAGGCCCATGTAATGAAACTTCCATAAAAACTCAAAAGGAGGGTGTTCAGAGAGCTTCTAGGTTGGGGAACCATAAAACTTCCAGTTGCCACCTTGTTGGGCCCCAAGCTCCATCCAGACAGAAGTTCCTTTGTTTGGGACCTCGCCCTATGTATCTCTTCATCTAACTGTTGATTTGTATCCTTTAATATCCTTTGTCATAAATCAGTAATCTAGTGAGTAAATGGGTTTTCTTGAGTTCTGTGAGCTCTTCTAGCAAATTAATGGACCTCAAGGATGGAGTCATGGGAACCTCTGATTTACAGTTAGTCAGTCAGAAGCACAGGTAACAACCTGGGCTTGGGATTGGCATCTAAAATGGAGAGTGGTCTTGTGGGACTGAGCCCTTTACCTGCGGAATCTGATTCTATCACCAGGTAGACAGTGTCAGAATTGAGTTGAAGTCTCATACTGCCTGCTGATGTCCAAGAATTGCTGCTCATTGGTATGGGGAAGCCTACAAACACACACACACGCACACAAACACACATTGGAATTGGGTCCAGGAACCCAAAAGAGTAATAAATATTACATATATAGATGTCATATTTCCTCTGTTTTTTAATATATAATTTTTAGTATGGGTTTCACATGTGCTTTAAATAAAAAATCTTATTTCATTTCTACTATTGGAATGCATTTATTTTGACTCCTTAACTAACAGTTTGTTTTATTTATAATATAATATACCCTAGCCTTAGCCTAAACTTAGTAAAAGTTTACTTGTTATTAGCCACCTCATCCTCAATTGGATTGGGAAAAAATTGATTTAAAGCATTTTTCAGTTTATTAGTAATGAAAATCACGAAAATAATCAGAGTTCACGTGGCTGATTTGGTTGCAACACCCTTCAGAAAGAACTTCCTCCCTGGTTCCTCAATTATTTTCATGTGATTTTGATTTGTGCTTCCATTTTATCTTCTAAGACTTTATTAATATTTACTTCATATCATTTCACCTCTAAACTATTTTTATATGTATCTCTAAATTATTTTTCTAACACAGTAGAGGTCCTCAACTTTTTGCATCCATGGTACACTTCTGAATATAAGAATACTTGGGGCCAGCCCCATGGCCGAGTGGTGAAGTTCACTTGCTCCACTTCAGCGGCCCAGGGTTTCGCTCGTTAGGATCCTGGGTGTGGACATGGTACTGCTCATTAGGCCATGCTGAGGTGGCGTCCCACATGCCACAACTAGAAGGACCCACAACGAAAATATACAACTATGTATTGGGGGAATTGGGGGAGAAAAAGCAGAAAAAAAAAGAATACTTGACCAAAACTTGAAAGAATCATATTGAATTATTATCAAATTACTTGCTTGGCTGTCCTTTAGTTCTATATCTCTGTTTGAGAAACACTGTTTACTATCTTTACTTACATGCTCATGAGATAAAATTTTTATATGTTGCAGATAATAATTTTTTCAAGAAAAGCTTGACTATGCAATACCTTTTACATCTTAATTCCAAGAAGTATATCTTGCCCTACTTCTTATTTTTTCTTCAAAGATCTGAAAGAGTAAGTTTATTCCTTCAGATGTGACTTTCATCCATGACCATGAGATGCTTCATATGTTATCAGGGATTCTTAACCCTTCATCATCATTTTATATGTGTGTGGGCAGCCAGAAGGCCTGGGCTCACAAAGAACCACCACTTTGGTCTGGTTCCAGGCTTGGCACCTAAAGTGCACAGATGAAAGTCTACAGTTTACTTTAGAAGACACACAAACAAAACTTACATGGAAATAAGATATGATACAATGCAATACATTGTGATATTTGTTATTTTAGATGAGTGTAACTCTTGGACATCTGAGGTTGTATCGACCAATCAGAGGAAATAGCTCCCCTTTCCTAGAGAGGGTTTAGTAGCTAAGCAGTGGATAATTAAGGCCAATTGACCAGCTCCCTAGCAGCTGTAGGAATGGAGTTGAGGGTGACCCTCATGGTACTATACTTTGAAATAGGTATTGAGGGCCCAGATACCCACCTAGCTAAACCTGCTCTACTCCATGCCCACAAGCAATAATGTGGTTTCTTCCAATACTGTCCTAAAGGTCTTGCAGAGGTTGCTGAGTGAAATAAGGAAGACATTAATTACTTCTAAGCTATCATTGCTAGAAGTTTCAAGATGCATACCCACCTTAGGGTAAATCAGAAGTGTCGGTTTTCTATTCCAAAGTAGATACATTACAGTTAGGTATTAAAATATTCCTAAAGCTTTGCTTTGCAAGTTTGACGATAACTCATGATACGTTTACTATAAATAGATGAAAATATTGGAAAAGTAAACATATTGTCATTTACTTTGTATTTATGCAAGTTTGCTTCCTCATCACTATTTACCCAGCCAAAGAACCATGTTTGACAAGTAAATAGCCAGTGATTTCTAAATTCTGCATTCTGTTTGCAGTTCCCTAAGTTCAGCAGGTTTCCCAAAGTCTAACAAACTAATTTGCTCGTATTAGTAAATATTAGCAGCTTCGGTTCTCAGCATTTGCCAAAATTTATTGGTTACATAGAGGGCAAGAAAGAGTTAATGCAATAAAAATATAGAGATTTTCAAATAAAGTATATTATTAAAATACAAATAAAGTTTTGATACTCTTTACCACTGAGGAAGTCCATAATATGGTATTTAAAATAGAATTAGTTGATAAACACTTAAATATATCAATGAAGAAATGGGAAACTTGAGGCTAAAATTAAATATATTGATTCATAAAGTTTTGGTATAAATGCAACCAAAGGTATCTCCTGCACATTGACATTAAAATCGTGTTTTTCTTTTCTGATCAGAAACCAGTTCAAAACATTCTAGCTTCAAACAACATTTTAACAGTACGTGTATGCAATGTTTTTACAAAATTTTTGATAAATGGGACTAACTCATTGAAATTCAAGATTTGTAACCACATTTAGAAAGTGCCACATTGCCAGCAATTGTCAGCATTTAGTCTTCCAAGTTTAAAAGAAAAAAAAGCATTGTCTCAAGTCTTCTAACTTCTCTGTCAAACTACATTAACGTTGCCTCCTAACCTTTAAGTCGTGCAGCCAAGCTTCCAAGTAAACACACAACACATGCTTCTCCAGCAGAAGACCTGGTTCTGGTTCTTCCCCACCACCCACATCAAATCAGAGCCGTCTTCTCTAATTAGAGCCTTTGTGATGTCATCAAGGTCTCCTTTTCAAGGGAAGTGCCTTAATTTAGAGTCGGCGCCTCATTATTGGCATGGACTACCTGTCATCTCTACTAAATAACAGAGCTATGGGATCAGGTCTATATTGTCACACATATGCACCTCGTGGGACACTTTCTGTCAGGAACACACTTTCTATTGGTTTTGAATCTCTCCTTGAGACTTAAAATATTCTAAAGTAGCAGTAAATTTTAGTCAAAACTCTTCCCATTAAGATAGAATAGCATAATTTCAGTGCAAACTGACATTAACATTCTTTTGGGGTGAATTTAACTTGTAAATGGATGATTTGTTACAAGTACAAAGAGGAAAATGGAATACAAATTACAAATGTACTTAACAGACAGGACAGGGGCCCATGAACAATAGCATCAATTAACAAAATCCAACTCCAGGCTAACTGGGAAACAACTGTAATAAACTTTAAGTAATTGGAGAGGACTAATCAAACATGTGCCTGCCTGCTTTTCTGTGGCAGAGGTACAGGGAAGAGCACAGCCAACAATGATGAGAGTTACAAACTGAAGACAGATTTTTGTTTTTCCCATAATTTTTGTCTCAATCAAGAGCATTTGGTCAAGCATTAGTCTTTGCAGGTGCGGATGGATTGTGAAATGCAGTCAGTTGCAAAACAGCATCATCTTGAAGTACAAAGGGAAATGATGTTGAAGTGAAAGGCAGTGGTCCTCAGACCTTCTGTGCCTAAATCCCAATCCCTGAGGACCTAATTCAGCTTGCTACACAAGCAGCACAGGTGATTCTCATGCAGGTGATGTGTGAATTGTATTTTGTAAAATACTGCTATGTGGTATGTGTGCATATCAGTAAAACAGAAAAGTCAGCTGAAATTTGGGTGGGACGAAAGTGCTTCTATTTGTCCTGATTGGCATTATGTATGTGACCTAATTTTAAAGAGAGAATAAAAGAAATAATGTAATTTAGATTTATAATGAATTGAGTTGAATAGCTTTGAGTTATTTAAATTTATCTGAGATACCATAGGCACTACATCTGTTTTAGAGTTAAATGATTCAGGCAATGACAACAAAAATATGTAAAATAATGTATTAATTATCTTTTAGAAAATGAGAGTTTCTACAAAGACATGATGCCAGTAACTTCACAGCTCTGTATTTCTTAACCATTTCTATGGGTCTTCCTAAAATGAATTCTCTACTTCTTGCTCCAACAAATATACTATACAACACTTAAACTCGCATAGGTGACTTTCGTCATCCCTGTAGGCATTCGCCATTGGCTTAAATGTAAAATGTCCTGAGTTAATATTGCAATTCTGCCACTTACTAGCCTTGGGGAAATTGCATGCCTTATGCCCTATGCCTTAGAGTACTTATTTGTGAAGTAAGTAACGTACCTCATGTAGGGTTTGGGGGGTTAAATGTGATAATGCATGTGAAAGAGCATAATACCATGTCCAGCACATCACTGTTACTTTTCCTTTCTCTCCTCGACTGTTAGTCTTTCCTTTCTCACGATTGTACTTAATTCTTCTAGTTTGATGCTTCTTATCTTCTAAAGGTGAATAAAACAAACAAGCTTAAGAACCATGCATTAAGTGGAAGAAGAACTGATGTGGAACCCAAGGATGCAATGTTAGGGTTTGGGATGTTCAGGGGCATTTTGTATTTAGTTCAGAGAGTTGAGAGTATTAAGTTCAACCTCTGTTTAAGTGGAAGTATTATTGGAACACTTGAAATTAAACCACAGAAGATTATTTAGGGTAAAAATCATTTGGGCACAAAATAGGGAAAATTCAATTTCACAAATTATTTATATACATAGAGATTTCACAAAATATAACATTAAATAATATTAAGTCATTTGCAGTATTCTATATGGATAAGGCTTTTTCTACGGATAAGGATGTTAGTTTATTATGCTTGATATAGAGACTTTAGGTTTTTTCCCATCTAACTCTAAGATGAATTTCCAGAGAAATTAAATTCGCATATTGCTTTTGAGAGAAATCCTTTAGTAAGAAGCTGAGTTAATGCATCCTTCTCACAAAGTTTTAGGCTGCTTTCAGTTTACTGGGTTATTTTTCTCTTTAGAGGAAGGAAGAAAAGAGAAGGCAGAGGGTCAGAAGTGAGGTATAGAAACAGAAGAATCATATATTTCCTTTCTGTTCTGAAAAAATGAAACACAATGTTTTGCTAACAATTGTGGATGGCTAATTGCATTCATGTATTCTTAACTGTATCACTAATCTAAAAACAATTGGCACATACTTTCTCCTTGAGGGATAACAACAACAAAAACCTTTAGAGCATGACCATTGTCAGTGATTTGTGACGTTCACACAATATTCATTCTTTCATCTGGTTCAGTTTTAGGACATTGATCCAAACTTTTCCCTTCATATTCAGGTACATCAGGCAAAATCATTTGCACTTAAAGAATTTTCTTCCTGGGACAGTGTATGGTGCTGGCAGTAATGACACAATTTAGTTATTCTCATTGCTTAAGTCAAGACCTGCTGTAGTGGGTGGTAGCACTACGTGCAATGTGTTAGTCTTCCGGTTCCCCTTTCATCCTTCCGTTAATGGGAAGTTAAGAGACCAAGTCCTCAAAACTTTCAAGAGAACTCAAGAGAGTTTGCTCAATGAAGTTCAAATATCAGGCTAAAAGCAAGTTGCAATTTTGATTTGAAACCTGCTTCCTACTAATGTCCCAACCCAGGTGTGGCCTGCATTTGATAAAACATTAACTTTGTTCTCTATGTAAACAAAATGGTAGCTGTCCAGGTGCACCTGTTGTATGGTATTACGGGCAACCACAAAGTTATCAGAGTGTAACGTAGAAAAAATAAACAGAACAAGTGTGCTAAGGGGCATGTTTAGATTGCTGTTGTAGATTATGTATACAGTTAAACCTTTCTGTCAAATAAGTTTAATGCAGTTACTGAAGATAATGTACAGCTCACATGGAAGTTAATTTCCCCAAGGTTGCCATATCACCCCGATATAGGTGAATATTCTAAAAGTCCTCTCAACAATTACACAACTGGAAGGTATTTAGAAGTACTATAGTGAAAGAAAAAGAAAAAGTGTTGCTGACTGAATATGGAATAGGCTATGCTTCCTTTTAATTTCTTTTGTGAAACGACAGAATGATAGAGACTACTGGGTACATTTATTACTGACAGGTGTAATTTCACCCCTACTCGAAAGGCCATGACTCTAAAAGGAGATGAAAGCCTCCAGCTGATGAATGAGGGAAGGAAAGTCTGACAGCAATAACATGACTGTCTCCAGGGAATGGAGTCATGTGGTCCTGCGGTTTACCATTTGGCCATGAAGTTACAAAGATTTACAGTGTGCTCTGAAGGGGTTTGGAACCCGTTTATTTGCACTTACTTCTGGAGAGCTGATAGAACAACTTAGTGAAACTACAAACAGTGTGACCAGCTCATCCCACAACTGATAATGACATAATGGTTATAGGCCACCCAGAGCAATTTAACCATGACTGATGAAACCCTCCTGCCAGCAAGTTTCTGGGCTAATAACAAGATTTAAGACAGCAACCTGGGTGTAAAAAGCCTTTATAATTATCACTGAACATGAACCACAGGTTTACATTTAGAAAGGGGCTTATATCACTTATGTAGATTTTGTAGTATCGAAAGTAAGGTCCCAAAGGACTTTTTAGTTTTAGGTCCATTCTAATACAACTTTAAGATAAAAAGTCTTTAAATTATATTGATTAATTAAACCAACATACATTCTGTATTATTATTAAGCACTGGGCTTAGAAACGGAGTTTAAGAAAATTAAACATGTAATCAAGACAAGATATATGTGAATTACTCTAATATAAGGAAGAAGGTGAGGAGTGTCATAGGAAAGACACAAGATAGAATGGGAGATAAAAACAAGTGGCTATGTCTCTTTAGGCATTAAATCAGCATACCATTTTGTTAGAATGTACTTTCTTTTGGGAGAAAATATTTGTAAACCATATGTCTGATAAGCATCTCATATCCAAATTAGATGAGGAATTTATACAACTCAATAGCAAAAAAAAAAGTTAAAAAATGGGCAAATGAGGGCTGGTCCAGTGGTGTGCAGTTACGTTTGTGCACTCTGCTTTGAAGGCCCAGGCTTCACTGGTTCGGATCCCAGGTGTGGACGTACGCACTGCTCATCAAGCCGTGCTGTGGCAGGAGTCCCACATACAAAATAGAGGAAGATGGGCACAGACGTTAGCTTAGGGCCAGTCTTCCCCAGCAAAAAGAGGAGGCTTGGAGGCAGATGTTAACTCAGGGCTAATCTTCCTCCACAAAAAAGGCAAATGACCCAAATGGACATTTTTGCAAAACAAACATATGAATGGCCAACAGGTATATGAAAATGTGCTCAACATCACTAATCACCAGGGAAGTGCAAATCAAAACCATAATGAGATATCACCTCACACTTATTAGGATGGCTATCATCAAAAAGTCAAGAGACAAACGTTGGGGAGGATGTGGAAAAAAGGGAACCCTCATGCACTGCTGGTGGAAATGTAAGCTGGTACAGTCATTACGGAAAACAGTATGGAAGTTCCTCAAAAAATTAAAAATATATGATCCAGGATTCCCACATCTGGGTAAATATCCAATGGAAATGAAAACTGGATCTCAAAGAGCTATCTACACTCCCATGTTTATTGCAGTGTTATTTACAATAGCCAAGACATGGAAACAACCTAAGTGTCCATCAATGAATGGATGGATAAAGAAAATCTGCTATATATAACATATATATATATATACACATTATTCAGCCATAAAAATATTATTCAGCCATTAAAATATTATTATGAAATATTATTCACCCATAAAAAGAAGGAAATTCTGCCATTTGCAACAATGTGGATGAAACTCAAAGACATTACATTAAATGAAATAAGCCAGACACTGGAAAACAAGTACTGTATGATCTCACTTCTAGTGGAATCTTAAAACAGACAAACTCACAGAAGCAAAGAGTAGAATGGTGGGTGCCAGGGGCTGCAGGTGGGAGAAATGGGGAGATATTAGTCAAAGGGTACAAACTCAGGTATAAGACGAATAATTTCTGCGGATTTAATGTACAGCATGGTGACTGTAGTCAATAATATTATATAGTACACTTGAAATTTGCTAAGAGTAGATCTTGTGTTCTCACCAAAAACAAACCAAAAAAGGTAATTATCTGAGGAGATGAGTGTGTTAATTAGCTTGATGTGGCAATCATTTCACAATATATATGTATATTAAATCATCACATTGTACATCTTAAATATATACAATTTTTATTTGTCAATTATACCTCAATAAACATAGAAAAAAATTGCTCTCTTTTCCTTAAATGTGCAGCCCTTTACTTCTTCAGTGCAGTCAAGTTATGGGGGAACGGAGATTCAGATGAGTTCAGGGATATTCACTCCAGTGAACAGAGAGCAGACTCTCACTGCCCTCCACACCTCACTGGTGTTAATTATTTTTATTAGAGCTTCTATTAAAGAAGTTGTTAATGTGATCAGAAAGAGGCTTTCTAAAGGGGAATGAATCTCTTCAAATAATAAATTACTTAGAGCCACTTCATAAAGTATAAAGATTAAATAAGTATGCAAGTTGCCTGAAATTCCATAGATATTAATGAATAGTATTCAGCCTTTTTTAAAGTTTTAAGAAACTTCTCATAGTTAAAATGGTGTCCAGATATGATTCAGAGAGGGCTAGAACTACTAAAATACATTTCACTTTTCAAACACAGTTTAGAATTTTTGGCTTCTTTTCAGTTTACGATTTTGAGGGTCATTTATGGATTATTCAAACAAAATTATTATTTTGCCAGACAAAATCCATTAGTAGGTACAGGTATTTGGTCACAGAAACTCATAGACTGTAGCACTCAAACATGTAAATGTATAGACACACTAGGTAGTACTGGAAAGCTATCAAAACATACTGTTGCACATAAAATAAAAATTATAAGAAACTCCACTAATGCCATATAAAGAAAAAACAGGAAAAGTTGTAAACCTTAAATTCACCATGAAAAAATCATTATAGCACTCTTTGACATTTACCGAAAGCAGGTGAATACTTACATCCACAGAAAAACTTGGACACAGATGCTTATAGTAGCCTTACTTATAATTGTCAAAACTTGGAAGCAACCAATACGTCCTTCAGTGGGTGAAGGGATAAATAAACTGTGGTACATCCAGAAAATGGGATATTACTCAGGACTAAAAAGAAATGAGCTATCAAGCCATGAAAAGACATGGAGAAAACTTACATGCATATTACCAAGTGAAAGAATCCAGTCTGAAAAGACTATATACTACATGATTCCAACCATATGATATTCTGGAAAGGGAAAAACTATGGAGATAGTAAAAAGACCAGTGGTTGCCAGGGGTAGGGGGCTAGTGGGGAGAGGAATGAAGAGGCAGAGAGAGCACAGAGAATTTTTATGGCAATGAAAATACTCTGTATGATACTCTAATGATGGATACATGTAATTAATACATGTGTCCAGACTCATAGAATGTACAACACCAAGTACAGTTAAGCAAGGGTTAACTGTAATGTAAAGTATGGACTTTGGGTGATTACAATGTGTCAGTGTAGGTTCATCAGTTGTAAAAAATGTACCACTCGGGTAAGGGATGTTGATAATAGGGAAGGCTACCCATGTGTGGGGGCAGCAGGTAAATGTGAAATCTCTGTTCCTTCCTCTCTATTTTGCTGTGAACCTAAAACTACTCTAAAAAAATTGTCTTCCAAAAAAATCATTATATGTTTCATTATTATTTTGGCCTAGTACAAAAATAAACAAGAAATAATAAAATTAGCACTTATTACTCTGGATTGCTTAAAAATCACCTGATATCAAAGAAATATCACGTTAAAACAATTCAACATTAAGAAAAGTGAAAATCTTTATACTTTAATAAATAAACCCTACAAATGAAGCCTTGAAACACTTCTAAAAGGATATCTCCTGAAACAGCTTCCTTTTCTCACTACATAGTTTCTTGACCTTGGAAATATTTGCATCAACAGCATGACAAAGTTATCAAGATTACTTAACACAGTTTAAATAATATCACAGGAAGAAATACTTCAATAACGGTGAATATTATTCAGATTTCACTGTAAACTTTTGCCAGTGTGAATAATTACACACAAGGCAAGAGTCCTATTTATTTACAAAGTCACACTATTGAATATAATGTAAAGTAACTATTTTTTTAAAAAACCTTAAGTTTCTAGACATAGTTAGGTGATCAAATAGTAAATATATGTATACTACAAGGCTTGGAAACTTTTCAAGAAATTCTTCCACACATTCCTTCATATTGAGTTATAAGCCATGATCTAAAAGTCTCATATACTATTTGAACCTCAAATACACAATTAAAATAAATTCGTTGGTGATCTCGTCATTTGTAGAACTGAATTTTATCATGAAACATTTTCACCCAGCATTTCCTTCTTTTCATCTCCTTTTCATCATCCTCTCTCTCTCTACGCACAAACACACAAAAATACACACGCACTGCTAGCTTTACCCAGTTTTATATAATAATTCTAACTGATTTATGACCCTTAACATGATTATTCTAACTCTATTATTACTCATTAAACCCCTTGGTTTCATCTCATTAGGTAACATCTGCTTTCCATCAATGCCAAGGAAGATAGGTTCTTTAAATAAAGTTTCTTCAAAAAACAAGAATAAGAATGTAGGAGTTGTACGGATCTTTAAAAGGTGGAAATCTAAGTTCTTTCGTTACATCCAAAACGAAGTTTTTCTATATGAAAGCCCTCCATTTACTCCAAGAAAATCGTGGAAAATATCAACATCTGCGTATTGCAATAAAAGTACTACGTGTAACTGCCATTCACCAAGCCAGTGAGTAATTTGGAAAACAGTAGCAAAAGACCTTGGAGTGTAGTATAAGTGGGATGAAGCCAAACTGTTTTTCTAACATGCAAATGAAACTTTTCCATGAGCACTACTTTCTGCCTTTGCCTCTTCAAGGTATCAGCAGCATCAGCCTCCTGTTGATTTAACTCCAATAAACTGAGAGGAAATCCAAGCGAGGCATGTTCCATATGTTAACAAATCCTCCTATCACAGTGTAATTTGAATCTCACCCTCTGATATTATTAAAATTAGTCATCAGTCAGGCATATCAATAAGAATTAGAATATTGATAAATGAACAAAAAAATGTGCAACCTGCTATTAATTATTTAAATATCTCATTTACTTTCCTTTCGTGAACTCACCTTCCAATGTTGGTAGAAAGAGACACATAGCTCAAAAATGAGATAGTGAGATAGAAGATTCAAGAAGCTTATACATTAAATAATCCATTTCCTAATTATTTAGGTTTAACAACACTTGTGAATGGTATAAAATTTAAGATAGTCCACTTCTTTTAAGTGAGTATCTCCACACATTGTAATTATATAATTATATGTGTGTATATACATAAATATACATATATTGAAATATAGAGGGATATATAACTATAATATAGCAGAATCAAAAAGAAATTTTAGCTAGGAAATGTTTCATAAACGTCTCCCCTACATTACACTCTAATCTAAAATAAAAATAAGCAAAACTACTTCATATAACCTTCAGATTGTTACATTACGTGGGCTCCTAGTCCAGTGTAGTTTCTAGGCTGCCCCCACTGTGATGGATTCATGACTGTAATTACATTTCTATTCCCACAGCATTAGGTAATAGAAAGCAGGTCTTTCACCTTTACAGTGATACCTTTCCCAGGTCTCTTTGCACCACTTAAATTGCAAAACAAGCCCTCAAAACAATCCTTCCTATTCTGGACTCATGCCCTTCCAACACTCACAGCTTTCACCCTGCCATGAGAAACCAAGCTATGGTCATCAATTCCTTTGGTTTTCTGAAAAATGACCCAATGCTTCCCTGATTCTGAAGTCAGAAAATACTGAGATTCTTATATCTCAGTGTTTTTTTTTTTCTTACCATTCACTTTTGCATACTTCTCCCATATTTACAGCTATAACCCCTGGTATCATCAACCTTCTTGTCTCCCTCCTTCCCTTCCTTACTTTCTCCCTATCTCTCTCTGTCTCTCTCTTTGTCTCTATCTCTCTCTGCAACTCTCTCTGATTCTCTCTTGCCCCACTTTTTGCTTTTAACAAATGCTGAGCACCTGGACATCCTTGTGAAGCAGAGAATACATTGACAAACAAGAGAGACATGGTCTCTATTCTTACGGTGCTTTTTCTTCCTGTCTATGTAAGAAGACAGAGTTGGAGGAAAATTGCAAGTGTGATGAAGAAGTTCAGGGTATGACAGGGCCACACAATAAAAATATTTAACATTCTATTTGTTATATTTTTACTGAGGAAGCAGCATTCAAGCTGGCCTCTGAAAGATAAAAAAGCACACAAAAAAGTACACAAATAAAAAGATACAAAAGCACAATAGAAATTGGAGTAAAGGCAATCATAATCTTGACTGAGAGGCCCCTGTTCTCTGTCACTTAGGTCAAGGAGACTGTCCCCAAAGACTAGCCTTCCTGACTTCCTTCCCTTCTTCTCTCCTCCTTTCCTTCCTTCTGCAAACGTTTCCTGAATGTGTGCTATATGCCAAAGACAAGAAATTTCAAACAATTATCAAAATTATTTAGCAATTATTATCACACTTTAAACATACAAATACTCTGCTAGAAATTTATTTTACAGAAAATCTCAGATAAGAGAAAGATATACTCAGAAAATGTATGTTTTTTAGTTTTGTAACAGCAAAAGAGAAAAAAGGAAATGCTTATCATTTGGAGTACAGGTTAAAAAGCATATGGTGTGTCCACACAATGAAATATGATGCAGCTTTTAAAAAGGCCGAGGCAGATGTACATGACCTATCATCACAGCTGGTTCGGGTATATTTTTACATGGAAAGAGCAATGCAGAAGAGTGGACTTGGCGTAATCCCATTAGCTAAAATATGCAAAAGGATTTCTAAATTTAAATCTGTAATTCTATTTACAGGTGTATCTGTCTATAACCATATACACATCACTTTAACGATGGCTATATATCCTTGTACATAAATAGAAAATTTCTGGAAAGATTGACAAGATACTGTTAGTTGCAGAAGGGACAGTGAGGTTAGAAAATGGAACTCACTATTAAAATTCATACCTATTATTAAAACATTTACTTGCTTAGACATTCATTTACGTATTTTTTTAAAATTTATTCATTAGCTAGAATAGTTGGGAGTTTCCTTGACTCTTCTTTCAACAAGTGGAGTGGTCCCTCTTAGGATTACAAAAGCAAGGCAATTTGGCCCCCACTACCCTAAGAGGTTTTGTGTGGACTGGCCAAAGCTGTCCTTCCCTGAAAACTGTGGGAAACTGCCCATGAAACACACAAAACAATGCGGCACGACTAACTTTTAAGTACTTGATATACAAAAATTTTGAAAGATGCCACTGAAAATGACAGGTAACAACAGGTGAATCTGGGTAGAAGGTATACAGGTGTTCCCTGTACTATTCTTACGCCTTTTCCATATTTTGAAATTATTTCTAAAAAAAAGATTCAAAAAAGGAAAAGGAAATAATGATACGTTATTAGGTAGGTGACATAACAAACTGTTTTTTGTTTTTTATAAAAACAACTAAATGCCTCTTTTCAATTCATTTGTAGTTTATGTTTAAAGCCAGAATGGAATACCACAAGCAAAAAGCTCATTCTTGAAAACACATTCCTGACATTTGTGTCTATTTCTTTCATTTCAAAGGTGATGGACTAAAGTTAGTAAGAGTGTTTCATAATGTTATTTCCTCTTGGCTATATAATCTAGCTGTTCAGTTTTCCCATATGTACTTAGAGTAAGATGTTTTAGTGGGACTTCTTTTATGTTTAAGAAAAAATGATTATTATGAAAACACTTCAGGAAGATCATTTTTGGTATTTTCCTTCTCCTCCCATTAGGAGGCCACTTTTTACCTTTGGAAAATAAAGTCATAGACATGCTTATTAAGCATTTGGTGGAAAAGTAAATGTTGTTCCAAAGAAAATGTATTTGCACAGAAGTATCTCTTCAGTGAAAATCACCTAACTCCCACTTTCTAAAATATGAATAAATTATCTTAACATGACCTCAAGTAGAATTACAAATAGCTGTTTCTCTTTTAATTGAGGTATGAATTTTACATAACTCAGCCATGAAAAATGTAACTTTAAAATTTTTTCTCTATAACTGAACTTAAGTTACCTTGTGAGTCCCCATTTTCACTGTTGGCAAAACATGTGATCTTGCCAGTGTAAAATAAACTCAGTTATTTTTTTTGCAGTTTAAACATATTTTCTTTGAGGAAAATATTGGGTTGGCTCAGAATTCTCCTCCTCCCTATTCTCCTTTTGATCCTCCTAGGGTTAAATTTTTCCTTCTGGTATCACAGTGATCTCAGGGGACAGGTGTTCAATCCAAGTTACTGACACCTATCCATCCTGCCTCTCTGATGTGATGTGTAATTCATACTTTCGTAGAATTCATATTTTGTTTTTTGATTGTTATCCCTGTATTTACCTTGAAACATGGGTGAACCTCTTTGCTTTCCAGTTGACAGTCATGGGCACACACGACCAGCACTTCACAGTGCAGATAGAACATGGGAGTTATCAAGAGAAAATTGATAAGCAGAGAAGCAATAGAACACACAGCATCTCCAGGCCTCAATTCTCATCACCCATTGCTCAGGTCTATGTGCACTCAGTGCACATTTCAGCAGAGAGGGAACTTGAGTAAGTAACATTCTGCATATTTATGAAGCTAAGGGGCAAGGTAATCTATGTGATGTGTAACAGTAGAAACTTCCTCAACAGGGATGGCCTTGTTAGAAATGCGGAACCTCTGGACCTCAGCAACTGTTCTTCTGTTGAACTAACTTACACCTGCTGAGCCAGCTCTCTGCCAGGCAACCAAGAGAGGAAAGAAAATTAGCCATCAGGGCCACTGGATTTGTCTCTCATCAACCTAAATCTAAGGGTTGACTATTTTTTATATTTAAATTTTTATCCTGGAATCCTCCTCTGGCATAAGGCAAAGATCTGATACTGTGTCTCTTTACTTAGTAGTTTTGATAATGTTTCAATTAGTTCTCTTGAACTTTGGAATAAAATGACATCATTGTCCACTACTGATTCTTTGAATTCTTCCTTTCCATGTTTGTATATTTTTATTTATTTTTGTTGTTATTTCTTAGGTTAGGGCCTCTAGCATAATTTTGCACAATTTCACTGATTGCCAACATTCTGGTCAAGTAGTTGAACTTTAACAGGCACACATCTAGGGTTTCACCTCTGCCTTCTCCTCATTTACACTTACATGGAGCCTCTTGATTTTTTTTTAAAAAAGTGCTTTCTTCTAACTTTTACTTCTCCCCAAAGAAACGGACAAGTTACTGGTTCTGACTTCTCTCAACTGGTGGAGCTAATCAAGCAAAAGCTGTAAGTGTGAAGTGGTGTAGTGATCCTAGGTAAACATCCACTCTGTAGAACATACACTCCCTTAGGCAATATCATTTTCTCATTCTATCTGACTTTAGGATCTTCTCTCAATCAATTCCAAATTTAGGAGATGAACAGAGAAGTCTACATAATGTCCTCAAACTCCAACAGTATATATTGCTTATTTATTCATACCCTTTACATTTCAAATGCAAAACATGGTATATTTTCCATCAATGAAAATTCATCAAATAAAAAACTTTAAGAAGTATCCAAATCAGATAAACTCAAGATTTAGGCAGAAATAAGTTATACTAGCACAAACTTTCCACTTTAAATAATGCCATATGATAAAACAGTGAGATTAGAAGCTTAACATCTTCAATTTATCTTGTTAGATAATTAAGATAGATATAATAAGCTGTCACCTCTTTGAGTCTCCATTTCAACATCTGTAAACTAAAAGTAAGAGAACATTTTAAGTTTTTCCTAGTGGTTCCTCTCTTCAACCATCTAGCAAGGTCACTACTTTATATCATAATCTTTGCCTCCCACCTTGCCTCACTCAGTATGCAACGCCAGCTGGCACCAGATGCCCTCCAAAGCAGCTCCTGCCCTGGGGGCCTGACCCTGCACACAAACGTGCTCACAGCAACCGTGGCCCAGGAACAACAGGAGGGTGCACACAGCCTACGTGGGGGACATGCCTGCAGCACCTGGCTCTGGTACCCAGGGAGGAATATGCTACTAGGCCCCACAGGACACTTTCTACATAAGGCCACCCCTTCAAGCCTGGGAGACATAGCTGGTCTACCTAAAACATAGAAACAAACACAGAGAGTTAGGCAAAATTAGGGGACAAGGGAAAATGTTCCAAATGAAACAACAAAACAAAAACCTCAGAAAAAAGTAAACAAAATGGAGATAAGTAATCTACTAGATAAAGTGTTCAAAGTAATGGTCATAAAGATGCTCACTGAACTCAGGAGAAGACGGGATGAACAAAATGGATAAATACAGTGAGTACTTCAACAAAGAGATAGAAAAATATTAAAAAAAGAACCAATCAGAGCTAAAGAATGCAATAACTGAAATGAAAAATACACTAGAGAGAATCAACAGCAGATTAGATGATGCAAAAGAACAGACCAGTGACCTGGAAGACAAGGAAGTAGAAATCAACCAATTAAAACAGAAAACAGAATTTAAATAAATGAGGATAGCTTAAGAGACCTCTGGGACAACATCAAGCATACTAATATTTGCATTATAGGGGTCCCAGCAGGAGAAGAGAGGAAGGGAAAGAAAATCTATTCAAAGAAATAATGGCTGAAAACCTCCCTAAACTGGAGAATGAAACAGACATCTAAGTCCAGGAAGCACTGAGAATCCCAAATAAGATGAACCCAAAAAGATCCACACCAAGACATATTATAATTAAAATGTCAAAAGTTAAAGAAAAAGAGATAATCTTCAAAGCCGCAAGAGAAAACCTAATACTTACATATAAGGGAATCCCCATAAGACAATCAGCTGATTTTTCAGCAGAAAATTTACAGGCCAGAAGGGAGTGGCATGATATATCCAAAGTGCTGAAAGCAAAAAACTTACAACCAAGAATGTTCTACTGGCAAGGCAGAACATTCATTCTACCTTCGTTCAGAATTGAAGGAGAGATAAAGAGTTTCCCAGACAAGCAAAAGCTAAAGAAGTTCTTCACCACTAAACTGGCCTTATAATAAATGTTAAAGGGACTGTTTAAAACAGAAAAGAAAAGAAAATAACTAGAAATAAGGAAGTTATGAAAGAAAATTCTGATTGGTAATGGCAAACATATAGTAAAGGTAGTGGATCAATCATCTATCTAGCTAGTTTGAAGGTTAAAAGGCAAAAGTAGTAAAATCATCTATATCTCCAAGAATGTTTTAAGGATACACAAAACAAAAAGATGTAAAATATGACATCAAAAACATAAAACGTAGGGGTGGTAAAAATGTACTGTTTTTATTCCTTTCTCTCTATTTTTTGTGTATATATTATAAGGTTTTGGCTTGTGATTACCATGAGGTTCATATATAACAACCTATGTATATAGAAGTCTATTTTAAGTTGATGGTCACTTAAGTTGAGAGCATTCTAAAAACTACATTTTTACCACCCTAAACACTCCACCAAAAAACTATTAGAACCAATAAATAAATTCAGGAAAGTTGCAGGATACAAAATCAATATACAGAAATTTGTTTCATTTCTATACACTAATAACAAACAATCAGAAAGAGAAATTGAGAAAACAATCCTATTTACAAGTGCATCAAAAAGAATAAAATATCTAGGAATAAACCTAACCAAGGAGGTGAAAGACCTGTACTCTGAAAACTATAAGACATTGATGAAAGAAATTGAAGATGACACAGAGAAAGGGACAGTATACCATGCTCATGGATTAGAAGAATTAATATTGCTAAAACGTCCATACTATTCAAAGAAATCTACAGATTCAACACCATCCCTATCAAAATGCCAATGGCATTTTTCACAGAACCAGAACAAATAATACCCAAATTTGTATGGAACCACAAAAGATTCCGAATAGCTAAAGCAATCTTGAGAAAAAAGAATGAAATGGGAGGTATCATGCTCTCTGATTTCAAACTATACTACAAAGGTATAGTAATCAAAACTGTATGGTACTAGCACAAAAACAGACACATAGATCAATGGAACAGAATAGAGAGCCAGGAAGTAAACCCATGCTTATATGGTCAATTAATCTAAGACAAAGGAGGTAAGAATACACAATGGGGAAAAGACAGTCTTTTCAACAAATGATGTTGGGAAAACTGGACAGGTACATGCAAAAGAATGAAACTGGACCACTTTCTCACACTGTATACAGAAATAAACTTAAAATGGATTAAAGACTTAAATGTAAGACCTGAAACCATAAAACTCCTAGAAGAAAATGTAACTACTAATCTTTTTGAAATAGGTCTTAGTAATCTTTTTTGTAATCTGTCTTCCCAGGCAAACACAACAAAAGGAAAAATAAACAAATGGGACTACATCAAACTAAAAAGCTTTTGCTTAGTGAAGGAAGTCATCAACAAAACGAAAAGGAAACCTACTGAATGGGAGAAAATATTTACAAATGATATATCTGACAAGGTGTTAATATCTAAAATTCATACAATTCAATATCAAAAACCAAACAATCTAATTAAAAAATAGGCAGAGGGGTCAGCCCCATGGCCTAGTGGTTAAGTTCAGTGTTCTCTGCTTCAGCGGCTTGGGTTTGTGGGTTCAGATCCAGGGCACAGACCTATACCACTTGTTAGCCATGCTGTGGTGGTGACCCACATATAAGATAGAGCAAGATTGGCATGGATGTTAGCTCAGGGCTAATCTTCCTGAAGCAAAAAAAGAGGAAGATTGGCAATAGACATTAGCTCAGGGTGAATCTTCCTCAGGAAAAAAAAAAAAAGGCAGAGGAGCTGAATAAACATTTTTCCAAAGACATAGAGATAGCTGATAGACACGTGTAAAGATGCTCAACATCACTAATCATCATGGAAATGAAAATCAAAAAAAAATGAGATATCACCTCACACCTGTAGAATGGCTATTATCAAAAAGACAAGAAATAAATGCTGGTGAGGATGTGGAGAAAAGGGAACCTGTGTACACTGTTGGTGGGAATGTAAATTGGTGTACCACTATTGAAAACAGTAAGGGAGTTCCTCAAAAAATTAAAAACAGAACTATCACACAATCCAGCAATTCCACTTCTGGGTATTTATCCAAAGAAAACAAAATTTGAAAAGATCTGCACCTGCATGTTCACTGCAGCATTATTCATAACAGCCAAGACATTAAAGCAACCTAACTGCCCATCGATAGACGAATGGATATAGAAGATGTGGTATACATATACATCAGAATATTACTCAGCCATAAAAAAAAGAATGGAATCTTGCCATTTTCGACAATATGGATAGAACTAGAGGGCAGTATGCCAAGTGACATAAGTCAGACAGAGAAAGACAAATATCACATGACTTCACTTATATGTGGAATCTAAAAAACAAAACAAACAAAATAAAACAGAAGCAAACTCATAGATATAAACAAGAAACTGGTGGTTGCCAGAGGGGAGGGAGGTGGGGGATGGATGAAACAGGGGAAGGGGATTAAGAAGTACAAACTTTCGGTTATGAAATAAATAAGTCACGAGGATGTAATGTACAGCACAGGAAATACAGTCGATAATACTGTAATAACTACGTATGGTTACAGATGGTTACTAGACTTGTGGTGATGATTTCATAATACATATAAATGGCAAATCACTATATTGCGCACCTGAAACTAATATAATATTGTATGCCAACTATACTTCAATAAAAAAGTAATAATCTTATGTGTAAATCTTAATAACTAATATTGATTAAGCACTCACTAATTACAGACATCATACTAAGCACATCACATGCTCTATCTCATTTAAAGTACTCTGTAATCTACTGAATGAGAGCCGCTGTTACCCTAATTCCACAGCTGAGGAAACTGAGGCACAGAGAGGGCATATCATTTTCATATAGTGCTGCAACTAGTAAATATCAGAGGTCTACTATGAATCTAAAACTCTGACTCCAGCGCCTACTATTTTTACCACAGAATAAGTCTATTTATTAGAACACTTCTTCTATATGTCTTGGACACAGAACCATCCTTTAGGAGCTGTCCATTCTCATGAAAAAAAATCTGAGTTCTTCAATGGTGAAAAGGAAATAACCACAGTATGCAATAACTGTCATGAGAGCTATAGTACAGACTTGATGAAACATTCTTAATTTTGCCACTTTTTGCATCTATAAAAGACTTTAAGACAAAGCTTATTTTTTGTTTCAAACCTTATAACAGCACAGGGAGTCCGGTCTATATTATCATACATTTGCATTCGGAAAATAAATTTACACTGTCAAAGGAGAAAACTGACTTAAACAGAAGCTGATTAAACGCTTGAACATAATTCAAGGCACTATACCATTGAAGTGACTCCAAAAAGTGACATGCATGTAATATAAGATCCTGAACTACATCAGAACTCCAGGATTTAGCAAAAGGCTAAGAGAAGAGTTCATTCACGTAGAGGAAAAGAAAATTTTCTTTGGACTAGTTATATCAGATAATATGTTTGTTTAAGGAAAAATAAACAGGTGAGAAAAAGTTCTGCATGCCTAACATGGAAGGAAAGCATATTTGTGCCTAATATATTGCAGAAACTGTTTTAGTACAGCTCATTCTTTCAAAAATATTACCCTCATACAGTGGCCAAGGTCAGTTTGAATTTAGGTAATCTGCTATATATAAGTGCGGATCATATACGTTAAACTCAGCTCAGAGGTAATCTGACATCCTACCTTTTAAAAATATTTTTCCTGCTTATTATTCATGGATTACTAATTTTTCCCTTTGAGATCTGGTAATCTTTAGCTTTCTGTTTGGTTTTGTATCCCAAGTTCAAGTGTATAACATTCAAGTATCCTACTGATAATCAACAACCTTCATTCCTTCATTACTAAAGGCGCATATTATGATTTGGTCACATGCCTTATAAAAGCACTACTGTAAATGTTTCAGGAATAAATGATCCCTTACAACCCAAACACAAGTTTCCGACCTCAAAGATTTCCTGGGAGTGTAACAGTAGTAGCCTGCAAGATCAAGAGCAGCAGTACCTCATTTTACATGAAAGTCATAACACGCAATCATGAGGGACACCTGAGAGAGTTTTGAGTCTGAACTCATTGTTAATAGGGCTCTTTAAATTCTTTAAATTCAATACCACTGCAATTTTGAATTTACACTGTGCAGACTAGTGAAAACAAAATAGGACTGGAGATGAGGGAACTTACTTTCTAGACCCCTCTGGCCACTAACTACATGGCTCAACCTCTAAAACACTCAGTGTTATCTCTCATTACCAATCCTATGTATGACAGTAGAGCATCAAAGGTGGCTGAAAGGTGGCTCACAGGATATGAATATTAGACACATAATTTTAAAGAGCCCAATATTGTCACTGCTAGCAAGAACTTAGAAAAGCACCTTGTAATAACTTATAGAGGTATCTTAAGAAACAGTGAAATCGCAGGATATATTTTGGGAACAAAGTGTGCAGAAAATAAAGAAGATTATAAAGTTGTGGATGTAATGGCAATGTAAAGGACAGACCTAGGGACTGTACATAAGGTACAAGGGCAGGGATCCATAATTCATTTTATGTCCTTCGTAGCATCTAAAACAGTGCATTGCAAAAAATAGGCAGATCATAAATGTTGTAATTGAAATGAATGCATACTCAGGGGCTTTTTTGTCTTGAATTTGGCTCAATAAATGCTACTCTGCACAAAGCTTTACTTTCATACAGTTGGGGGTGGCTAGAGGCCAAGTGCAACATTTGGGCATGCATCATATCGTCTTGTGGATGTTCCTTTTTTCAGAGGTGAAATAAATTGACACTGGAAGTAATTTACTCTGACAAGAATGTGGCCAACATTTGAGTGTTAGGTATCTAACTCAAGACTATATTAAGTGGGAATTCAACGAAAGATGTCTTCTCTCATGATTTCCTTACTAGAAAAGCTGAGGAAATATGACCTGAATGACAGTAGATTAGATATAATCGAACAGCTTTGCTCAAACAAGGTTTGAGATGGGCAACAAGTGTGCCAGCCAAAGATTTCAGGATATGATCCCATATAATATCCAATATTGCTATATGCTGCTGGCTTATCAAATCTACAAATGTTGAATGCACAGATGTATCAGAGTTAGCTAACGTGGGATTAATGACTTAGGATTCCAAAATATCCTGATAAGCTGAGACAAATGACCTGAATCACATGAAAACATACAATGTTCAAGGAAAGAGTGTAACTGCTGTTTTTATATGCAAACTAATCAATTCCATTGGTATAGAATGAAGGATTTGGCTTAACAACAATTCTTATTTAAAAATACGACATTCTGATTTACCATAACATTTAATTAAGTTTATATTCTGACTTGACTGTGGCATAAACCAGAACAATCATGGGATGCACTACCGAAGGTGGTATCTAGATGACAGGAATGTGTAGTCCACTATGCTCCGTGTTAGTATATTGTACTCCACGCTAGCATGTAGTAGAGTGCTGAGTCTGGTTTTAGATGACATGTTAGAGTGCCCCTGGGCTCTGTCCTCCAACTTCTTCTCAATCTATGCTCATTTCTTTAGCAATGGCATCAATCTCATAGCTATAAGTAGCACTCATACACTCAATACTCCCAAAACGTTAACTTAAATGCAGACCTCCACTCTGAAATCCAGATTTTTATATCTATGTCTGCTTAACATCTTTGCTAGGATGCATAATGAGTATCTCAATGGAACTTGACCCCTACTTCACACCATATGCAAAAAAAGTAATTGCTGATAATAATATACATCTAAAAGTAAACAATAAAACTTCTAGAAGATAAAATAGGAGTATTTATTTGTAATCTTGGGATAGCAAAATTACCTTAAACAGGATAGAAAAAGCTATTTCCACAAAGGAAAAGATTAATGAATTGGACTACATTAAAATTAAGAACTTTCATTAAGAGTGCAAAAAGTGAAGCCACAGAGTGGGAGAAGATAGCCCCAGAACATATAATCAGCAAAGACTTTTAATCTTGAGTATATAGAAAATGCCTTAAATCAATAAGAAAAAGGCAAAAAATATAGTAGAAAAATGGACAAGAGACTGTTCTCAGAGGAGGATATCCAAATGACCAATGAACATATGGAAGACTTCATCAATAATCAGAGAAATGCAAATTTAAACCACAATGAAAAAACACCACACACTTATTAGAATATCTAAAATCAAAAATTAAAATACCAGGGGCCAGCCTTGTGGCCTAGTGGTTAAGTTTGGCGCACTCTGCTTCAGTGGCCTGGGTTCAGTTCCCGGGCGCAGACCTACACCACTTGTCATCCGCCATGCTGTGGTGGTTATGCACATACAAAATAGAGGAAGACTGGCACAGATGCTAGCTCAGGGTGAATATTCCTTAAGCAAAAACAAACAAACAAACAAAAAGGAATATTGGCAACAGATGTTAACTCAGGGTGAATCTTCCTCAGCAAAATAAAATAAAATAAAAAATTAAAATACCAAATGTTAATGAGACTATGAAGCAACAGGGACTCTCACATATGCTTGCTGGGAATGTAAATTCTCTCATTGACTTTGGAAAGTAGCATTATCTACTAAAGTTAAACATACATATATGCTATGACCTAACAATTTCACTTGTAAGTATATATCCAGTAGAAACTCACATAAATATGCACACAAAGACACACACAAGAATGTTCACGGCACCATGATTCATAGCAGGCCAAAACTGAAAACAATCTGCTATCCATAAACTGTAAAACAGAAAAATAAATTGTGTTATCATATAATGGAAAACCACAGAAATGAAATAGTATACACTCTAACTACACACACAACAACATGATGACCTTCACAAACAAAATATTAAGTGAAAGGACTTAGACAATATGGTTCTATTTATATAAAATTTCAAAAATGGCAAAACCAGTCTATGGTGTTAGAAATCACAACGGTGATAATATTTCGGGGTAGGAAAGTAGCAACTGAATGGACACACTGGGAACTTATTTGATATCTACAGATGTTGTTTTTTTATTAGGGGTATTGATCAAATAGTTTGTTCACTTTATGGTAATTTATGGAGCTGCACATTTACGAGTTGGGTACTTTTATGTGTATGCTATACTTCAATTTTAAAAGGTTTTTTAAGGGACATTGAAAATTAGGGAGCATCAAGAAGAAATCAATCAGCATACCGAAAGTTCAAATAAAGAGTGATTGAAGGAACTAAAAAATTTAACATAAAAAGGCCCAGAAAATTTAAAAGAAAAAAATGAAAGTTATCTTCAAAAATCACCGTGTGGAAGCAGTATTATTTTATATTGTTCTAGAAGATAAGTAACCAAAAGAAGGCAGGTTTTTCCCAGCACTGTCTAATTGTTAGAACTCTCTGAAATGTAAATAACAACCTACAACGAAATGTTATCTACCAATGAAAATATTTAAATTACTCTATCTGTCCCTCTCTTTCTTCCTCCCCTCCATCCTCTCTCCCTCCCTCTACAATCCCTCTCTCTCTCCCCGACTCCAAAATATAATCATAGAAAATAAGATCTTTTATTTCCTCAATCCTATTTCATTCAGGTGAATGACACAAAGAGCTCCAAGTGTGATGGGAGCCCTCACCAGGGGCCAGAAGTCCAGGGCTATGTAGTCCATGCCCTGCCAACTCTACTTCCCCCGAAGGGGAAAGTGTTTTGGAACTGGATGTTCTTCCTTCCCAAATATTTTTCCAAGGAACTTGGAGAACTCCACTACCTCAGAAAACACACAAGAAAATATGTGCATGATTGCCCTTACTAGATAACAAATATTTCATACCTGATTACAGAAGCCAAAGTGGTACGCAGCATCCTTTCAATAACACCCATCTCTTAGGTCTGCAGAAACCTCCAAAACAACAGCACTTTGCTGAACTTTATACTTACTTCAGCATATTAGTTTTCAAATAATTGAGATGTCCTTTTACTTGATTACTCTTTATCCCACTCCAATAAGGTAGAAAGCATTTAGATCAAAAAGTCACCTTACTTCTGGCCTATCAAGTAGCATCTATTGCAAAGCAACAGGTACATTTAAAATGTTGGACAAGTCCCCAAACATAATGTACAAAGAGTTCCTATATCATTTTGTGCATATATTACTTTTCCTGGTATTCCCAGAAATCTTCAAAGCATGGGAAAATCTGCTTTACCAAAAATTACATTAATAAATGAACAGAACATTTTATATATGTATATATAAATTATACATATATATGAGCATAACGTGAGTGTATGATGCTCCTATCACCAACATTAGATTCTTGGTAGTAAGGGGTATAATAGCATAATTCTGCTTTAAAAAATACTGCTCTGTAATTGTTGAGGATTAAAATATATCTATCATTATTAATAAAGAGGAAGCAGGTATAGTTGGGTTTATTCATGGAGGAAAAAAAGAAGGAGAGATGGCAGGAGGGAGGAGGGAGAGGACTCTATCCAAGAAGGAATCTGATTTTATCAGCTGAGCCCTGGAGAAGCTCAGAACTCAGAACAGGCAATTTGTGCCACAGAACAAAGTCTTCTATATTTAAGAGGCTTCCGCCTATTGGTAAGCTCCCTGACCAATCACAGGTTAATACAAAACCCATCAGGGCTCACAGTCAGCTTTTTAAAGATTTTACTTTTTCCTTTTTCTCCCCAAAGCCCCCAGGTACATAGTTGCATATTCTTAGTTGTGGGTCCTTCTAGTTGTGGCATGTGGGACGCTGCCTCAGCGTGGTTTGATGAGCAGTGCCATGTCCGCGCCCAGGATTCGAACCAATGAAACACTGGGCCGCCTGCAGCGGAGCGCGCGAACTTAACCTCTCGGCCACGGGGCCAGCCCCTCACAGTCAGCTTTTATGTGGCTTTTTTCTTAAATACGAATGAATAGCCAAGGATCACTAAAAATTTGAGAAAAATCTTGCAACACGATAGACCACAAATACATACAAAAAAGATTTACCCTGGAAGACATAGAAGTAATTTAGGCAACGGAGAAAATTAACGAACAAAACAAGACAAAAAACTCCAGTCTCCGTAGAGATCACAGAAGAAGACAACACTAGGATGAAAGAATATCAGCTAGAACAGTGATATGCCTGCTCAGCTTGCTGATCTCAAATAAGACCATGACAGTAGAGGAAGAGGAGGAACGAGTAATCAAAATTAACAAATTAATCTCAGGTGTTGGGGCAATCTTAGAAGCTGGAAAATACCAAAATACTCGGAAACTAAATAACAACTTTTAGATAACTCATGGGTCAAAAGGAAATCAGAAAGTAATTTGTACTGCATAAAAAATGAATTGTATGAAAATGAAAATATGACCTATCAAAATATTTACTGGAGTTAAAGCAGTACTTAGAAGGCAATTTATAGCACCAAAACATCTATATTAGATGAGAAAAATCCCAAATCAATGACCTAAACTTTCATTTTAAGAAACTAGAAAAATAAGAGCAAATTAAACCCAAAGTAAGCAGAATAAATAATAAAGAGTAGACATCAGTGATATAAACAATACAAATCAATAGAGAAAGTTAATAAAGCTAATAGCTGATTCTATGAGAAGTTAAATAAAATTGATAAACCTGAGGCCAGACAGCTCAGGAAAAAAAAAAAGACAAAATTACGAATATAAGAAATGAGAGTGGATATCACTGTAGACTTACAGAAGTTAAAATGGCAAGGGAATATTATGAATAACTTTATGCTAACAAATTCGACACATTATAAGTGCCAACACAAAGCAGACATTCAATAAAAGACAACCATCTTAATTACAATTGTAAGTGATAACATTGCAACGGCTTTATATTGGTCAAATATGAAGAGGAGTAGAGATTTCTAAAAACAGAATGACAGATAAACTGATCCTTCTAGACTTTTCCTCCATCTCTCAAGAACTAAAGCAGAGTATAAATGTATTTGGCCCCTATTCCAAAGCAAGCACATATTCTTGCTATTTTGACTGTAACGAAGACGTTGGTTCAGATCTAGTCTCTCCTCTTTAACCTCTCCAGCCAGGATAAGGAAAAAAATAGAGACCAGCAATGGTCAGACATGTGTAATTGGTCCAAAGAAAAGCATCTGCCAACATTTGCACTGTTTTTCTCATCTAAAGGAACAGAACCCTGTGATGACCCAGTAAAATATACCTTTCCCCTGGGACTCAGAAGGAGCTGGGGTGGGATAGGAAGGCTCAACTGTGTTTCCTTTTCAGTTATAGCATCTAAATAAACAGAATACTACTTCAAAAGCTTGGCTGTCAAGAGCACTTAGTTAATTTACCACACACTGGAGTTGAGGAAGAAAAGAGAAATCAACATTATTGGTAAATTTCTGTTGTGATCCAAATGTTGCTGAGAGCATACATACTAACCTCTTAAAGTACTAAATTATATTCAATTGAAAAATCAAAAAAAAGTCTTTTGAATATGATGCAACATAATTTTCTCCTAATAGCACAAATATTAAATTAGAACTGTTAGGTATTATAACTTTATGCCAAATTCACCATCACAAGTTGCAAATTAGGTTGAGCAATAATGTTCATAATTTTAAAGAGTAATCATTGTTATATTCCTCTTATTGATCTGAGGGTCAGCTCTGTTATTTATTATAGTACAGTCAACATCTTCCCTGACAGCTAATTTTCACTAGAATCTTCTTAATGAGGCCCTCTGGTAATTTTAGGAACTAAAACTATTTGTGGAAAGAAGAACTATTTAATTCATTCACTTCCAATAACGTATTTCATGTATCGAGAATTTTTCTTTTCCCTCCTTTATTTTATATCATGCACAATATGAAAGCTATTGTATTTGTTAACATTAGGCAGCCAGAAGATTGTTCTTAAAATTTATGGACATGAAGAAAGAAATATTACGATAATGTTGCATCTAGATCAAATAGTCTCATGAAGATACTTGGCCCTCATTGCACATGTCCAAACCCAAAACAATCTGTAAATGTTTCCTCAGTTATACAGAATATCAGCTTTTATAATTTTATTAACATAAAAATTTTTAAAATAAAAGCCCTTATGAATATCACCACATCAGCATGTCCACTAATTTTACATTTTACTGGACCCGCTGCATTTTGCATTGCATCTTTCCAAATTCTGTAGCAATTTTTCAATAGTTTTAATTAACCTTTGAATTGCCATGAGACAGTAAGTATACAGAACTGGGTTTAGAGGAAGTGACAGCTTTCTTAGATGCCCATAGAGCATGAATCCATAGACTCCAACTCTACCAGCGCTTTTGGATGTTTCTTCTGGACGGAACTGGAAATGATCTGTTCCCACACAAAAAAAATCTGCTAAATGATAATCCTGTCTGTATTAGAGATAAACTTTACTAATTTTAAGATTGTAGTTAAGGTTCCCCTGCTGTAAGCCAAGAACTGGACTCTAATTTAAGCAAAATAGAGGATTTATGGGAAAGGTCCTGCAGTATCTTCCAGATTCAAAGGCAGGGTTGAATATTCAAGACTCAGGAGTAGATATATAGCCAGCTCAGGGACTTCAGTGGCTGGAGTTCATGGAGCATCTCTTTAAAGGGGTTAGCTTCAATGTCTCCTTGCCTCTGCATCTCAGCATTTCTAATGTCACATCCCAACAGACAGAATCCAATAGGCCCAATATGAGTTATCTAGGCGGACAAGGAAAGGCAGGACCCCTATGGCCTCTGAAGGCCCTCTTCTGGATATGGGTTCCATTCCCAGAGCAGAAAGAATTGTTGTGAGCTGCAGTGTCCCCCAAGGTTTTCCCTTTGTGTTTGACCTCTTGGTTGCATTTTTTGTTTATTTCCTTATAAACATTTTACTAGACATAGTAAGATCATTCATTTAAAATTTTTCCAAAAATAGTATAACCTATGTTTCTCTCTCCTATTTATGACTATGAAATATTTCAAACATAAAGAAAATTAACAAAAAGATTAATGTAACTAATATTTATTAATATAACTGCCGTAACTAATACCCACTAGCCAACATCCAGCTAAGCATCTTACTCAAATCTTCACATTCTCCCATACTGGCATCACAAATTTTAAAGAAATAAAACATTACATAAAAACCCATTCTTCAATTCTATTCTTCTCCTCTCTTTCCTTTCCAATTTCTTCCTACCTTGCACAATGTAACCACTTTCCTAAATTTAGTGTATATTGTCCCCATGTAGTTTTTACACAACTAGAACATGAGTATATGTACAAAAAGTTATCCATTATTTTGTATATTTTAAAAATTCATGTAAATATTTTTAATAAGGATATTTGTTGAGAATTCACTTTGTTCCGAATAGTGTTCTAAGCACTTTGCCTGTGCTAGTTCCTATAATCCTCACACACACCCATTCTACTAACTTGATACTGTTATTAATCCAACAGCCATATAAGGAAACTGAGACATAGAAAGGAACAGAGCTTGTCAGTGACCACGGCAGGGTCATCTGCACATATCATTCTGAAACATACTTTTTTCTTTTAACTTAGCATGTTTTTAAGATGATTCCACGTTGATATACAGAATACATCTAGTTTTTCACATTGACTGCTGTACAATATCCCATTCTATAAATGGACCACAACTTGTTCTCATGTTTACAAACATGTGGGTTATTTTGCTATTCTGAGCAATGCTACAATGCATATACTTGTAATTATCTTCTTATATATATGACTGACAGTTTTTCTCAAATATATATCTACTAGTTTAAAGATTGTGCCCATCTTTCTTTTTACCAGATATTGCCAAATTGCTCTCTGAAGTGCACCTAACAATGCACTCTCCTGCCATCTCTGAACATGGTTTCTTTCTTCTTCATATCCTCACCTGCATTTGGAAAGGTCAGTCTTTTTAATTTTTGTGGATTTTCTGGGTGTGAAGAAATATAATTCATTTTAATTTTCATTTCTCTGATTACTAGTACAGTGAGCATCGATTTATTCATGCTCCAGTAGAAAATTGTCTTAGTAATTGTGGCTTTTTAATATATTTTATTATCTGGTAGCACTGGTTACTCACACCATTATTCTTCTTTTTCAGAGTTTTACCATGATTTTTAGAAATGATAATGTCATTCATTTACTAAAGACCACCAATGACATTAACTAAAAAATAATTTTCTGTGAATAAGTATTCTGCTTTGGGAATATGACACAGCAATGATACAATGTGTACATATGCATATGGGGCAGATACCAAGACCAAACGTAGTTCATCAATCACATTTTCCTTCTCTTGGCACTCAGCTAGAAGACATTTCTCAGTCTTCCCAATAGGTGTGGCCATATGACTGAGTCCTAGACAAGTGAATTGGGACAGAGTATTGTAGGCCACATTTCTACGCCTGGTCCATAAAGTACCTTCTGCCTAATTCTCCTTTCTCTGTTCCCTGAGCTGCTTCTCAATATCCAGAGCGTTTTCAGAAGCTCTGTAATGAAGATAATAGAGCTTATCTGTCAATATAGGTCTCTGAATGAATGTACGAAACAGAAAAAGCCCTACTGAGTGTTTAACATGGACAAGAAACTGAGCATGAAGTGAGAGAGTAATAAATTTTTATTATATTAAACCATTAAGATTGTTGTATTTTCTTATACAATTCAGTTTACCGTAATTAATACTTCATATATTTATTATATATATATATATATATATATATATAGGTTCAGAATCCTTTATCTGAAATTGTTGGAGCTAGAATTATTTTAGAATTCAGAATCTTTGGATTTGGGTAAGGTAATATGGTAGATATACGTATATTAATCAACATTCCCAGGTAAGCCTAGGGCAGCATCCAATAACCAAACCCATTAATTTTTCTGCAATGAACTAAAGGGATAGTCACCCTGAATGAGATGAAGTCTGTAATAGCCTCATGTCAGATCAGGTTTCATTGCCAGATTAATTTATTCCAAACTTAAAAAAATTCTTTTATTTTCAAAATTTTGTGGATTTTAGATTGGTGGTTAAGAGATTGTGAACTTGAAAGTTCACATAAACTTTTGCATCAGTGCACTTGCTGTGAGTAAATCAGTGGGTTTTTTACCAATTTTTGCCCTATTTTCATTTATGAAGAGGGATGACACATTCTTAGGACATTCATACCTCTATTAATGTCTAAACAATCCTACTACATTTCACCATTAGACAAATACCTAAGGTAACTTGTTTTCATAGAACCTTTGCAATATAATAACTCCCTAATGTGGCAAAGCTGTTCATTTTCCTAATTTTGACGACCTTATGTTGTTTGCTGTTTTCCACATTCTACAAGCACCAAAAGCCTCCAAAAATATTGCACTAGATCTGAAAACACAAAGTGTTTAGAAAGTAGTAAACCGAATCTCCATTCCTTATGACAATTATTACGTATTATATTCACAAAAATCTTTTGTGAATACACTTGGACATGCTGCTGGTTACTCACTCACAAGTAGATTCACTAGCTTGAGTCTGTCAATCCAAACAAAACAGCATCTATTCCATATGGGATGTGTACTAGTGGATATAATATTTAAATAGGAAAGATTACATACCCAAAGTTTCTGGACGTGAAAACCATGTTTGGACTTCTGATTATTTGTAAATGAAGACACCTTTGCAGTAAAATACACTTTATTTTAATTCAAATGACTATGGAATGGGACTCTAAAGAAATAACTAAACTTTCATATAAAAATGATTGATAAATTCAAGTATCTTAAAAATATTTCTTGCCTATATAAGATTACATTATTAAAAGAGTGGCCTTCTTTTCTTTCAAAAATGGCTGAAACTAAGCTTTGGCATCTGCAGTTGGTGGTGTCCCTCCTAGACCCTCGTTCCCAGGCTGGTGCACTCACCTCCAGATGCTGCAGGTGTTAACAGCTAATGGCTCACACCTGCGTTCTCCTTAAAAAGGACTGCCCTTAGTTGACTGGAGCCACTTTACTCCCTTTTCCCCCCAACGTCTGTGGCAGCTGATGATTAACTGATGGAGACATGAAAGGGGAAGGAGAGTGTGTTCAAGCACATCCCCCTTGCCTCAAGGCAGAACTAACTCTGACACAATTCATGCTTCAGAGCTCCCTGTGTGATCAGACTGAGGCTAGACTTCCAGTGAACCCACATCTCTGCCTACCTTTTTCCTCTATACTACCATGCTTCCCTTCAAGTCTTTAATGGGTTTCACATGAGAGAAACTTTCTCACTAAATCACTTGCACTAAAATCTGCATTTTAGGCTCCCCTTCTAGGGAACCTGAACTAACACACCATTTATTATTTATAATGTATTAAACATCGACTAAGGAGTAGGCTTATTTGTGCATTAAACATTATATAATTTTATTCTAGAAATATCTAAGCTGTATGAAAATTATTATCCCCATATTGTGGGTGAGGAAACAGACATTGTAGAGTTGAGGAACTTGTATTTAGGTTATAACAACTGGGAAATCCAAAAATCAAATTCAGATTAATATGGCTCCATAACTTCTACTCTGTACAGAATTTCTTGCTGCCTCTATATTATATTTTTACCCAGGAAATAAAAAATTAAAGATCTATTCAACTATACTGTTTTTAGTGAAATGGAAGTTGATGTGCATTTTATTTTCCATACATTGATGTAATTTGTTTAAAATGAAAGTAAGATTATATGAGTCATATAATTTCCATAAGGGTTTATTAGTGGACAAGCATGGATTCAATTAAAAAGGAAATAAACATCTGTATAATACCTTCATTTTCTTGAAAAGGAACATTTTATAGAAGTTGGAAAATAGCAAGGAGGGAAAAGATCATGTCAGCACAATGTTACTGGTCATATACAACGCAATCTTATGTTTCATAGATATTTCAACACAGGAAATGGGTATATTAGGAAGTGCCTAATTCATAGGTTTTCCTGACCCACGTACAGTGGTTTCTTTGAATGACTCTGAAGGAAAATCTGTAAGCAGTGCTTTTATACCAGCTTCAATAATGCATATTTCAAAGCCCAAACTAGTCAGCCACGTAACTGTTTACATAGTCAACATTCAGTGGGAAAATAAGTGTCAACAGGTTCCACTTTCCCAGCCCAGAACAGCATGTGACCTTTCATTATAATCCTCTTGAGTCTCTGATTAGTAAGGGGATATTTTATTTTTGTTTTTTCCATTCAATAAATCCAGGATTCTTACTTAGTTTACTACTATCTGAAAAGTAACAACTCTGCCCACCCCAGATCCTACTTAGCCACTTAAAAGACTAACACAATCCTATTACATTAGAAACACTGTAGGGAGGGCCCATGTCTTTTCCATCTTTGTTTATGGCAAATAGCAAAGTGGTTTGCACAAAGTAGAACATTAATGAAATGGATTATGGTTTCCTATAACAACAACAAAAAATTCCACAACATAAAGTGTTTTTTTTAAATGTTTTGATTGCTATAATAGCTTGCCAATGACCAAAAATCTTTAGATTCCTAATAAAAGCATAAGTATCTGGGACCAGCCCAGTGGCACAGTGGTTAAGTGTGCCTTCAGTGGCCTGGGATTCGCCAGTTCGGATCCCGGGTGCGAACATGGCACCACTTGGCAAGCCATGCTGTGGCAGGTGTCCCACATATAAAGTGGAAAACGATGGGCAAGGATGTTAGCTCAGGGCCAGTCTTCCTCAGCAAAAAGAGGAGGACTGGCAGCAGTTAGCTCAGGGCCGATCTTCCTCAAAAAAAAAAAAAAAAGCTATAAGCATCTGATTGTCTCAAAGAACTCTTTCAACCATCTTTTCTAAAGAGAGACTCTAAACTATTCAATGCTTCCCTTAAAAACTATCAACAAAAGTACTGCATATTTTCTACAACTCCTATTTTATTTACAATTATAGTTCTAGCAATGTTATAATTTTATTTTACTGCAGAAATCATACTATTTATTAAATTCTTGCCATGTATTATGCAATGTGCCAAGTGTTTACATTTTCTTTTCAATATTCAATTGATATTAAGATGAGGGTACTCTTTTAATCCCTACATTACAGAGCAGAACACTGTGGCTTAGAAAATTTGGCATTTTGCCATCTGTAGTACTAAGTAGTAAATCTGGAACTTGAGTCTACTTACAGTCTACCTCCAACTTCTATGATCTTAACCACCGAACTATACTAAACCCTCTAAAGCAAGGATCATACTTCTCTTCCCATCAACAAAATGGCCCATTGAATCCTCCAAAAGTGACTCGTACTCAAAAATTCCCTCTCACCATTTCCCACATCAAAACAAAAAATATCGTTTGCAGTTATCACCCACATCACTCAAATCCATCTTTTTCCCATCATTCATTGTTATTCCTTTTCCTACCCTTTTTTTATCTATCGTCTAAAATGTTACGATGGCATCTCATCTGTCTCATCTCATCCCCTACCCCTACAGACACATACTTATCCTCACATACCGCAGCCAGTGTACTTTTAAAATACATATTTGATCACATCCACCATTGTGCAAATTCTTTCATGGATGTTTATCTTCTTTAGGGCATTGTCCGTGCCGCTGAGCACAGTACAATAGAGCCCTTAGAGCTGACTGTTGCCCACCTCTTTGGATTCCTTATCTCTTCTCCCACATTTATTTGAGACATATTTACAAAGGGAGAATTGATCGGCCTGGGCGACCAAATGGATGTGAGATCTGAGGAGTGGAAGAGGAAAAGAAATTTGGTATAGTTGTAGGTTAAATGTAAGTATCTAAGGTACAGTAATGTGGAGATAAACATTGGGGTAAGAGTTCAGGAGATCTTTTTCTCCAGCTATCTACTTAATATCTCAACAACTTCTTTTGCCAAAGACAACTCAAACTCAACATGTCCAAAATCAGATCCACGATCTCTGTACCCCATGCCTGATATCTGAGTGCACCACGTCTCAAAGAGTATCAGCACCATCTATCCAGCTACCAAGGCCAGTTATCCATGGCCACTCCCTTTGCCTCAACTCCCTTCTTAGCCATATCCTAATTGTCACCACATCCTGCCTAGTTTGCCTTCTAAATAGTTCTCAACTCAGTTCTCTTTTATTCATCTTCCCTGTCATCTTCCTGGTCTAGGCTACCATTTCTTACTTCTCTTGTCTGATCTTGAAATGCATTTATTAGCATCTGCTTTATCCTCTTTATAGTTTATTCTCTATACTGAAGGAATTCTCATCTGTTCTGTCTGAAAATCTGAACATATCATCTCTCAGCCTACTTATACACAATCAGAACTTTTTGTGTTTTTCCCTCATAGCATCTACCACAGTTGGAATTTTGCTTCATTTGTATGCTTACTCGATTCTATACTTTCTTTCCCAAGCAACTCTAAGCTCCATAAGGCACTTGCCATCCATTTATTCCCAGGAACTAGTTCCATGCCTAGTACACTATTTAATGAAAAATTGAATAAATTAATTAATAGACAGACAGCAAAGATCTAGGCCTCTGTTTTGGTAGTAAGAAGCATATAGTCAGGGAGTTCATGGTTCTGGATGATTCATCAACGGAAAATGTAGAATGTGGAAGAGATGCAAGTCAAGTGGAGGTCTAAGGCAGTCAGCCCAAGAAAGAGACTGAGGTCAAAAGTTAGAAGAAAGTAGGAAAACCATAAGATAATTATGTCATTGACAGCAAGATAGGAGAGAAAGATTGTCCAACTATGTAAATATCTCAGAGTAGTTTAGAAAGAAATTGGAAATTTTTGTCTCAGGATAACCCATATTACCTCTTCACTCTAATTTCTACATAGTCTTTTATTCATACAATCATCACATCTTGACCTATAAAATTTTCCTTAGTCTCTATCATATACATGAAATACTCTCAAGATGTTACGTCTTCATTCAAGCATCCTCTGTAATTCTACCATTTCTATTAAGATATTTATGGAAATTGCAAGAAAAAAATATCCTTAAGCCCAGCCTCATTTAAATGTTTAATTTATTTAACATTTTCACTGATTTTTCTGATAAAATGCATTTTGTGATATCTCATATATCCACACAATGTGTTTGGTCCAAGCACTTGTTATAAACACTCACAAAATAAAGGCCTCACTGTGGAGGTAGTGTTAAAAACTTTATAGCATGAGCAATCAGAAGACTACACTTTCACAAGAAACAATAAATCTGCTTACAAATGAGAAGGAAATGGTTAATCATTTTAGTCTTTAAAGAATTTTTAAATATGAAATACATAGGGTCTGAGGTAAAAATGTTTTCATACATCAATGGCTCATATTTAAAATAACGAGTTATATTACTAGGAAAAAATACTCATTGTACCTGTCATTTGAAGTATTACACAATTAATCCTTTTAAACATTTTGTACACGAATTGCACATAAGACTCAATGTTTTGTCTAAAGTAAATGCATGAAACATCACAGTAATTTAAAATAGTATTTTGGAAAAGATGTAAAGAAAGAAATGTGAGTGTGCTTACATATAGTGCGTGTATATGTGGATATATATGTATGCATATATGTACATATATTTATACATACATACACATATACATATTTGTAGTACATATTATGTATAAAATTCAGAGGCATTCATGAAATAATACTGATTCTCAAATTAAATTGAGTTACCTCTGGCTTAGTACAGCTCTTTTAAAATGAGCGAGACAATTATCTAAACAATATCCTGGCAAAAGCATCTGACCCATTGAACCACTAAATGCTTTAAAGGAAGTATGTTTTCAAGAATTTTTATTCTTTGAGTAGCTCTTATATAAAGCAGTTAATTTTCATAAAACTTCCCAGGGTATGGCCCTAGACTACATGTCCAAGCAGTAGCTTTGTGGGGATGGTATGAATGTAAGTAATAAGCAAATAATCCTATAACTTGAGCATTGAAAATATTGGGGTAGGGGCCCACAGATGGAGATGGGGGGCAGAGAGAAGTGCTATTTTCCAGAGCTCCAGGCTCTACAGCAGAGTAAATTCAAGACCTAAATGGAGAAAACTTATAAATCAATTTTGCAATTAGTTGACCGGGGGAGAAAGAGGACACCCAGAGCAAGATTCAATTGCACTTTAGCATTTGAAACCCGGGATCACCAACCTTAGAAATAAAAAGTCGTGAGTGTGGGAAAATAAATCTAATCGTCTAATTTCCTAGCTACAGTTAAAGAAAATTACCTAGAAAAATTGCTATGGAATTAGTCCTTCAAGCCTAATAGGACGTGCAGGTCAACTATGTCAGTTCTAAAACTACACAGTAATTTGTCTAGTACGTACTTTCAGTAAGATGAAATAAAAAGAGCACCAAATGTGCCTCTGGGTTGAAGTTCTCCATTGATTTTGCACCCACATATTACGTAGAGAAATCCTAATGCTTAGGAAATAGCCATTTCCCTTGGAGAGTTCAGACCTCATAAAATTCACATATAATTTCTGCTGACCACAAATTAACACAGAGTCAAATCTCATTAATATTGTATATTTTATAAGATTAATTTTTTAAAAACACATCCATTTAGTAAATGGCCTTTAAGTGAGCATATGATCCTGATAATTAGATCTTTCTAAAATATGTGTATTCTGTTATAAATAGTTTGCTATAAAACCATTTAGAGTCTGCTTTAAGACAAGACTAGGAAATAGAAAATTAAACCTTTAATGCTCCTTTTGATACAATGATATGCATTCTACTGATTATAATAACATCACAAATTCAAAGGTCCAAATAAATGACCATATGTTATTTTCAGACTCAGCAAGCTATGAGTCTGGCAAGATTCCAGTTTCCAAATGAGTGACCACTCACAGAACACTAAATGTTAACTATTATAGCACATCCAACAAAAGTTAAATTTAGGACCTTTTCTAGGGGGGAAAAGTCATGATGATGTAATTAAAGGTCATTTGGAGCAACAATGTGGAGAAAATAGATAAACTCACAGCAGAGCTATCTCATCTTCCCAAATCCAAATCCACCAACCTCCATGTCAGATGTGCCTACAGACTCTTCCTTCCCTCCTGCTCTAACTTTAATAGTCATTTCTTCCCCTCTCCTCATGCTCTGGATCCCATCTTGTTCTCTCCAGCAAGTATTCTCTTTCTCCCCTACACCATCAACATACCTCCCTCTACTGGATCATTCCCATTAATGTAAAACGTAAGTGAATATTATCCATCTTAAAACACAACAAAACAAACTTCCTGGACTCCAGGCCCTAGCCAATTGTCACTCAATGTCTATGCTACACTTCACTGCAAAACTCTGCCAAAATCAACTGTTTCTGCTCACCTTCATGTATACAGTTTTTTCTCTTTTCTACCTACTCCAATGAGATGTTTAACCACAGCTCTCCACTGAAATAGCCCTCACCAACATAATCAATAACATATATCTAGCCAAAAACAGTGGCAAACATTTTATCTATTGTTGTGGGTTGAATTACATCCCTCTAAAAGATATGTTGAGGTCTTAAGCCCTGTGCCTGTGCATGTGACCCTATCTGGAAATAGGGTCTTTGTAGATGCAATAAAATTAAGATTAGGTCATATTCAATTGGGGTCGGGAGCTAATCTAACATGACTGGACAAAAGACAGAGACACAGATGCACAGGGAGAATGCCATGTGATGATGGAGGCAGAGATTAGAGTGATGTCTCTACAAACCAAAGAACACCAAAGATTGCCGGTAACACCAGAAGCTAAGGGAAAGGCATGGAACAGATTCTCCCATAGATCCTTCAGAGACAGCATGGATTTGCTGACACTTTGATTTCAGATATCTGACCCCCAGGACTGTGAGAACAAATTTCTGCTGTTTTAAGCTACCCAGTTTGTGGTAACTTGTTATGGCAGACATGGGAAACTAATATATCATCTTATGTAACCTCTCAGCAGCATTTGACATGGTGAGCATTCTTTCCTTTGAAACTTTTTCTTCCCCCATGTTTGTGGCATCACTCTACTTGATTTTTCTCCTACCTGCTACTTCTCTGTATCATTAGCTGGCTCTTCCACACGTTCCAGATGTCTAAATGTTGGATGTCCTAAAGATCTGTCATAGGACTTCACTCTTTCTGCCTATACTCTCTGCCTAGTAAAGTTTTGCAAGTCCATGACTTTATACACCATTTAGATGTTAATGACTTTCAGATTTATACTCTAACCAGGATTTCTCCCCTAAGTTCCAAACCAGTGTATGTAAATGGACAACCAACTTCTCCCCAAGGGCATCAAATAGGCATCACAAAATTAATATAGCCCAAAGAGAAGTGTTTCATTATTGATTCCTGAAATAAGCATTCCTGAAGAGTTCCCCTGTCACAGTTAAGTGCCACGATCATCCACCCACTTGTTCAAGCAAAAAACCTAGAAGTCGTCCTAATTTCCTCTCTCTTTAATATCCCACATCCAATCCATCAGGGAGCCCTGTCTGCTCTGCCTCCAAAACATAGGCCCAACTCAGTAACTTCCCTCCATCTCAAGTACAATCACACTGTTTTAAGAGTTTCATCTCTTACTGGTTGATTACAGAGCTCCCTAACTTATCTCCTTGCCTGTGGTCTAGTCCTCCTTCCTACACCTCCTACCCTGCACAGCAGTGAGAGTAATCTTTCTAAAGTATAAAAAAGATCATCCATTGACTTTCTATTACAATGATAAAAGAATAAATATAAAAATTAAAATGAAAGAATAAAATAAAAGTTCCTTAAAATCTATATGGTCTGGCTGCCAACTTCCTCTCTGATCTCATCTGTCTTTATAACCTCCTTCAGTAATTATAATCCAGCCATTCTGGTCTTGTTACCATCTCTTCCCTATGCCACTATCACTGTTATCTTAGGAGATTTTAATATGCTGTTCCTTATTCTTGGGATATCTCTCCCTCTCAAATATTTATCTGTTTAGGGTATCTCTCCCTTCAAATTTCATGGCTATCTTCTTCACTTCATTCAAGTCCCAACAGATGTCACCTCCTCAAAGTGACTTTCCTGTATACAGTAACTAAAGCAACCAACCACTCTCTATCCAATTTTCTAATTTTATATTCTCCAAAGCACCTACCCAGAGCTGAAATTAACAGCTCCTCTTTTAGTTTGCTTATTTATTTTCTATCTTCCTCTCTAAAATATAAACTCTCTAAGGTCATGGATTCTGCAACGCCCCAGTGTCTCAGTGACCAGAACAGTTTCAGGCTTAAGCAGGTGCACAAGAAATACGTGTTGAGTGATTGGAAAATGGGTGTGAGTGGGAAAGAAAACACATAGGCATATCATTTAGGAGGCTGTTATAGAAGTTTATTTAAGATAAATTGGGGTGTTGAATCAAAGTAAATGATTATTGAGATGGTGAAAAGTGAAGCAATTTGACTTATATTTAGGAGAATTTAGTGGCTTATTCAACTTGGGTGAGAGGGAGTAAAGAGTCTCTATCAACTGACATACTTCTGATCTGGTAAATGAGTGGATGATGCTGTCATTCATGGCCAAAGAAAATATCAACAGGACATAAAGGTTAAAAAACACATTTTTGAGAGGAAGCATACCATTGTTGTAAAAAACACGGGCTTGGGGTCTCTAAAACTGTGTGTGTTTGTTGGTGTTACTCTAACCGTGGTCCAGTTTTTCAGCCCTATGGGATCTGATTTCCATCCTTACAGTGGATGGAATTTGTTGTGGTCAAATATTTTTTTTAAATATTTACATGTTGCTACACCCAGTGGATGCTTTTTCAGTCCTTATCTTGTTTGATCACTGATGATCATTTGCTCCTTCTTGAAAGTCCTTATCAAGGATTCCTGTGACACCACATTTTTCTGCCATTCTTCTCACATTTCTAGCTATTCTTTATATTAATGGTCAGATAAATTCCAAACTTTACTGTTGTGATTTACAAGGCCCTCCAACCTCACCTCTTGTAAATCTCACTCAACCTCCTTCCTCTAAGAAACTTTCTCTGTTTTCAAGTCAGGTTAATTCTATACAATTATCTAACCAAGGTATGACTTTTTCTTCCTCTCTGAAGTACACTGGGGATTTTGTCTGCATGTGAAGTTTTCAAGTGACCTGACAGTAAGAAAACTTCTAACTTTTTTTCTGAGAAAACTTTGGTAAAACAGATCTCCTTACACATATTTTTCTTTTGCTCTAAATTTTTCATCATACTACTTCTGAGTATTTTTCTGTGAGTCATTTATTGCAGTCTCTGCAGGAGTATTTGTCCTTTTTTGTCCCCGACTTGGAACATTTTAAGACTTACAGAAGACAGTTATCACTAACATTGTATTAACAAAGGGTGAAAGTAAATATTTATTCCAAATAATATTAGCAACTTTACACATTTGGTCCAGCACACGTTTTAACAAAGCAAGCGCATGTTCTCGTTGGATGATTCAAAATCATGTCTCTCTATTATCTGGTTTCTAGCACATCTCCCAAGGTAGGACTATAGGACTGACTCTAGGATGATCTTCCAATGGTAGCATGAAATCAGGTAGGCAAGGGGCAAACTTGGGAATGAGTGGATGATGTGAGTGGGAGAAGTGTACTAGGAGGTAGAGCTGAAAAGAGGTGGGAAGTTTCAGTCTATCCCTAAGACAGAGTTGGAGATGATAACCTGTCTCTCAATATAGGCATTTTTTCTGCAATATATGTTTAGAATACTATTTTTTTTTTTACCAGTTGGCTACTTCTGCAGATGTAAATTGGAATTTTAAAAATTTTCTACACATATTCCTATAATATATAAATAATAAAAAGCCATATTATATCCTTCATGAATTATTCTTCAGGGAAGATATTAGAAGTTATATTATTAACTAACTGTGTATTATACTAATTGTGTCTTTAGGATGTACATTTTTAGCTGTTGGATGAAATGTACTCACGCTCACTTTTCCATTGCGATTGTCGTCTTCTCTCACTGCCAGAGCCTTCAGAAAATTATCTTGCAGGTCTTTACCAGCACTTGTTAATGTCCTATAAAAAGGAGGTATTTGGTTATAATATATTAGATAACAAACATATTTAAAACACTCTGGGGCCAACAATTAAGCTTCTTTATTCCAAGTGACAATTTCCTTATAACATTAAAAACACATACACATTATACACAATCATTATAAGCCATACACAATTATTACAATCTACCAGATTCCTCAATTTAATTTCATACAGTTATAGAGTTTTTATTTACAAATAATTGGGATCAAGTCTATAAATAATATATAAATCCATATCAATACTCATGCCAGATACAATTAATTTCATTTACATACTCATTTTATTCTTTTTATCAGACCATGAAAATTCAATATAATTATACCCCTCACTACCCACGATAATTTTAAATTGCCTATAAGTTAAGTACAATTTATTTATTTAATATAAGAAAATTAAAATACTAGAGACCTAAGCCAATTCGGTTACTGAAGTATAGCATTAATTTTAGCTTTATGAGTAGGGATAATCAAGGCAAGAAAGCAAACTAGGTTGAATTATCTTTGTCAGACAAAAGGAAACATTAAGAATTCAAGAGAGAAATAACTTTCTTTGGAAGTAAATTTTAAGATCTCAATCAAAGATCTCAATCAAGCAACAGTGAACCACCTAACGAAGAATGAGTTCAAGAGTGATTTGCAAAATAATAATCCTCTCTTCATATGGCAATTTCCTATATACTCAACAAACATTTTTATGTGTCTACTATGTACCAGGAACTGTACCAGGCACAAAGATGAATGAGACATACTTCCTGCTCTCAAGTTGCCTGTGGTCTTATAGAGGTGAATAAATACATCTACACTATAATGGCACACCATGTGATAACTGTAATAATAGATATGTGGATGGGTATCAGAGGAGTTCATAAGAGAAATCTCTTACCTATTCCAGAAAAGTCACTTAATCTTAATCTTTAAAGCAATTATTGAACTAAATGTTAAAAGATGAGATAGCATTAGCCAGTGTAGGGGAAGGGGGTGGAAGAGGGAGAGAGGTATCAGTAATAACAAAGGAGCAAAAGAATAGAGATGCAAAACTGCAAAGTGCCTTTGGGTAATTGCAAAGCAGCCAGAAAATAAGTGCAGAAAGTGAGGGAGACATCATATAATACTAAAAAAACTAGCATTTTTATAGACATACTGCTGTAAATATTTAGTTAAGTCCACACTGCTACTAGGGGCAGAAGCCATATTCAAACCAAGGCAGTCTGGTTCTAGACTCATTCTTATAACCACCAGGCAACAGTGCCTTTCCAGGAAGCCCTTGCATGCTACATTAAGGAACTTGAATCTTGTCTTCTAGGAGATGTTGAACAAAAAGGGCATTATGCAAGGAAATAAGATGGTCAAGTTTGTGTTTTAGAAAGAATATTCACCAGCTGTAAGAAAAAAGCCTGGAGGAGGGCAACACTGGAGGGATTAACTAGGGGACTATTAAAAAGCTTTAGTAAGAGAAGATGAAGACCTAATTTAAAGCAGTGGTGGTAAGCATAGGAAAAGATAAATCTGGGAAAGATTTTAAAATGGACCTGGTGATTTCTTTTTGTGAAGAGTTAAAGAGAGATTACTGCCAGGTTTCATTAAATCAATATAGATATGTACAGTATGGAACCTATCAGTTATTTTGTTGATCTAGAAATATAACCCTTTAAATTGATCATATCTTATCAGCTTTTACATTTCTACCTTTATGTGCCTTGGCTTGTAATATCAATATCAACTAATAATTCAAACATTGAAATATATATTAAAAAACCACTAATTAGCACCAATGGAGAGAATCAGATATTTGATATTTTCAATCCATTGTTTTGTCCAAAAAGTGAGTCTTCCATATTACAACATACCTATCCACTGCTCTGATACTAAATCTCTAAAATATCATATTTATTTTGTTAGTTGCTTTCCCAAAAAACATGCATTGTTTCTCCATTGCTCATAGGACAATCTTCTAATCACTTGGTCAGTTTCTCCCTAATTTCCTGCTTACGGTCTGTTTTTAAAACTAGAAATTCTCTGTGAAGTTTAAAGAGAGAATTAGTTTTACACGTGCATCAGTCAGGATTAGTTAGGCTATGCTTTAGTAACAAATGGCCAAATCTCAGTGGCTTACAATTACAAAGGATTATTTCTCAATAATGCTACACATCAATAGCAGGTTGATTGTAGCTTTTCACCCGGGAGAGAAGAACTGGGAGGCTGATGATACAGCCTCTGTCTGAAACATTATTGGTTGTTGTGCAGAGGGAAAAGAGAATATGACCACACACTGGCTCTTAGAGAGTCTAATTCTAAGAGACACATGTCGCTTCCACTCACATTTAATTGGCCCAAGCAAGTACCATGGCCAAGCCGGAAATCAATGGAATGGGAAAGTATAATCCTACTCAGGGAAGAGTATCAAATATTTATAAACAGTAGCCCATGCACCCCTGGCTTCCTATAACATAACCAAAAAAAAGGTTGAGAGTAGATAGCTCAGTAAACAAGAGCAATTTCTGAGAGAAATATAAAAGTACAGATTATTTGTTAAACAATGTGGTTCACTGCAATATAACCAAGTAAAGACGCTTTTGAAAATTAAGATCACTAATTCTAGCTCCAAAACAGAACTTTCCCCCACATACCCACAGAACATTCTAAAACTTACAGTTAAAGGAATGAAATAGACATCATTATGTGGTCTTCCATGATAGTTGTAGACACTTGTTGTTTTTAGCTCCCCAACATCCCTCCCCTTTTCATTGGTATTAGAATCCTAATTTTTATTTGGGCAATGGCCCTCCCATGTTCTATGCCTTGGTAGAATAGTCAATCAAGGTACCAGCTTACTCACAACTCTTACTCCCAAACCTCAACTAATGAATATACCTCAAGCTTGACCAATGCCACTTCACCTCATGGGAATGTATATCATAGACAGAGAGACACAAGAATGAAAAGCAGCTGGAGTTGTAGTAACTATGCTTAATTTCTATGACATAGCCTTATTATTCAACTTTTTCTTCAGATCTATGATAATTGGTGCTCCTCCAATGAGGTTTTCAGCAGATATTTGGGCCGGACAAGAAAAGGGAGTAATAAGCAGTAGAATTCCTGCTGCCCCGGGAAACTTACTATAGCAGACACTGTTCTCTTTTCTTCCATAAACATGAAGCCCTAGTGTTACCTGGGCATATAGCTTCTTGGAATAAAGACTACATTTCCGAGCCTCTCTTGCAGCTAGGTACATCCATGTGACTAACTTTTGCACAGTGAGATCTAAGTGAAAATGATGTACAATTTCTAGGAAGTATACTTAAAGGGGTGAGCGTATACTTTCTCCTGAGGTTGGTATGCAATAGAACAACTATTGCTCCTACTGCCATCTTGACTTAAATTGGAGGCCACTATTGAGAAAGGAACAGGGTCTCTGACACCTTGGAGCACCAACCCAGCCTTGACTGACACCATCTGGACTTCTGGAATATGAGACTGAAAAGAATTTATATTTTGTTTCAGCCACTGTCATTTTGGGTTTTTTCCATTATTTTTAACTAAACCTAATCCAAACAGATACATTCACCGTAAGAAATTTTCCTACCTTTCTGAAAAAAGATGCTGTGGGATTTGCTTGGTGATCAAATTAGACTTTAACCTTACCTGTAATAGTCTAAGAATTTCCCAAAAGACTGTATTATTTATGTAAGTAAAATGAATTACTTTGTTAAATAGTCAGAAAGTTATGTTTTTTAAATGGAAACATGAAATAATGGAAATTAAACTGAAATATAAGATTTAATTTCTATTCATTTACCAACTGATTAATACAAGTCACCACATTTTTCTGAACCTGGGTTTCATAATGGGCTAAACAATCTCTAAGCCCCCTAGAAGCCACAACTCTTGTGATTTAAAATGACCATACTCTCATCAATGACCAAATATCATTAATTTATAATCAGTCTAAGAAATGTGACTATGTTACCAACAATACATTAAGATCATACTATTCCTTTTTTACTATTATTCAAGTCTTACATACACAGACTTACATCATTTCCTATAATCTCTATGAAGAAGATAAATGTATTTTTGTTACATAAATTGAGAACAGAGAGGATAAGGTCTACAACCCCCAAGCTATTTGCAGCAAAGTAAAAAAAGTTATATAAGTAATCAATTATTATACCATGCTATATCTGAGAACCTGAAACTTTTCAGCAAGGGGAAATATTGGAAAAGAGAGTTAATGCAGAGTGTGTGGTAAGGAATTCTTAAATCTTTAACATGCATTACTCTTACTTAACTAGGTTTATTTAACAGTCAGTGACCTGAGAAACCTTGCTTAAATAAATATTACAAAAGGAGTTACTTCCTCAAGAAGTGAAGTAGGTCTGTTACAAAATCTTAGGGTTATAAGTTTTATAAAGGCAAATACTCCATCTTTGTTGTTTATACTCCACTACACTTTCAAAATGGGGTAAAAGTTATATGGATGAGTTAATTTTTACCAACCATGTTTAATCATTAGCTAAACGTATTTATCCAATCATACATGAATGACTCTAAATATATTCTTAATCCTCAACAATTAGGCTACTGGTTTTATGATTTAATTATGTTGTTTGCATATCACATATATTTACATTACTACATTGACATTAGAAGAAAAAGAATAAATAACAGAAGAGAAAAAAATTTGGATAACTTAAAATAGAAACATTTTCAAGAGTTTTTTTCTGAAGAGTTCACTTATTTTAAAGATGGTAAAGTCTTTCAGTAAATATTTATGACTTATTAGTCATCTGAGAATTTTAAATATAAAATTGGGAGTGCCCTAATAGGCAAAATTTTATTAATTTTTAAGATGCATTCTAATAAGCAGTTTCTGAATAATCACTAAATCAAATCTAAGAATAAATCTATCTTAATAGCAATACGCTTTATCTATTGGACAGCCTTTGTACTAGTCTCTGTGCTAGGTATTTTGCAAATACTTTCAATTATCTTCAAGACAAGGAGGATCTGTTTATTTCCACTTCAGAAATGAACTTGATTATAATCAGTTGGTATTTATTTTTTAATCTAGATATTACTGATTCAAAGGATTTATTCTACTATCCTAAAGCCACATAAATATCAAAACATCACATTTATATCACAATATTTTCACATCCTGAAAACAATGAGAATTCACTGGAGAAAAGAGACCTAAATTAGCAGCAGTAGTGGTGGGATGAAGTACAACCTTCCTCTTGGGGCGCCCTTGGAGTTATCAGAGTCCGCTGGTCTTGAGACCTCTATGAAAGCTAATCAGCCATAATCATCCTTCCAGTCTAGACTGGAATTCTGATCAACTGCTCTTTTCAGAGGTAGCTTTGATTTCTTTTAAAGCCAGTGAACTCTGACATAGCCTATATTTCATATTTCTAGAATTTATAAATTCAACTCATTAGCACTTGTTGGAATATGTAATTCAACCGCTCTGTACCTCAGTTACTTGAAATGATGTTTTTCTATACTCAGTTTGGAAAAATTTAGTGGAGAGTAAAGTAAAAAATAGTAGATGAGTAAAAGTTTATTATAAAGATTCGATAATACTATCTTCTTAAGAAACAAGAACACTTATCTATGAAAAAGTAGTTTTCAGAAATAGCTTTACTTTCCATGGATAAGTTTACTGACAAAACTATTTGTGTATATTTGTATGGTCTCAAATAATATAAATTTGCTTTTTTAGAGGCCAAAATGGAAAATTGCTTGCAAAATTGATAAAAAAATATGATTTTATTTATCACAATATGTGAATTTTTAGACAATTCATTTGAGTTTTACATAGGGGAGATATATTATTATTATTATGCTTTGATGTAGGGCACTTGTTGTTTTGTCAGAGAGAAACGATCGTGTACATTTTCTCCAGGACAACACAATATCTTTTGCTTTGTTTGTTACATAAATTAGGAGGGAAAAAAATCCTCATTTTCCTCAAACAAAGTGTTTTATAAATATCTCTAACACTGGCAAATCTTCACATTCCTTCTCCCAATGTATTATTGTATATTTACTCTGTATAGTCAGCTCAGGCCGCCAGAACAAAGCACCACAGACCGTGGGCTTAAACAACCGAAATTTATTTTCTCACAGTTCTGGAGGCTGGAAGTTAGAGGTCAGGATATCTGCAAGATCTGTTTCTGGTGAGAGCTCTCGTCTCTTAAGCAACTCACTGTGTTTACCCTAGTATCTCATTGTACTTTTAATTTGCACTTCTCTGATTACTTTTATGTTCTGTATGTACCTACCGTTTTGTCTGAATTGTATGTCCTCGGAAAGCTACATGAATACCAGAAATTGTACAGATGGAAAAAAGAGCAATCAGAGAACAATTTCAAGTCCTTTCCTTTGAGTGCCAATTCAATAGGGGAATCCACCTTTAATATCTGAGGGATTATTTTTTAAAGATCTAAGAGGGAAAAAATAGTAGAACTAAATCCAGTGCGAGGTTTCTGAGTCTCCTGTCTTTTCTCATAGCTATTCTCAGTGGCTTTTCTTTCTTTTCTTTTTTTATTTAATTGAAATAATGTTCCTTTTGAGTCAGGTCAGTCACGATTACATTTAGTGAGATTTATGATTTAGGAATTTTTATCCTACATAATGATTTCCATGGAATTTCCAGGAGGTCATCAATTTATATTCTAATAACTTTCAGAAAAGGAGAAGATTACTTGAGAAATGAGATTCATTTACTGGTGAGAAGGAATGAGAATCAAATTTCCGTTGAGAAGATAAATGGCACCACTTTCCCCACCCTTTTCTATGTGAAAGAGTTTTTAAATTATCCAATGCACAGTAAAGCTATCAGCATCTCTGGGAAAAAACTTCAACTGTCAGGAGGACGCAGAAGAAAGACGAGAAGTGCTAACATGCACACTGGACAGCTGTTTCTTTTCATTTCTATTCTCAGGAAAACCCAAGTGGGAGTCCTGAAATCTGTGGTATCTTACATCAGTCAAACTCTACTCCCCCTGGATGAAAACACGCTTTTCTTTGAAGGGACAAAATGGGTTGGCCTCTGTGTGAGAAAGTGTCTCTGAACTCCTCGTATTTTGGTACATCTGGCAAGTTCTAGTTAATTTTTAAATATGGTAGGTTAAGATGTTCTCATACTTTAAGGGGGAAAAAACGTTGCTAAGGGAGGAAATAAATGTTCTTAGTCTCTGAATGTGTTTGACTTTATTCTGAAAGTGAATTAAAATACAACTTTACTTTTACTCTCTTCTGCGAGGCAGCTAAATCTTTTATCTGATTTGAAATATACTTCCTAATCTTCTGTTTAAACTTACAGTGAAAGCCAATGAGAAAATAGAAAGCAAGGAAAGTAACCTCTTGTTTGACATACCTGACAGCAGACTCCTCTCTATCTGTGGGCACCACCCTCATTGCTTCATAGAATGCTGAGCAAATAAGCATTTGGAAATGTGAAGGTGTTCAGGCTCAATATCTTTACGCTATATACACCTAGTCTCTATGTGTGTGTCTCTAGCTAATGATATTTGAAAGATTCTATATAAGGAGGTGGAGAACTTGATACAATGGAATTCCAGGGAGCAACTCCTCACTAGAGAAAAGCAGTCAAAGCAGAAGCCCATACTACATTTCTCAACAACTCTACAAGGTGGTAGGGATTGTCACACATCAGAAATGGCAGGTACTTGAGTGCTCAGAGCAGAAGAGGATAGGATGAGGGGAGGGACCGTAAGAAACAAGAGGATATCGGTGTGGGACTGTGGGGAGAAAGATACCTAAAGAATACTGTTAGGAAGTCTTACTGTTTGATGTCCTCTGTATAAACCCCTGTGTTACACCTTTAATAAAACTTGCAGTACCAGGAGGCAAGTCTGACCTCTAGTGATAAAGAAAGTTTAGAAAGGATGGGACAACATTAAAATGAGAGACAGAGAGAGTTGGATGGAAGTATCCTAGACTGCTGTGTGAGCTAAGGAAGGTTCAGCAAAGCCATATCTATGTCCTTGGACCAAAGTCAGCCAATAAAGAGTTATGGCTCCCAGATATGAGTCCACTTTGATATCCCTGCCACATGCAGTCACTGGGGGAAAGCAGCCCATGGGAGGTGTAGCCTTGGTGCAAAAGCACAATAGGTTTCAAAGACCATCTGATGGGGCCCTCAGCTAATTATACTCCCTATATGAGATGCAGTCTCATGACAGCCACAATCTCCTTTCATCTAAACCAAAATTCCTGAGGTTCAAAAACACAAACATAATAACTCATTTGCTTGATCACAAATATAGTATCAAAATAAAATTGCCAATATCATCATTAATAATATGCTTATTGAAAACACTTTAAGACATTTTGCAGATCTTTTCTCCTTCAGGGTATACCCCACAAGGGATAAATGGCCAGAATACTGTGTTTTAAAGTCACTTCACTTGGAAAATGTCCTTTCTTTATAGCCGTGATACCACCTAGGTACACAATTAGGTTTATTTGTTGATTTTATTTAAATTTTTAAGATATTTTAAATTGTGCATTATAATTATATAAAAGATTCATAGAATTCTAAAATCAAATCCATAATTTAGAGATTTAGAAAAGTCTAGCTTGTATCTCACTCAGTTCCCTCTGCCCTATTCTATTCCCTCCCTTCTACATAGGCCACCATTTTAAAAAGAAGGATTAGCCTCACGTTGCTTTTGCAATTGTTATTTTTAATACAAGCATATCTAGCTAGCTATGTATTTATTTACATAAACAGTAGCACCCTGTAAACATTTATGGCAACCCTACTTTTTCACTTAGCATTATATTCAGGGAATTATAGCACAGTACTAACAGGCATTTTCACTACTCTTTTAGTTGCACAGTACTCCATTGTATAAATATGTCATGGTTTAGCCACTTAGCTACTGATGGTCATTTGGGTTGTGTCCTGTTATTTGCTATGATAAATATTGCTTCAGTGTATAGCTTTGTGCATAGGTCATTTCATACTTTTGCCAGTATATTTTTAAGATAAATTTCTAGCAGTAGAATTGCTGGTCAAAGAGTACATGAATATTTTATTTTGTTAAATATTATCAAAATCCCCTGCAATGGGATTAGGGCATTTTGCAGTCTTCCCTACCATTAACGGGAGTGTCAGTTTCTGCATAGCCTCATTAACACAGTATGTTGTAAAGCTGTTAGATTTTTGCTGATCTGATAGGTGAGAAGCTGTATCTCAGTATACTTTTTGTATTTATCTTATTATAAGAAAAAGTGAACATACTTTCATGTGTTTAGAGACGATTTGAACTTCTTTTTCTGTGAACTGTATGCTGATGCTTCATTTTTCTATAGCATTGTTGGCCTCTTGTCTATTTTATTCTTTAAACATGAAGAATTTTAGCTCTTGTCTGTGATGGAAGTTGCAAAGAATTTCCCAAGTTTTTCACTTGTCATTCTACTTTGCTTATGGTGCATTTTACCAAGAAAATGCTTCACTTTTAGGTTATTACGATGATTTTTCAATGTTATAAATCTTTCACTTATTGACTATGGATTTTGAATTACTTACAAATTATAGAGGAAATCATCCATGCTTTCTTCTAGAACTTGGTTTCTTTTTTATTTGTTTTAACACTTATATTTCTCATTCCTTGAAATTTACCCTGATGCACTGTGTGATAAATTGATCCACTTTTAACTTTTTCCAATTAGCTCTTCAGTTATCCCAACACCAATTATTTAAAACTCTATCTTTATTTTTTCCACTGATTTGAGTTTATGTCTTTATCATATGATGAATTTCCATATGCACTTGAGTCTACTTCTGTGTTTTTTATTCTGTTCCACTGCTTTGTCTGTTCATGCATTAGTACTTCACTATATTGATTACAGAAATTGCATGTGTTTTTTATATGTTTTTTATTTTATTTTATTTATTTGAGGAAGATTAGCTCTGAGCTAACATCTGCCACCAATCCTCCTCTTTTTGCTGAGGAAGACTGGCCCTGAGCCAAAATCCGTGCCCATCTTCCTCTACTTTATATGTGGGATGCCTGCCACAGCATGGCAATGACAAGCAATGTGCAGGTCCACACCTGTAATCCAAACTGGTGAACCCTGGGCCACGGAAGCAGAACAAGGGAATTTAACAGCTGTGCCACCAGGCCGGCCTCCAGAAGTTACATGTTTTGATATCTGGTAAAGCTAGCCCCTCTCATTGGTATTCTTTTTTAGGGTTTTTGTGGATATTCTTGCTTATTTGCTTTTCCCAAATAAATTTTATTATTAAATTGTCTAGTTCCAAAAAAAAAAAAATCACCTCAAAAACTGACAATCATTTACCAGGATTACTTTAGTATTTCTAAATGTCACAGTTTGTGTTTATAAAGATAGTTGAAACAATAACTCCCATCTCACATGTTTTATAATGTGAGCTTTGCTTTCACTAAGAGGAGGAATCTACTTCTCTTCTCTTTGACCTATATAATATGGCAGGAATGACATTAAAAATGCCTGAAAGCTCCCACTTTTGCACTTTGGGGAAGCCAGCAACCATGTAAAAAGTGTACCTACCCTGAATCTCTTATATTATATGGAAGTGTAAACTAGCTAGATGGTGAATCCACGTGAAGAGACATAGATGTTTGGCCATCCCCTAATTGTTCAAGCCATCGCAGCTGAGAAGATACGTAATTGAAGAAGCCATCTTGGATATTCCAGCCTCAACAGATACCACATGGAGTAAAGATAAGCTAGCCCCACAAAGACCTGCCCAATTTGCAGAAATCATGAATAAATAAATTTATTTTATTATTATTATTATTATTATTATTATTATTATCAACCACTGAGTTTTGGGGTGGTTTGATTTGCAGCAATAAATAACCAAAATAGAAATGATAACCATTTTCTCCTTAGCCACATTTATTTGATGGATTACATTGTTTCCTATCTCCTACTGAATCACCCTTGTATTCCTAGAATGAACTCCACTTAATCATGATGTATTAATTTTTAATGCATGGTTGGATTTTATTTAAGATTTTTACATCATTCATAAGCAAGTTTAATCAGTAGATATCTTTTTAGGTATAAAATTTGTAAGGTTTGTGAATTCATGTTAAACACACTTCATAAAATAAATTTCAAAGTTTTCCTGCTTTTTCAATGCTCTGAAATAGTCTAAGTAGCATCTAGGACAATCTGATATTAAAAAGTTTGGTGGAGAAGTGACATCAGCATCATGGCAGAGTGAGCTCTTCCCTTAGACTCTCCCCCATAAGATACAATGAAAAGGACATTCATAAACAAACAGAGGACATTCACACAACACAAAAGACACCTGAGAGACCCATGAAGCCATATGTCTGAAGGTGGAGGTGATGGACCCCACAAGAGGAAGTGGAAGGAGGTGAGGGGATCTCCTCTCCCTCCCCCAATAGCAGTGACCCAGGCCACGGGACCACGTGCAGCTCTGAGAAAGGAGAGGGGAGGGCAACTCTCCTTGGGAATATGTTCACTTTCCAAATTCCCTCACAGCCCATGGGAAGCCCCACACAGAGATGGCTAAGCTATTGCAGGGGTGTCTCCATCAAGTCAGCATCCAGGAGAGAAGACAGCAAGGGCAGACCGAGAATGACACTGGGATCACAAACAAAAGAAAGTGCCCCTCGTTCCCCATGGCTCCAGTGCAGCTGGTCAGGCAGCTGGCCTGGCCACCGCATACATTAGAAAAGCAATAGCTGTGAGCAAGTGAGATGAAACTGCAAACAGATCCTACCAGTATAGATTCTAAGGACAGTCACAGCTGCCAGGGTTCACAGCTGGCACAGAATACACAGCTCCTGAAATCCCCACCCACAGTGGTGGCAGGTGGAATCTGTGACCAGATACCGTCACTATGTAAAGACACAAATCCATGCCATCAAACAATATGAAGAAAAATATTAATAATCCAGACCAAAAGGAAAATGACAAGCACCCAGAAATCAATACTGAAGGCACAGAAATTTACAATCTAAATGACAGAGAATTCAAAACAGCTATCATAAAAAACCTCAATGAGTTACAAGAAAATACAGAAAAACAGTTCAATGAAACAAGGAACAAAATTAATGAATGGAGGGAATTCTTCACAAAAGACATTCAAACTACAAAGAAAAACCATTCAGAAATATTGGAAATGAAAAACACAACAGATGAGATGAAAAATCTGGACTCCCTGAATAACAGAGTTGATATTATGGAGGACAGAATTGGTAATTTAGAGAACAGAAATATAGAAATGCTGCAGATGGAGAAGGAGAGAGATCTAAGACTAAAAAGAAATGAAGAAACTCTCTAAGAAATTTCCAACTCAATTAGGAAATGCAAAATAAGAATTATAGGTATTCAAGAGGGAGAAGAGAGGGAAAATGGAGCAGAAAGCAAGTTCAAAAACATAGCTGAGAACTTTCAAAACATGGGGAAGGAGTTAGAAATACAGTAGAAGAAGCTAATAGAACTCCTAGTTATATCAATGAGAAAAGACCTTCTCAAAGGCATATAGCAGTGAAACTGGCAAAAGTCAATGACAAAGAAAAAATAGTAATGGCAGCAAGGCAGAAGAAAATAACTTACAAAAGAAGCCCTATGAGGTTTTCAGCAGATTTCTCAGCAGATACCTTACAGGCTAGGAGAGAGTGGAATGACATATTCAAAATTCTGAAAGACAAAAACTGTCAGCCAAGAATACTCTAGCCAGTGAAAATATCCTTCAGATGTGATGGAGAACTAAAAACTTTTCCAGATAAACAAAAGCTGAGGGAGTGTATTGCCACAAGACCCCCTCCTACAAGAAAGGATGTAGAAGGTCCTCATACAGGAAAAAAAAAGAAAGGGTTTACAAAGCCTTGAGTAAGAAGATAAATAGGCAGACAAAATTTAAAAATTGCAGCTCTCTATCAGAACAGTTAGCAAACAATTAACTAAAGCATTAAAGTTAAAGGGAAGGAAGACATCCAAAATAAATATAGTCTCATCATTTTGACCACAAACTCACAACACAAGATGGAATAAGCTGTGACAACAACAACTGAGAAGGGGAAGCAGAAAGGGATGGAATTGCCTTAGACTAAGGAAATAAGAGGCTATCAGAAAATGGACAATCTCATCTATGAGATTTTTTTATACAAACTTCATGGTAACCAATAAACAAATAATCAGAACAGGGACATAAATTATAATTAAGGAGAAAACGATCATAGAGAACTACCAAATTGATTTGGAAGTTCAAGATACATGGGAAAAGAAACAAGGGAAGTACAGAACAAATGGAAAATGAGAGATAAAATAGCAGCATTAAGCCCTCATATATCAATAAGCACTCTAAATGTAAATAAGTTGAATTCTCCAATCAAAAGACACAGAGTGGCAGGATGGATTAACACACAGAACCCAACAATATGCTGCCTCCAGGAAACACATCTCATCTCAAAAGACAAACACAGGCTCAGAGTAAGGGATGGAAGATGATACTCCAAGCTAGTAGCAAAAGAAAGAAGGTGTTGCCATACTTATATCAGACAAAGTAGAATTCAAGGTACAACAGGCAAGGTGGAGAGGTAGTATATAATGATAAAAAGGACACTCCACCAAGAAGAAATAACACTTATAAATATATATGCACCCAACACAGCAGCACAAAAGTATATAAAGCAACTATTAACAAACCTAAAAGGAGATATTAACAACAACACAATAATAGTAAGGGACTTTAACACCCCACTTACATCAATGGGTAGATCATCTAGACAGAAAGTCAAGAAGGAAATAGTGGATTTAAATGAAAAACTAGATCACATGGACTTAATAGATATATAGAACACTCCATCCAAAAACAGCAGAATACACATTCTTCTCAAGTGCCCATGGAACATTCTCAAGGATAGACCATATGTTGGGAAACAAAGCAAGCCTCAATAAATTTGAGAAGATTGAAATGCTATCAAGCATATTTTCCAACCATAATGATATGAAACTAGAAATCAACTATAAGAAAAAAGCTGGGAAAGTGACAAACGTGGAGATTAAACAACATGCTACTGAACAAACAATGAATCATTGAATAAATTAAAGGAGAAATAAAAAAATATCTGGAGACAAATGAAAATGAAAACACACCATACCAACTCATATGGAATGCAGCAAAGCAGTCCTAAGAGGGAAACTCATAGCAATACAGGCCCACCTTAACAAACAAGAAAAATCTCAAATAAGCAACTTTAAACTACACGTAACGGAATTAGAAAAAGAAGAACAAACAAAGTCCAAAGTCAGAAGAAGGAGAGAAATGATAACAATTATAGCAGAAATAAATGAAGTTGAGACCAAAAAAACGTTGATAGGATCAATGAAACAAAGAGCTGGTTCTATGAGAAAATAAACAAAATTGACAAATCCTTAGCCAGACTCACTAAGAAAAAAAGAGAGAAGTTTCAAATAAATAAAATTAGAAATGGAAGACAATAAATTACAACAGATACCACAGAAATACAAAGGAGCATAAGAGAATACTGTGAAAAACTATATGCACACAAAGTGGATAATCTAGAGGATCATACAGAGAATCTTGAATAGACCAATCACAAGTAAAGAGATTGAAACAGTAATCAAAACCTCCCAAAAAATAATAGTCCAGGACTACATGCCTTCTCTGGAGAATTCTACTGAACATTCAAAGAAGATTTAATACCTACTTATCCTTCTCAGAATATTCCAAAAAGTTGAAGAACATGGAACACTTCCTAACACATTTTACAAGGCCAATATCACCCTGATCCCAAAGCCAGACAAGGACAATACAAAGAAGAAAAATTACAGGCCAATATCACTGAGGAATATAGATGCAAAAATCCTCAACAAAATATTGGCAAACTGAATACAGCGATACAATAAATGATCATACACCATCATCAAGTGGGATTTATACCAGGGATGCACGGATGTTTCAAAATCCACAAGTCAATCAATGTGATACACCATGTTAACAAAATGAGGAATAAAAACCATACGATCATCTCAACAGATGCAGGGAAAGCATTTTAAAAGATTCAACACCAGTTTATGATTAAAACTCTCAATGAAATGGGTATAGACAGAAAGTACCTCAAGATAATAAAGGTGATATATGACAAACCCACAGCCAACATCACACTCAATGAGGAAAAACTGAAGGTCATCCCTCTGAGAACAGGAACAAGGCAAGCATGCCCACTCTCACCACTGTTATTCAACATAGTACCGGAGGTTTTGGCTAGAGTAATTAGGCAAGAAAAAGAAATAAAAGGAATACAAATAGGTGATGAAGAAGTGAAACTCTCTCTGTTTTCAGATGACATGATTTTATATATTAAAAACTCTAAAGGATCCATTGGAAAGCTATTAGAAATAATCAACAACTACAGCAAAGTTGCAGGGTACAAAATCAACTTACAAAAATCAGTTGCGTTTCTATATTTTGGTCATGAACTAGTAGAAAGAGAACTCAAGAACACAATCGCATTTATAATCACAAGAAAAAGAATAAAATATCTAGGAATAAATTTAACCAAGGAGATGAAAGACTTATACAATGAAAACTATAAGACATTATTGAAAGAAATCAATGATGACATAAAGAAATGGAAAGACATTCCATGCACATGGATTGGAAGAATAAACATAGTTAAAATGTCCATACTATCAAAAGTAGTCTACAGATTCAATGCAATCCCAATCAGAACCCCAATGACATTCTTCATGGAAATAGAACAAAGAAGCCCAAAATTCATATGGAGCAAAAAAAGACCCTGAAGATCTAAAGCAATCCAGAGAAAAAAGAACAAATCTGGAGGCATCACAATCCCTAAGTTTAAAATGTACTACAAAGCTATAGTAATCAAAATAGCATGCTACCAGTACAAAAACACACACACAGATCAACGGAACAGGATTGAGAGCCTAGAAATAAAACCACACATCTACAGACATCTAATCATCAAGAAAGGATCTAAGAACATACAATGGAGAAAGGAAAGTCTCTTCAATAAATGGTGTGGGAAAACTGGACAGTCAGATGCAAAAGAATGAAAATAGACCATTATCTTTCACCACACACAAAAATTAACTCAAAATGGGTCAAAGCCTTTAGGTAAGAGATGAAACCATAAAAATGCTAGAAGAAAATATAGGCAGTACACTCTTTTTACATTGGTCTTAGAAGGATCTTTTTGAATGCCATGTCTACTAGGACAAGGGAAACAAAGAAAAAAAAAAGAAGTGGGACTTCATTAGACTAAAGAACTGCTGCAGGGCAAAGAAAACCAAGACCAAAATCAAAAGACAATCACAAACTGGGAGAAAATATTTGCAAATCATATATCCGTTAAAGGGTTAATTTCCAAAATATATAAAGAACTCACACAACTCAACAACAAGAAACCAAAACACCTGATCAAAAAATGGGCAGAGTGTATGAACAAACATTTTTCCGAAGAATATATACAGATGGCCAGCAGGCACATGAAAAGGTGGTCAACATCACTAATCATCAGTGAAATGCAAATCAAAACTACACCTTACACCTGTTAGAATGGCTACAATCACTAAGACAACAAATAACAAATGTTGGAGAGGATGTGGCGAAAAGGGAACTCTCATACACTGCTGGGGAGAATGCAAACTGGTGCAACCACTATGGAAAAGAGCATGGAGATTTCTCAAAAAAAGTAAAAGTACAAATACCATACAACTCAGCTATCCCCATACTGGGTATTTACCTAAAGAACTTGAAATCAACAGTTCGAAGAGACTTATGCAGCTCTGTGTTCATTGCAGCATTATTCACAATAGCCAAGACATGCAAGCAACCCAAGTGCCCACCAACTTATGATTGGACAAAGAAGATGTGGTATATATACATACAGTGGAACACTACTCAGCCAGAAAAAAAGAGAAAATCGTCCCATTTGCAACAACATGGATGGACCTTGAGGGTATTATGTTAAGTGAAATAAGCCAGACAAAGAAACACAAACACCATATGACTTCACCCATATGTGGAAGATAAACTAACACATGGACAAAGAAAACAGTTTAGTGGTTACTGGTGAGAAGGGGGTTGGGGGCTAGCTACAAGGGGTAAAGGGGCACATTTATATGGTAACACAAATAACAATGTTTCACTGACAAATAATAATGTACAAATGAAATTACACAATATTATAAAGTATGATGACTTCAGTCTATACTGTGGCTGCTTTTGGATAGTTGTGGTTTCCTAGAAAATTTATCTATTTCTTCTAATGTTTACAATTTATTTTTATAGTGTTGTGCAAAGTTGTCAAGTTTTCAGCTTTAATAGTTATACCCCTCCTAGTCATTTCTCATTTTACATAAATGTAGTTTCTCCCTTTTGTCTTAACTGGGTTAGCTAGTGGTTTGACTATTTTGTTAATTTTTTTCCAAAGAGCTAGCATTTGGATTTCTTATTAATTCTACATTTTTCTAACTCACTTATTTTGGATTTTTAAATTAATGTCTTCCTTTTTCTTTTAGGTGGTAGTTTGTAGTCCATTTTCTACTTTTCTAATTGGGTGCTTAATCCATTTATTTTTCTTTTTTCTTTTCTTTTCTTTTCTTTTCTTTTTTTTTTTTCTTTTGGTGAGGAAGACTGGCCCTGAGCTAACATCTGTTGCCAATCTTCCTCTCTTTTGCTTGAGGAAGACTATCATTGAGCTAACATCCATACCAATCTTCCTCTATTTTTTGCATGTGGGACACTGCCACAGCATGGCTTGATGAGCTGTGCATAGGTCCATGCCAGGAATTCAAACTTGAGAGCCCCAGGGCCACTGAAGCAGAACCTGTGAATTTAACCACTACATCACTGGTCCAGCCCCTATTTTTTCTTTTTTTTGGTATAATGCTATATATTTTTTGATTTAATGCTATATATTTTTCTCTGAAGACTGCTTTAACTGTATCCCATAGATTCTGATAGCTATATTTTCAGAATGTTCCATGTGGCCATAAGAGGTAAAGTCTTTGTTATCAGAGTTTAGAGTTGACTATATATTTATATAAATACCTTATTAATTATATTGTCTTTTATCTCTTGAGTAAATATTTGTCCACTTTCTCAGTTCTGGTTTGAGAGAACTGTGTTAAAGTCTCCTATTATTACTGTCTTCTGCTATTTATCATTTCCTCTACTGTGGTTTCTGCTTTATAAATTCGTGTTGTTGGGTAATTAATTGGGCAATTATTAATAACTCTTATTTCTACACTTTCAAATTATGGCTTTAAGCACTATAATTTGTCCTTCATTGTCTGTTAATGCTTTTTGATTTGAATACAGTTGGTCCTCCATCTCCAACGCTTCCACATCCACAGATTCAACCAGTGGAGGAGGATCCAAAGGACTATGATGATTGCATCTGAACTGAACGTGTACAGACATTTTTTCTTGTCATTATTCCCTAAACAAGGTAGTATGACAACTATTTACACAGCATTTACATTGTATTATATATTAAAAGCAATCTAGAGATGATTTAAAGTATACAGGAGGATGTGCATAGGTTGTATGCAAATACTATGCCATTCATATAAGGGACATGAGCATCCGTGAATTTTGTTATCCATGGGGTCCTGATATCCCCATTTAGTCTTAGTTTAACAGATAAATCCATATTTAATGTTTACCACAAGTCCTTTGGTTGATGTCTTTCTGGTGATTTTGGTGATCTGAAGCATATTCTCTAAATTCCTCAAGAAAGGCTCATGGGAAAAATGTTCCTTAAGTGTTTGCATGCCCATGATAGTGTGTTTTCAGTCTTTATGCAAGAAGTTTCGCTTGACTGGATATAAAATCTTTGGTTTATATTTTCTTTCCTTGAGTGTCTTAAATGTTACTCCATTATTGGCTGGCATAAAACACCAAAAAGATCTGATGACAATATGAGTTTCTTTACCTTGTAAGTCTTGGCCTTTTTGCCTTTATTCCCAGAGACTTTTTTTCCGTTAAATTCCATTTTTTAGTCTTGATGTTGGCTCTTCTGTGTTTTTTCCCAGGAATGCAGTGTGCCTTCCAACGTATAATTTCAAGTCTTTTATTTCAGAAAGTTCCTTAAAGAATAACGCTTAGTTTTAATTTTACTTCTTTGCTTTGGTTTCTTCTCCAAGGAGTCCTATTAGATATGTATATTCTCTGTGTTCTTTATTCTTTTATATAGTCATTATCTAACTTCTATCACTTCCTTTCAAGTCCTCTTAAACTCTTCATTCTAAGGTTTAATTTTTCTCTCCTTTCTGTCATCTGTTCCTCCTAAAGCACTGTGCACAGTGTTTATTCACATCTATGTTCATTTTAGTTTAATCTTCACCTAACAAATTTTTTTTCTAACTTTTCCTACATTCTATTAGCTGTCTTAATTTTATAGAAACAGGAATCCAAAACTTTTTTTTGTCTATTTAATATAAGATAGAACTGTATACAAGATCAACTCACTGATTGATGTCATATCCAAGTAAAAAAATAAACAAGTAAAGAACACTGCAACATAAAGTAAAGACAAATGTAAAGACTGCAAGTAAAGACATGCAACATTGATGGAAATGTCTGATTGCTGCCTCTTAGTAATTCTTGGCAGCCCACAATGAATCCAGAATGAAAAAGAAGCATTAATAACAACAGTATATAATGCAATAGGATTGCTGTGGGCTTTAGGATAATTCACGCAAGGCCCTTAGCACATTGCCTGGCACATAGAAGGTGCTCAGTAAATACAACTATTTTTGTTATCATTATTACCACCATTATTTGATGGATGATCAAAACAGAGGAAACAGAGATAGCTGGTATAGTAAAGTTTTGGGTCATATACTTTAACATTTAGATTTTGAGTCCCTTTTATCTTGACCTGTCTCTCCCTATGCTCAGATCAAGGAGACATGTAGCTAATCATAAAGTGTCCATCTAGACCAATGCTCTTTAAATGATTTATTGGACATTGTGCTAGACTGTATTTTCCAAAATAGCAGCAATAACATTTTCCATCTACATGCTCTTATGCACTGTTCCCACGCCAGTCCCAGAAAGAGGAGTCGTCTTTTTTTCCCCACCTCCTTGAATCTGGTTACTTTGAACAATAGAATACAGAGAAATAACACTATACCAGTTCTGGACCCAGCTTGTAATTGAACTGGTGTCTTTTATTCCTGTCTCTTGGAACCCACTGTCTTAGAAGTCAATTGCCATGTAAGGAAAACAACTATATTGAGACCACCATGCCATGAAAAGCCCAAGCCATAGGGAGGGGCCCTGGAGAAAGAGCTGCCAGTTAGAGAGAGAGAGACTGGTAGAGAGATCACTGAGGCCGCAAACATAGGCGAGAAGAAGCCATCTTGGATGTGGACCCTCCAGCTCTGGCCCCCTCAGATGACACCAACGGAGCAGAGACCAACTGCCCACCAAGCCCTTCTGTGAGCAAAACAAATTAGATATTTAAAGCTGTGGTGCGTTTCGCAGAAATAGATAACCAGAACAAATATTTATTTAGAAAGTGGAATGGAATTTATTTCCTGTGGAAAAAATATTATAAACCTTTATCTTTATGATCAAAATAAATAATTTTCAAATGCAATGAATGGAAAGCTACATTTAATTTTATCTTTCATTTCATATATTTATCACTCACAACTAGCTGTTCATTCACATAGACTCTAAGAATAAAATTACTGGATGTAGTAATAAACTCTTGCTCGAAATATATTTAAATTTTTGTAAAGTCAGCTTTCATGTTAGCAAAATATTTCCATTTTTCTATAATTATTTTCCTCTCTACAATTTCCTTTGTAATATTCTGGACCATACAAATACTTAGGAGGCATATTAAAAGACTTTAAGGTCTGAAAAATAAAATAAACCACTCATTTCCAATAAAAAGCATTATGGCACATGCTATTCTGGTTGAGAATTTCACCTGGCTGGCTCAGAATTGGTGGCACAATTATATATACATGCTATGAAAACATTTAACAGGTCAGGGCCAGGGAAAAGATATTTTTCTTTTTCATTTCCATTTGAGGACACCCTCTACTTCAGCAAAAGCAGGATCTATTTATATTTTCCCAATTATAAAAGCAATCAAGTGTGGTAACTTGAGTTAACTAGCACCATATTTCCAATGTAAACTAGCAATATTTTAATACCTTTTGTTAATTGATGTCCCAGACAACAATTGTTATGTTGTCCCAAAAAAGAAAACAAACTAGACTCTACTATTTGAGTGACTATTTGTAACTAAACACTTCTTCAAAAGACACAGAATGTCATTATGTTTTTATCTTAAGTAAATTAATTGTTTTAGCTCCTTTAAAAACATTAGTAGATATGTTACTTACATGAAAAGCTTTTATATACACAATTTAACTATCAGTCATGTGAAATCTTAGGTTTAATACTGAAGGAATTGTACATGTAGATTTCCATGTATAAAACTAAACCCACTCCAAAAGAAAAAGAAACCCTGATTTTAACACATAATATTATGTATAGTACAGTTAGTTGATATCTGGACGTACAATATATACGAATTAGAAATAACAATGTATATGTTATCAGAATAAATATATTTTAATGCCCTATCTTTCTATCATGTATTTTATTTCTAAATAACTACTACTTTAAAAATCTGCTATCTTTTACAAGAAATAATTGGATTAGGAAGTCATTTTCTTAAAGCTTAGACTGTTAGTCATTTTGACATGGTTGGCATGTTGTCAGCTGAAAAATCTACTATAAAAATTTGATTGCTACTTACATAATCTAATGTACAGGAAATGCCTTTGTAAGGACCTTAATACCACATATTTTATTGTTTAATAAAATGAACAAGTAATTGTAAAAACTACACTTACTATATGATATTTGAAACTCCACAGAGTAAATGATTTAAAAAAAATATTTTTATTGCTCACATACTTCAGTTGAATAGTTTCCATGGTTATCAGAGTTCTGGCTTACACTGGAAGTCCACACCTGACCAAATACTGGCAAGAATGCTTCCAAGAGTCAACAGAGCTACCAGCAGCCTGGCCCATGCCACTTCTCCAGCATTAACAATATATATATATTTTTTAAAGTTTCTTTATCAGCTTTCTGCTAAGTTTGTAAAACCCACCACTTCCAGAAAGGGGGGAAAAAATGTAACTGAGAAGCTCTCCTTATGTGGTTATAGCATAGTTCAGTATATATGAAGAAGTAATTTCTGGCCTTCCTGTGTTAGGGACAGTGTTAATATTAGAATAAGAATGACAGAAATTAAAAGAGGGATCAGGGTCAAACTCTAACATGATTTTCAATATAATTCATGAATAATAATAAATAATAAAACAGAATCTATTTTCAAGCCACTTAAACAAGAAGATGATATTACCCAACCAAAAATCTAAAGACATTTGAGGATTAAATTGAGAATTGGCTACAAAAAAGTATAATTTGCCTATATTGGATCATCCAAACATATATAGATAAATGTATATTTAAATGTAAGAAAGAAAGAGTTGGATATGGCTACTGAGGATTTGGCTGATTCAATTAAAATATAAAAGGATAACCTGCATTTAATATCAATCAATAAAGATTAATATTGGCTAAATATTTACTAGATATAACATAATTGCCATGTCTTATTCATATTTTTATATTTCATACATGCCTAGTACAGGTTTGAGCTCAATAAATGATTGCTGAGTAGATAAATAAAATCTATTTGTGATGGGCAGATTAAGGCTATATTGTGTGAAACTTTAAGTAGCTGCATTTTTGTATTCCTACATTCATATAGAGTAATTATAACATATTGAAATTATAATGGCATTTTATAGATAGCTAAATTCTGCATAATATAAAAATGAATATATTATTCAATGAACTGATAAAGCTTAAGAAGTTTGACTGGACAGAGGAAAAATCTGACAAAGAATAATTTGTGTAGATAAATTTCATTTGGTCCTTTTACCTTTCAGCAATGAGAAAGTAAATTTTATAATTTACAAACTTTTTTCTGTTTAATAAACCTATGAAAAATTATATTCTGCTTTTAATGTTTTTTCCAAAATTCCTTCTCTCTATTCCTAAAACACATAAATACTCTCAAACAACTAAAAGAAGAATTAAGATGCAGAACTTAATATGAACAACTAAGTATATTTCTATGAGAGCTCATTTACTTCTTTAATCAGCAAATCACAAAGTATGTTCAGTAAAAGACTAAGCCTACAAGAATTTCAACAAAAACAAGTTTCCATTGTTTCCCTGCTGAAAATCCACAACGCACATTAGCATATTAAAAGCACTGAAAACTCTTAAAGAAACCTCTTAAATTTGCCTAAACTTGGTGTTTCCAAAATTGATTTGACCACAGAATCGATTTTTGTCATTTCACAGAACATCTACTAACATATGTGTAACAAGTACACACATAAATATAATATAATATGTTTTTGGAAATGCTATTGTAAACATTTCGATAGTTTAACTCATGTGGTCTCCTTCCTCTTACTCATCACCGAGTCTTGCTAAGCTTCCCTCTGTAATATATGTAGAATCCATTCAATTTCCTCTGTCTTCTTTGCCACTATCCTAAACCCAATCCATCGTCATCATTTATGTTAACTATTACAACAGCCTCATAGCTGATGTCTCCAATTTTACTCTCCAATTACTTTTCCTCACTGAAGTCAGAGTATCCTAAAAGTGTGTGTGCGTGTGCGTGCACATGTGTTGTCTGCTTAATTAAACCCCTTTAACTAACTGCTTCTTGTAGAATTTAGAATAAAATATAAAAACCACAAACCTGTCATAAAAGCCTTTCCGAATTTTCTTACCACTCTTCTCCTCTCATTCAGTGTGGTCACTGACCACACTGGCCATGTACAGTTCTTGAAACGTGATGCTTTCTCCCACCTCAGGTCTCCCAACAAGACGTTTCTTTTGCAGAAAATACTACTGGGATTTTTTTTTTGTCTCTCTAATTCCAGCTTATCTATAATATATCAGCTTAAACATCATAACCTCAGAGAGCCCTCTCTGACTTCCATTCTAATTTAGGTCACATAGAGTACCATTACACAACTTCACTGAAAGATAATTACAGCACTTGAAAATATAGCAGATTAAAACTAAAAGTTTATTACCTAAGGTAGTAATACTAGGGGGAGAATGAGTTAAGCAAATCATCATATTCTGATCAGAGTCCTAATCCACACAAACTCATACAGAGAGAGGAGATGGTATGGCCTCAGTTCTCCTCACAGGGATAAAGACAAAAACACATAGCAGTCATACAACCTGAGCTTCTTACATCTTAGAGTGTCCATAATTAATTAGGTAGATGGGATATTTTTAGAGCCTAGCTCTCATGTTTTACAATGGCTTTTTCTTATTTTTCATATTAATACATCTTCTGTCCTTGATACTCTTGTTCATGCTTGGCCAATGGCTCAGAAGTGGCCTAGTACCATGATAAAAAGTAAACTACTTGGAATTCCTACCACATTATTTTAGAATTCCCATAAATTCACAGAGAATTTTTTTCTTTCTCTTCATAGCACTTAAAACATTTGTTTTTGTGTTTAATTGTTAAATGTCTATTATCCTCACTGGGCTGACTCTAGTGAGACCAAGAACCTTATTTATTTTGCTTAACTCTGTAAACCCAAGGAATAGTAGAGTGCTTCAATAAATGTTTGTGAACCGAATGAATTATTAAATGAATTACATACTACATCAGTTACTGTGATAAGAACTAGAAGAAGAAATGTGATAATATATAGTTCCTTCCCTTACAGAGTTATAAATGAAATGGGGGGAGATATAACATTAAGGAGATAATTAAAAGAGAGTAGGGGCCAGCCTGGTGGTGTAGTGTTTAAGTTCGTGCACTCTGCTTCGGTGGCTGGGGATTCATGGGTTCAGATCCCAGGTGTGGATCTACACACCACTCATCAAGCCATGCTGTGGAGGCATCTCACATACAAAATAGAGGAAGACTGGCATGGATGTTAGCTCAGGGACAATCTTCCTAAAGCAAAAAAAATAAACCAAGAAGGGAGAGGATAGGCAGCAGATGTTAGCTCAGGTCCAATCTTTCTCGCCAAAAAAAAAAATAGGACAGTGTCAAGATGGTGGTGTTGGCAGACTTTGAACTCACCTCCCATGGACACAACAAATTTACAACTACTGTTGGAACAATTACCCCTGAGAGAGAACTGAAAACTGGATTTAAAAAACCCCACAACAAGGGACAGTGCTGACTGAGGTGAAAGAGGCAGAAATTCCTTTCTGGAAACAAGAAAGCCACCTTCGTGAGCCATGGTGCTTTACAGCTGGCTGGTAGCAATCCTAAGGTACAAAGCCTTCCCTAGAGGAGTGGGGGAACTGAGCTGGGGAACATTACCACAATAAGCAGCTTTTGGACTCAGCACAATCAAAACAAGGGTCATAATATCTCACTTTGCTTGCTATCAACTACAATGGGGGAATACCCATAGAAAAACTACTGGACATAAGGGGTGAAAAAGCTTGCTCTTAAAAGGCCCATGCACAAACTCACCCATTTCAGAAAGCAATCTAAAATCACCAGAAAGAAAGGTGCACAGCAAGCTCTCAGGCAACTTGTGAGCCCACATAGGCAGAGAGCTTAGAAACACTGCAGCTCAGCAGTGGGTCTGCCTCTGCAGGGTAGGGTACACACGAGGGGTGGGCCTGCATTGGTGGAATATGTGGGGCATCTGCAGTGGGATGACTGGGTCTGATTCAGTGGGTCAGGGTATGCAGATGGAGGAGGACTATGTTGACCAATTGTGTGGCCCTAAGAGCAGTGGGGCTTGTCAGCTACAGCAGACTTGTGCCTCTCAAAAAGCCACATGAGGGGTCAGCACCACCTTCCAAAGACTGAAACAACTGGGTGCTCCCATGCCTGGGGCCAGCCCCACTCAGCTGCAATCCTTAGAAAGTTGACAACAGGCTTGCAGGCCAGAGGCCTATAGCAATTATAAGTCCCTGAGCCTAGCAACCAGCCATGCTGGGGGCCTACTGACTTAACAGAAAAACTGAAACAGGTATGTGCTATTAGACCTTGCAGCCAACTGTGCTGGGGCTCCCTATGCCCAACAAAGTGACTAAAGGGTCCATAGTAGCCAAACACAGCTGAGCATTACAATCAGCCTGCCAGGGGTATCACCTAGCCTTCCCAGGCACCTGCAGCAGGAGCAAGTCTGCCACAACAGAAGGGCACATGGAACCCACACAGGTGACACTACTGGAACACTTGTAACTGGTGATAAGAGGGAAGCACACTTCTTGGGCTCATAAGGCATCTCTTACATAAGGTCACCTCTCCAAGATCAGGAGACACAGCTGCCCTACTTAAAACATAGGCATAAGCACAGAGAAAGAGGCAAAATGAGGAGACAAAGGAATACACTCCAAGTAACAGAACAGGACAAAATTCCAGAAAAAGACCTAAATGAAGCAGAGATCAACAATCTACCTGACAGAGACAACAAACGAAGAGTCATAAGGATGATGACTGATCTTGGGAGAAGAATGGATTTCACAGTGAAAACATCAACAAAGAATTGGAAAATATAAAAATGAACCTATCAGAAATGAAGAATACAATACAGGAAACGAAAACTTTGCTAGAGTGACTCAAAAGCACAGCAGATGACACAGAAGAACTGGATGAAACTCATCAGTGAGCTGGATGAAAGACTAGAGGAAATCACCCAAGCTGAACAGATAAAAGAAAAAAAGAATTAAAAAGAACAAGGACAGTCTAAGGGACCTCTATGACAACATCAAATGCACTAATATCTGTATTATAAGTGTCCCAGAAGGAGAGACAGACAAAGGGGCAGAGAATCTATTTGAAGAAATAATAGCTGAAAACTTTCCTAACCTAAGGAAGGAAATAGACATCCAGGTACAGGAAGCACATAGAGCACCACACAAGACAAACCCAAAGAGGCCCACACTGAGACACATTATAATTAAAATGTCCAAAATTAAAGATAAAGAGAGAATCCTAAAATCTGCAAGATAAAGGCAACAAGTTATATACAGAGGAAACCCCATAAGGCCATCAGAAGACTTCTCAGCAGAAACTCTACAGGCTAGAAGGGAGTGGCACAATATATTTAAAGTGCTGAAAGGAAAAACCCCACAACCAAGAATACCACACTCGGCAAGGTTAACATTCAGAGTGGAAGGAGAGATAAAGAGTTTCCCAGACAAGCAAAAACTAAAGGAGTTTATCACCAAGAAACCAGCCTTACAAGAAATGCTAAAGGGATTTATTTAAGTGGAAAAGAGAAGACCACAAATACAAATAAGAAAATTATCAAAAAAATCCACATTAAAATAACTGGTAAAGGCAAATATACAGTAAAGGTACCACATTAACCACACATGAAGCTAATATGAAGGTCAAATGAAGAAATGACTAAAATTATCTATTTCCATGATAAGAGGGTAACAGATACACATGCACAAAAAAAAGAGGTTAGATATGATATTAAAAACATAAAATGTGGGAGGAGGGGAGTAATTGAGTAGAGCTGTTAGGGGATGGCACAGTGACATAGTGGTTAAATTTGCATGCTCCACTTCAGTGGCCCAGGCTTCATGGGTTCAGATCCCAGGCAGGGACTTACACATTGCTCATCAAGCCATGCTGTGATGGTGTCCCTAATACAAAATAGAGGAAGATTGGTATAGATGTTAGCTCAGGGCCAATCTTCCTCACCAAAAAAAAAAAAAAAAAAAAAAAGAGTAGAGCTTTTAGCAAGGGGTCAAAGTAAAGACACCATCAACTTAATATAGATTGCTATATATGTAAGTTATTATATATGAAGCTCATGGTAATCACAAACCAGAAACCTATAATAAATAGACAAAAAATTAAGAGAAAGGAAACCAAACATAATTCTAAAGAAAGGGATCATACCACAAAGGAAGAGAGCAAGAGAAGAATAAAGGAACAGAGAAGAACTACTAAAATGCCCAGAAAAAAGTAACAAAATGGCAATAAGCACATACATATCAACAGCTACTTTAAATGTCAATGGATTAAATGCTCCAATCAAAAGGCATGGAGTAGCCAAGTGGATAAAAGAACAAGACCCTTATATATGTTGCATATAAGAGACACACTTCAGACCTAAAGACACTCAAAAACTGAAAAAAACAATGAAACTAAGAGTTGGTTATCTGAAAAGATAAAGAAAATTGACAAACCTTTAGCCAGACTCACCAAGAAAAAAGGAGAGAAGGCTCAAATAAATAAAATTAGACATGAAAGAGGAGAAATTACAAGGGACACTTCCGAAATACAAAAGATTATAAGAGAATACTATGAAAAGCTATAGGCCAACAAATTGGATAATCTAGAAGAAATGGATAAATTTTAGAATCATACAATTTTCCAAAACTGAATCAAGAAGAAATAAAGAATATGATTGGACCAATCACCAGTAAAGAGGTTGAAACAGTAATCAAAAACCTCCCAAAAAATAAAAGTCCAGGACCAGACAGCTTCCCTGGTGAATTCTACCAAACATTCAAAGACTTAATACCTATCCTTTTCAAACTCTTCCAAAAAGTTGAAGAGGAAGGGGAACTTTCCTAATTCATTCTACAAAGCCAACATTACCCCGATACCAAAACCAGACAAGGATAACACAAACAAAGAAAATTACAAGCCAATATCACTGATGAACATCAGTGCAAAAATCCCCAACAAAATGCTGTAAATTGAACACAGCAATACATTAAAAAGGTCATACATCATGATCAAATGTGATTTATACCAGGGATGCAGGGATGATTTAACATCCACAAATCAATCAATGTGATAGGCCACAGTAACAAAACGAAAAATAAAAATCACATGATCATCTCAATAGATGCAGAGAAAGCATTTGACAAGATACAGCATCCATTTATGATAAAAATTCTGAATAAAATGGGTATAGAAGGAAAGTACCTCAACACAATAAAGGCCATATATGACAAACCCACAGCTAATATCATTCTCAATGGAGAAAAACTGAAAGCTATCCGTCTAAGATCAAGGAACCAGACAAGGATGCCCACTTTTACTACTCTTATTTAACGTAGTTTTGGCAGTCCTAGCCATAGGAATCAGGCAAGAAAAAGAAATAAAAGGGATCCAAATTGGAAAGGAAGAAGTGAAATTGTCACTATTTGCAGATGACACAATTTTATATATAGAAAACCCTAACGAATCCACCAAAAAACTTTTAGAAATAATGAATGAATACAGTCAAGTCACAGGATACAAAATCAACATACCAAAATTAGTTGCATTTCTATGCACTAACAACGAAGTAGCAGAAAGAAATTAAGACTACAATCCCATTTCAATTGCAACAACAACAAAAATACATAGGAATAAATTTAGCCAAAGACGTGAAAGATCTGTACTCTGAAAATTATAAAATATTGTTGAAAGAAATTGAAGACACAAAGAAATGGAAAGATACTCCATACTCTTGGATTTGAAGAATTAATATAGTTAAAATGTCCATACTTCCTAAAGCAATCTACAGATTGAGTGCAATGCTTATCAAAGCTAAAGCAACATTTTTCACAGAAATAGAACAAAGAATTCTAAAATTTATATGGAACAACAAAAGACTCCAAATAGCCAAAGCCATCCTAAGGTAGAAGAACAAAGCTGGAGGTATCACACTCCCTGATTTCAAAACATACTACAAAGCTATGGTGCTGGTACAAAAAAAGAAACAAAGATCAATGGAACAGAATCGAGAGCCCAGAAATAAACCCACAAATCTATGGACAGCTAATTTTTGACAAGGGAGCCAAGAACATACAATGGAGAAAGGAAAGTCTCCTCAATGAATGGTGTGGGGGAAACTGAACAGTCATATGCAAAAGAATGAAAGTAGACCATTATCTTACACCATGAAGAAAAATCAACTCAAAATGGATTAAAGACTTGTATGTAAGACCTGAAACCATGATAGGCTCTTTGACATTGGTCTTAGCAGCATATTTTCAAGTACCGTGTCTGATTGGGCAAGGGAAATAATACAAAAAATAAACAGATGGGACTACATCAAACTAAAAAGCTTCTGCACAGCGAGTGAAACCATCAACAAAACAAAAAGACAACCTAACAATTGGGAGAAGATATTTCCAACCGTATATCTGATAAGGGGTTAACATCCAAAATATATAAAGAACTCATACATCTCAACACCAAAAAATCTAACAAACCAATTAAAAAATGGGCAAAAGATCTGAACAGACATTTCTCCAAATAAGATATATAGATGGCCAACATGCACATGAAAAGATGTTCAACATCACTAATTATCAGGGAAATGCAAACCAAATCTACAATGAGATATCACTTCAGAATATTGTTAGAATGGCTATATTTAACAACATAGGAAATAAGTCTTGGAGAGGATGTGGAGAGAAGGGAACCCTCATACACTGCTGATCGGAGTGCAAACTGGTCCAGCTACTATGGAAAACAGTATGGAGATTCCTCAAAAAATTAAAAATATAATTACCATATGACCCAGCTATTCCACAGCTGGGTATTTATCCAAAGAACATGAAATCACAAAAGCATAAAGACATATGCACCAGTATGTTTAGGGTAGCATTATTCACAATACCCAAGACTTGGAAGCAACCTAGGTGACCATTAAGGGATGAATGGATAAAGAAGATGTGGTATATATACATAGTGGTATACCACTCAGATATAAAAAACGATGAAATGTAGCCATTTGTGACAACATGGATGGACCTTGAGGATACTATGCTAAGTGAAATAAGTCAGAAGGAGAAAATCAAATACCGTATGATCTCATTCATAAATAGAAGATAAAAACAACAACAAACAAACACAAAGAGACAGAGATTGGATTGGTAGTCACCAGAAGGGTGGAAGGGAGGGAGGAGGACAAAAGGGGTGATTAGGTACATGTGTATAGTGATGGATTGTAATTAGCCTTTGAGTGGTGAACATGGTATAATCTACACAGAAATTGAAATAATTGATGTACACCTGAAATTCATATAATATTATAAGCCAGTGTTACCACAATAAAAAAAAATAAAATAAATTTCTAAAAAAGAGAAAGTAATAACAAAAAGAAAAAATTAAAAAATGAGAGTTTAATAAAAGCTATAAAGTACAACGAATACCATTAAAAACATGACAACAGGCCCAAAGTGGAGTTGCTTATGCTAAGCCCCACATCACCAGACCAAGACTTAATTACAGCTTTGGCTCTCCAAGAAATGGAATCTTAAAACAGTCAGTCAGGAATCACTTGATCAGCATTAGTTAGGTCATCTGCCTGATGGACGCCTGCCATCCTCTAAAGAAAGGTAACCTTGCAATAACCAATCCGCTTTTTTGCCTCGTATAACTTCCTTCTTTGTGCTCCCTTCTGCCCATAAAAATCTTTGATTTTATACAGCTCCTCAGAGCTCCTTTCCTTTTTTTTTTTTTTAGGAAGATTAGCCCAGTGCTAACTACTGCCAGTCCTCCTCTTTTGGCTGGGGAAGTCTGGCCCTGAGCTAACATCCTGCCCATCTTCCTCTACTTTATATGTGTGACGCCTACCACAGCATGGTGTGCCAAGCGGTGCCATGTCCGCACCTGGGATCCAAACTGGCAAACCCCAGGACACCGAGAAGCAGAACGTGTGCACTTAACTGCTGCACCACCAGGCCGGCCCCCTCAGAGCTCCTTTCTATCTACTAGATTGGATGCTGCCCGATTTGAATCGATTTTTGCCCAAACTCTTAAAATTTTTAATGTATCTCTTTATCTTTTAACAGTACCAAAGAAGCCTGTAGAAATGGTACATAACACTACATCAAAAATATTGTAAGGTTCTCTTAACTAACATATGACGCTGAGAAGGAAAATACTCACATAGATCTTCAACACATTTATAATTTCAATTGAACTAACCCATCTGTTTCTTTGAAGAAATGTTTAATCCTTCTAATGGTCAGAGCTAGCAACCACAATGAAGCAATATGGAAACAAAGAGCTCAAATAAACTTAACCACGTTTATGTGGAATACACATAAACAGAGAATTATATTTCTGCAATGTCTAAAAAAAGTTAGAAAAAACTGCATGTACATTATTTCTCACAGTTATCTTTTCTGTCATATCTCCAACATATTTCTTGGAAAAAAGTAAAATATATTATTAAATGTCTTAGAGAAGGCAAATTTCCCTTTTGTAACAAGGTTTTAATTTGACTAAGAAACAAAGATCAGAGCAAGAATTGAACCATTAGCTTCTCTCATCCTTCTATGTGGCTAGCAGCTCTGATAACCATCAAGAATGAAAATCCCCATCAAGGGAACATACAGGAGTTTTACAAAAGTTCAAAGAGTTTGTTAGATAGTTCCCTGCTCATCACTACAAAGGTTTCTTATACGGTATAGAAAAAAACTACTTGGGACCGTTTGTGGCATATTAAGAACTCACTTCAATATTTCTAAGTATCAAGCATACAATATTTACTTCACATCATGGAAATAAAACCTACATATGGAGAAAACATGCACTTCATCCTTCTTTGCAACAGAGGTTTCTAGCCTGCTATCCACATGCAGGGCCTGCTGCATATCCTGACGTATGATCATCAACTGTGTCTTTCCTCTCTCTACACACGAACAGACTTTGTTTTGGTTTCTAGCTAAAGTTGCTCATTATAAAGAGTCATTTTCCTTAAAATCTCTTTGTGTAATCAAAATAGTCATAAAAATCTACATTTATAATTGCAGTTTACATGCTAATTTCCCTTTTTTTTCTGTCCTTGTTTGGGGTATTGAAATTATACAGTCTTGTAACATATTATTTTAATTAACCTGCTTACAATTTTTCCCTTTCATCATATGGCACAGAAGCCACTTACATCTCAAACCAGAACTATTTTATTGATATTCATATTTAATTAAGATATTTAAGAATATTTTCAACTGTTTATGTTTGTGTTCTCTATTTATTAAAAGAAAATTCAGGAAAACATAGACTTCTAGAAATTTACGGTATGGCTCAATGTTCTTAGTTGCAAACCACAGAATCCACTCTGGTTAGGTTAAGCATAAATGGAATTTATCAATGGACCTTAAGGAGCTCACAGAAACTTCCAACAAGGTCAGAAATCCAGACTAAGGAGCTATTGGAAAATGCTCCATCACACTGAATTGATTCTTTTGGCAAAAACACTATTGCTTCTGTACTATTCCTTCTGCACTTGGCCAAGACATTGTAGCTTTTATAGACACTGTAGCTTATATCAAAAATACTAAACCTAGATTCCAGAAGATTCTCCACTGCAGGGTCCAAGAACTAGATGCTTTACTCACCAAAGGAAAGTATTCTCAATGTTCTTGCTTCTCTCACCTTGGAAACCTCCAAACCCCAATCTCTTGCAAGTGCACTGATTAACCAAGCCGAAGACACGTGTTTATGCCACAGCAGCAAAAAAGGCTAGGAGAATTATCTCTGGCTTCTACTTTAGGGAAGCAGTCTGTGTTTTCTTAAATTCTTTATCTGTCTATTTGGCACCCATTAATCACAGGGACAAATTAACAGCCAAAATTGTTTACATTTCCCCTGTGACCCAGCTTTCATAGGCATATGAAGATAATATTACAAAGCCTCCAACCAGTCATGATTCCATACTCCAAATCATCTCCTTTAACTAACTCACACACACCAAGCCAATATTTCTCCTGCCCTATATGACCCAGAGCCAGGTACTAAACAACTAGAAACTACCACTATTGCCCAGAGCCTGCTGACGTTATTCAAACCAGCCAATCCTAAGCTGGTTCCCTTGCCCTCTGTCTTGCCTTTCCCACAGAAAACACAATAAAGGCTCTTGGTGATGTTCTTCCCCTCACTCCTGCTTCTGCCTCCTAACAAAACCTGGTGCTTCTCCGTGTGGCTCTGCATAGCATATCATGCTCCCTTCTCTTAGAAAACGTAAGTAATAAATTCTTCTTTCAAAGGCAGTTGTTTCAATGTCTGTCACCTTACCGTAATTAAGATCCAGGTACCAATTTTAGAATAGGAATCCATACAATCTGAGGAAGTGTCCAAATACAGAATGAGTGTTGCAAAGATGTTGTAACCATAAATATGATAAATGATCAGTACATCTAATAGGTAAATGAGACCATTTTATTAGTGGAAAGTTTTTAATTAAATTTAGTGAGAGGAATTATAGACAAACTCCAATTTAGGATACTTCCCTGGAAAACCTCCAATCTGTCCTTTAAACTGGTCCTTCATCTGAAGATGTCTTTAGAGCTGTGAGGCTGACTAAAACCCTACTAAGGAACTCACAATGGAGAAATGTGAACTGTACTGTTTATACAATAAGTTTTAAAGCACTTTAATCTAAGAGTTGTGGAAGATGTAGCTCTCTTTTATTAGTTTTCGTTAAAGAAATAATATTCATCTGATGAATCTCAGACTAGTATAATTAAAATATTTTAAATGATACGTATATATCATGATTCAGAGTTATCTGGTAGAATAATTATGTAGAACAAAACTACAGAATCATGAAGTCAGAGAATCTAAGGGTTCCTACCCAGCATAAGAATCCACTTAGTGACATCTTTGAAAGGTAGTAATTCAGATTCTGTTGGAATATTTTCAATAGCAGGGAATTTTTAAAGGCAATTTATCCCACCATTGAGCAGTTCAATAATTAGAAAATAGTTCCTTACACTGAGTTGAAATGTTCCTCCCTGTAACTACCACCCATGATTCTAATTTTGTTTCCCTAAGCCCCACAATTATTTCAGTACATCAGGCACAACTTTAAGTATTTGAGGATAACTTTTATGTGATCACCTTAGAGCTCATCTCTTCATGCTAAACATCACCAGTTCCTTAACACCTTTGACACACGCAATGGTTCTAGAGCTCTCATTAGCTTGATGACTCTCCTCTGAATGATCTCCAATTTGTAAGAATTTCCTACAAAATGAAGCTCTCACAATTCAAAACTATGCTCTCCAGGTGATCAACTGAGGGTGCAATGGAAGGCCATTTGTGCTTTACACTTGTAAACACTTACATCATGCTGTTGACACATATTGATCTTAACAAATCCTAAAGTCACTTCTAACTAATTGCCCAAGGCATTTGCAGGTTCAGTTATACTCCAGTAAAGGTCAAGGCTAAATGAAGGACTACCAAGCTAGTAAATTTATCAAAACAGGAAAAGAGTTTAAGATTCCTATTCCTGAGACTCAAGCTTCTTTTCTAATGTTAATGTCTCCTCTTCACTAAGCATGCACCAATCAGTTGTTCGTTTATATATTCTAAAACACAGCTAGAGATTGACATGAAGCTCCACAGTCTAGAGTTTCTGAAATTGAACTCTTTTTCTCATTTGAAAAATTGATTAAGGGTCCCCTCTCAGGTCTCCCATTCTTAGAGATGACTCTGAAAAGAGAGTGACCGTTCCATTCAACCTCCTAACATGTGAGTTATGGGGGCTGAGAAATGAGAATTATAAAATACGTTTCACTCAAAACTTTTTATATCCTTGTGATGTGTGCTTTGAAGACAATTCTTCTTAATGGAACAGGCACACACCTAAATGAGCTAAACTATCAATCTCTTTCCTCTGTCACGTAGTTATACGACATCATCTCATCCACTACTGGCACGGGGGTGGGATGAAAGTTCTCTTTTAATCCTCGTTATTTTTGTTATTCAGAAATCAAGTACAAAATCTTGCTGAATCTAGAATTTTAAAAAAACTTCTTGATTTTCTTATAAATTCATCTCTGATTATTCCTATTGTGCATAGGTTTCAATCATTCTTATATTTTAAAAAAAGTGTGTGGGGGGGAATCTATGCTCAATTAACAATGCTGATGAATAAGAAAATTCATTTATTTTCTGTAAATTGGAGGACACCATTCATAAATTTTCCAGTGTGACTCAAAATAGCTTTGTCCTATAAATGTGGTAGTAAAAGAAAATTTCCTTATTTTAGTGATATTTCTTTCACATGAGCCCATGGTTTACTTTCTGAAACAAGAAGAAAATGTCTTTATATTCCAGACATAAAAGTATAAAATTAAAAATCTTATTTTTCATATTCAACTGATTACTGCTGTTAAGTAACTAGATCAGGCCCAAGGTGGAGTCACTCATGCTAAGCCCCACGTCAGCAAACCAAAACTTAAACTAAATTTCTATGCTTGGTTCTCCCAGAAAAGGAAGGACTGGGTCAACCATTCAATGCTTGCCTGCTCAGCACAAGTTACTTGCCCTAGCTCCAAGACTTCCCTTTGCTGCACGTATGGGAAGTAATCCTGCTTTAAGCAGTCAGCAAATGCCTAGTATAAATTCCTTGTTCCTGCTCACTTTGGTCTATAAAACCCTCTCATCTTATACAACTCTTTGAACTCCTTCCTATTTTCTAGACTAGATGCTTCCTGATTCATGATTCACTAAATAAAAGTCAACTAGATCAGTGAATTGTCTGTGGCAAATTTTCTTTTAATGATACACTAAATCACCTTATTTCTGCAGATAAATAGAACAAAAGTATATTTGTTAAACTCTAAGAAAATCAACAAAATCTTAAGAGACAATTTTTTATTTCTAATTATCAAGATTAACTGTGCATTGTAAAGTACACTTAACTACGAAGACCAAGCCAGCATAAGTTGCCAAAGCTAGACAAGATGGAATCACCTCATATAGAAATGCTATAAAAGCTATCTGAACTTTCTAAACCTTAACAAAAGTGTAATACAAAAATTTTGATTGATTTCTTTATAAAATGAGTTTTCTGTTTAATTTGTGGATAATTTATGTTTTCAAGGAAAGGTTCTTAAAAAATATTTTGTTTGGGTTTTTTCAATGTTATAAAAATAATAAATTCATTTTCACAAAAGGTTGAAAATTAGAGATAAACAAAAATAGAAAAATAAAATCCTTTTTAATCCCACCTCCCAGGAAGGATCACTTTTACTGTTTTGGGAAGAATTTTTAAATATATAACATTCAGGATGTCAGTATCCTTTCCTTTACCCATGGCAGATATCAATAATTAATCATAGTATTCTATCCCAGTGATGATAGTATTTGCCTCACAATTCTTCTTCTGAACACAACACTGGATCCAATCAATATTTCCATATATTCTCACTATTTGTATATAATATTATGCAACACATTGTTTTTATTTCTTACTTAAGAATTTAAGAACATATTCCCAGGTCATGAAACAGTTTTTTACAATACTACTTTAAAGGACAGCTTAGTATTCAATTGTATGTGAGTGCTACATTTTACCATGGGAAGCTTCCCAGGTATTTTGTGTCATAAATAGCTCTATGATGAACATCCTTGGAGCATGTGTGCATATGATGTGGCATTCATTTGCATTAAAACATTTCTGATGGGTATTGCTAAATTGATTTTAGAAGGCTTTTTGAAATATTTTTTTGTTTCAAATATTGAAAGTGTGTGAGAAATGACAAGAGCTTACATATTTAGTTCATGGAATCTTCTCCAATCCTTTTTTAAAGTTTCCCTGAGACAGGAAACCCAGTAGCTTTATTTTGCCAACAGTTAAGGCTCTTCTATAATTAAAATTGCGAAAGGTACCCACACTGAAAAGAAAAAAAGTATTTAGTGGCAACAACTTCCTTTCTAGCTAGAGGAGTCAAAAATAAAATCTAAAGAAGAGATGGGACATTCCAGTAAAACAACTTATAAATAGGAATCCTAGAATTCCACACCTGTGCATACTAATAAACGTTAACAACATTCATTCAACTTTGTAAAGAGCAAAAGGTAGACAGATTTAGGGAACCAGGCTTGAATACAGTGTTTTTATCTTTTGTGTTTAGCCAGGTAACCACTGACAGCTTCAATTACCCAGCTTCTGTTATGCAAATTAAATTGAAGCCAGAAGTCATGCACCTGTGCTTGCCTCTGGATTTAATATTTCTAATGAGTTCTTAAATCCTGTTCTACAGACAAGCATGTGAGATTACTCAACTCAGATTACAGTAGAGCAGGTGAAAAGCTTTTCAAATGGAGACAATACTTTCAAGGAATTCAATAAGGCATAGTATCCAGAAGATTTAGACATTGTCAGATGGGAAACAGACACAACAAAAGTATAATGAATTATTAAGACGTTTGTTAGTATTGAGATGCTTGGCCCAGTGACATTAAAGTAATGAGAAGAAAAAGGTAAAGAACAGTATTTAGCTCTCCCCAAGGTTTCTCCTTGTGGGAGGTCCTTTGTACTCTCTTCGCAGCCACCTTGGTGCAGTTATGTCAGATCTGTGATCCCTCGAGCTCTGTGGAGTTTTCACGCTACTTTATAAGCAATGAGTTCAACTCAAACTTTATTTGCAAAATTTTTCCCTTTTTACTCAAATAACATACAGATCTCTGAATATCAATGGAAATAATAACAACAACAATAATAATAGCAGTTAACATGTAATTAGCGCTTACCATGTGCCATTCATAGGCTAGAGGACTTCAGGGGATTTACATAATTTACCTATATTATTTTATTTAATCCTCACAACTAACTAATGAGAAAATAATTATTAATCTTATTTTACAAATGAGGAAACTGAGGCTTAGCTGGGTTAGCCTGAGGCCATATAATGATTAAAGGACAGAGGAGACAGCTCTAACTCTACCTGACAGTACAGAGAAGTGAGCAAGACAAATAAGGCTTTCCAATCCTGCCTGCCAGAATGTTGCAAAGAAATGAACCAAAAAATCAAGTTTATAATGGACTAATTACTATTTTTTAATATCATGTTCCCTTCTATCAAACCCCTTCCCAACACTTAGCAGTAAAGTATCTAAAAAAGTGCCTGATTCTTCCTTATGCTAATTTCTCTTATTTAAAAAACAGAAGTATTAAACAGTGATAAGATATTCTCAAAATAGCCAAGTTTCCAAGATATTAATTACTCAAGTGAGATTTTAAGATGGCTCAAGTCTGAGTAGGAAGAAGAGGAGAAGGCAATGGGGGGAAGCATCACCTCATCTTTGTCTCTTAAAAAATCTTTCCGAGAGCCTCATCAGCGAATTCGTGCACCTGTGCTTGCCTCGTACAACTTCGTGGTCAGATTTGGGTCAGATGGCCACATCTAGTTGCAAGGGAGGCTGAGAAAGTGAATATTTTTAGCGGGGCACATCGCCACCTTGAACCAAATCAGAGATCTATTTTTAATGACTAAGAGAAAGGATATTGAATAGGTCACTACCAGTTGCTTCTTGCAGACGAGAATAGTCTTTCTGGTTTTTACCTGTAGATTTTGAAAGATGATAAAAGCCTATAATTTAGTATTATAATTAAAATTACAATTCTAAATTGGAAAATTATATCAGCTGCAGGTGGTACCTGGTGTCCTGGAGTAACTGTTGAAAACAAATCTTTGAGCCACAGGCTAAAATATTACAAACTAGTAAAACTAACAAGTACTTAGTTTCACGCTTTAAGAAACATTTAAAACTATGTTCCAAACATTAAAAAGAATTGTATAAACTGAAGGAGAAAGGTAAAATTTTTAAATAATTCATGATTTCTTTCTTTCACTCACATTTCACATCCAGTACATCAGGAAATGTTTTGAAAGCTACCTTCAAAATATATCTGGAATCTGGCCCAGCTTTCTATTTCCACCCTCTTACTATCATGGTCCAAGCCATTCCCATCTCTTGCCTAGATTATAAAACTAATCTTTAACTGGCCTCCTCATTTCCTCCTTTGCTTCTCAACACAGCAGCCACAGCCATACTTATAGAATGTAAATCACTTTTGCCTCTACTCTAAACCAGCTAAAAGACTCCAATCTTTTTCAAAACAAAACTCCAAGATTGTATATTGACATACAAGGACTTACGGGATCCATGCCATAGTCCACGCCCACACCATGGATTTTGAATCTCATTTCCCTGCATCCTCTCTGATCCACTCTAACCACTCCTTGAAGCACATGTCCACCTCAAGCTCTTTGCACATGCTTTCAGTCCACCTGCAGCACTTTATCCGCCAAATTTGCTTTGTTTTCTTCTTCACTTTCCTTTCATCTCTTCCCAATCATCACCAAATCGATTAGGCATTACTTGACAACAGTATGAAAATTGACAGCACATCCCCTTTTCTCCAGCACGCCTTATCCTTTCTCTCCTGCTTTCTTTTCCTGCATTGCATTTATCATCATGTAACATACAATGCATCCTCTCATTACTTGTCTCTCTCCCCTCCACAGAGTCACCTCCATGAAAGCAGGGACTTTACTTTTTGTTAACTGGTAAATCCTTGTGCCTGGAACACTGTTGGCACATAGGAGATAACCAACGTTTGTTGAATGACTTGATGAACCTTATTTAAATAAAAACAGGAAAAGCCTTATAGTTCAGAAATAGCAAAAATAAAAAAAACCCTCAATTATGGCTTAATTAAATGACACTATCTTTTGTATAAGATTTCTACAAATGATACTTTCTAGAAAATCTCATCTTGGTAGCAGGGTACTCATGTCGTTTTAAAGTACCTTAAAATCATTTCACTTGACTGTTTCAGGAAGTATTTGTATCTTACAAATAAAAAAATATACTATTTCCAATATTAACATGATATATTTTGCTACTCCTTGCATTTCAAATTTTGAAACACTAATTTTCAAGGGTTTTTGTGATGTCATTGCAACCACATTCCAAAGCAAACATCTGGAAGTTCAAATCCCTTGTGTGCTTCATATAAATATTTTCACCACACTAGTGAACATGTGACCTGCTTTGCTAACTCACATGCATTTTAAAAATTAGTATTCGTAGACTGTAAGAAAAAATATTTCGACTTGGTGATTTATACAATTTCTTCCCTCAGGTCACATTTATTTTTCCTTTGCTGTCTTCAAATACTGTTTCAAAACAAAAGATTACGTGTTTTAAAATTTTGTACCCTATTAGAAAAAAAAATCTGCTATCTTCTAATTCAGTTAATTTGTGTGTCACTCACTTTCCTTCCTCTGGGTCCACAAGCCTGCTCTATTATCTACCGTGTGTGAAGAGGCTAATGCTGTGCTCCCTTCACCCCACCAGGTTTTTCTTACAACCTACCTGTTTGCCAAGGAAAGGAAAGGTTCCAAAACAGCTCTTTAAAATAATTCTCTGCTAAAATTTAGGATAAAAAATGTGTTCATGGTAGCCATTCAGAGGACTGTATTTCAGCAATGATATATATAGATATACACATAACCTCATTAGTGAGATCCAATCAGCCAACTAACTCTACTATAAATGAATGAAACTATCAGCACAGATTGAGAGGAAATAATCCAACACATATATACAGTAACATTTAGCACTTTTTTGAAAATACAGACTATGTTAGTTAATGTTTAGAAAATAAGGACATATAGGATGTAGTATATTCTAAAATATACTATAGGTATACAGGTAAGGCTTCTCAAGCTGTTTACACTACTAGACTGAGACCTGAGACAGGAGTCTTATTTATTCCCAGGAAGGAATTGGAAGAGAGCCTATGAGGCAGAGGAAAGAGCACATGCAAAGGACTGGACATGGAGAACATGGTACAAGTCAAGGTGCAAGTGACTGACTGGGGCTTGAAAAATTCAACAGGAGAGAAGAAGAAAGGCAGGCTGCCACCTGATCACAGACAGTCTAGAAGTCACTGAAACGTTTCATTGGGTTTTAGGAAGATTGCTTTGCCTATGGGTGGACAGTAGGTTGAAATGGAGATATTCTGAAGGAAAGTGAAGAAAATGGTAGTAATAATCTAGGCAAGATAGTTCCATGGTCAGAAATAAGATAGTGAATGAATAGAAGTGAATGATTTGGGGATCAATAAGGTAGTAAAAGTGATAGGACTCAGGAATTGTTTGGGTAGTCCCAGAAAGGGAAAAGAATGGTAAAAATAAGAGAGGGATATTGGCCTCTTTCTTGGGACACTGGGCAGATGGCGATCCCATTCATTGAAATTTAACACTAGAGGAAGAGTGAGATCTGGAGAGAACAGGATGAGGAGAGTTTAGGATATACTGACTTTGAGGTTACTGTAGGACATTCAAGGCCCAAACCCAGGAATAACCCTTGTCTCTTCTCACCCAGTCCATGAGCAAATCCTACTGGCTCTAACTTCAAAATACATCCAGAATCTGTCCTGATCACTTCTCACCATTTCCTCTGTTCTTATCCTAGTCCAAGCCAGCACCATCTCTCTCTGGGATTATTACAACAATCTCCTAATTGGTCTCCTTGCTTTCTCCCTTGTCCCTTTACAAGGGATTTTTAATGTAGCAGCCAGAATTATCCTTTTAAACTTAAGTGAGATTGTGTCATTGTTTGCCTCACAAACCTCCAAAGACCTCTCATTCACACAAAATAAAATCCAGTCCTTAGCAAGGCCTCCAAGGTCATGGCCCCTAACTCCTGCCTCTCTGATGGCATCTCTAACTATGTGCCCTTCACTGTTCTCCTTGCCATTCCTCAAACAAGCCAAGCATACTCCCATCACAGGGCTCTGTGCGTGTTCCTCCTGCCTGGAACACTCTGCCCTAGGACATCTGCATAGCTCACTGCTGTACTCAGAGTCACTTTCTCAGGGTGAACCCATCTAAAACATCACCCTGCCCTTTTCTAGCTGTTTAATCATCCTTATTTTTCTTCATAATACTTATCACTTCCTGAAATTATATTATGCATTTCCTTATATGTTGACTATCTATATCGAATGGAATGGAAAATTCATGAAAAAAATTAGTCTGTTGTGATCACTATTCCTACCACCCAGAAAAGTTCCTGGTACATAATAGGTGCTCAATAAATATATTTTGAATGAATTCAACAGGAGAGATCCAAGAGGCAGCTGGATATATGGGTATGAAAAAATCCTAGTCAACTTGAGATTTGGTGGTCCTTAGTTACAGTAACTAGGGACATGAGCGCAAATGTAAATGTTTCCCAAGGCGAGGGAACTCTAGCATTTAGGCACCAGACAACCACAGTAAAAAGGTGCTAACACATAAAAGTCTCCCCAGATCTGTACTTTGGGGTTCTGCCTTTCTCTGACAGGTTTCATTCTCATATTTCTTTGATTCTTCTAGATATCTGACTATCACACAGTAGTCTCTACTAGTTGGCTTTTCTCTTTCTCATACCACCACGGTTATGAAGCTTTATCAAATCTTATACCTAAATTATTTCACAGTTCTATCTCTTCCTCTCAGTCCCTCTGCCACTGCCTTCATTCATGCACTTATTCAACAAATATTCATTAGCTATCTATTACATGTCAGATACCAAATGAGGAGCTGGGAATGCTAAGATAAATAAATCAATGAATACACAGTTTAGTGAAGAAGACAAGAATGTAAATAATTACAATACAATGTTGTGCATTGTGATTAACAACACAGTGTTGCACAAGAGACGATGTGAATTCACGTTTTTGAGAATAGGGCTTGGTAACGTTTGTGAACTGGGTCTGGACGATAACGAGAACTGCAACACAACATGGGGAAGATGTGGCATTTCTGAGGGAAAAAAGGGGCAAGTTCAAAGACAGGGAGTGGGAGGTATGAAATAGTATCTCTTGTTTCTGAAGGTAGAATTAACTAGGTATGGCTCTAGTACAGAGTGTAAGGGACTAAAGTGGCAAGAACAGCAGAACTTAATAATTATTAGCAGAAAATAAGAAAGAAGACTTTTTTGCTAGAAGAATGGAATGTTGTCAAAAAGTAGTAGGTTGAATTCTCTGAAAATTGGACTCTGAGATTCTGAGATTTATATGTAGGAGGCTTATTGGTGAGTGCTCTCATAACTGCTGTAAGGCAATGAGCAAAGCAGAATTGAGCAAAGGGAAAAGTTTAACTATAATGTGGTTGCAACAGGTATAGCTGTTATAGGTATAGCAGAACTGGTATAGCTCTTCAGAGTTGTCCAATTTGAGGCAAAAAGGCCAGACATTTCTATCCTGACATTGACTGGTTACTGGATGTGGGCTGCCTGTGAGGTCTTGGTAGTAGGGCTGGGAGGTGAGGGTCCTTGAGCCAGGCAGCTTCCCTCTACAAAAGCAACTCCTGGAGAGGAACTCAACTGTGAAGCTATAGCAGGCAATACTCTCCTGGCAGCTGGAGAATAAGGCCTTGATCTGAAGTGGGATTGCCATAGACTGAATGTTTATGTCCCCCAAATTCATATGTTAAAATCTAATCCCCAATGTGATGGTATTTGGAGGGAGGGTCTTTGGGAGGGGATTAAGTCACAAGGGTGGAGCCCTCATGAATGGGATTAGTACCCTTATGAAAGAGATCCCCAGAGAGTTCCTTTGCTCCTTCTGCCATGGGAGGACGAAGTGAGAGACAGCCATCTGTGAACTGGGAAGCAGGTTCTCCCCACATACTGAATCTGCCAGTACCTTGATTTTGGACTTTGCAGCCTGGAGAACTGTGAGAAATAAATTTCTGTTGTTTATAAGCCACCTAGTCTACAGCATTTTTGTTACAGCAGTCTGAACAGAATAAGACAGGGTCTAACCATCTCTCCATGATGTCCACTACAAACAGAGGCTCTAAGACATTAGACACATAATGTTCCATGAACCATGACTATAAAGAATAAGGGCTGGAGGGAGACACAGGAAAGGACTTGTCTTTTTCTTTTCAAACAAAGTGGCATAAGCATATTGTAGGGAAGTATCTAGTAAGCGGAATGAGGTTGAAAATATAAGAGAAAGGGTCTAATGGGCTCAAAAGAGGGCTAGAGGATTTCTAAGGATTGGAATTAATACAAAGATGGAAGGGCTTCCAGTGTAAGATGAAAACTATCTAGCAGCTTCTGACCTATCTCCTCCCATTTACTTATGAGAATAACACACAACATTGTGGAAAATGTAACTGCACTGGAAAGCAGGAATCTTAATCAATAATCTACCAGATCCCAAGAATTGTCCATTAACCAAAATGTGGATGGGGATCTGAATCAGGAAACAAGATCAAACAGGAAGAAGTTAGGGGTGATACCCACCTACAGCCACTTATACGCCTAATGCAGAGATTACATGATTTGTCAACCAGGAAAACAGCAGTCATTCCCTTCTCCAAGGTCTGAGATGGCCAAGCCCTTTACAATGCTTCTCCAAAAATGCTGTTTTTTGTATCATAGATTATCTCCTCTTTTCAACCATACACAAAACGTTGCCAAAAGCAATCATAAGAAGCCCCAATGACTTAACAAATTCTGTAATAGAGTGGCACACCAGTCAACAAGAAAGACAAAGGGAATGCAGAGGAGAGAATAATCCTCCAGTTTCAGTGAAATGGAGAGCAGACCAGTCCTGCGGGTCAGCACATATAAGGCAATAGTAATCATTTGGTAAAGGTAGGGAAAGGCCTGATCATGGACGGACCTTTATTCTCTGATTATGGCTTCACACATCATCCTCTAAACAACAGAAAGTCATTAAGGGCTTTCGTAAAAGGTGAGTAAATGACAAAGTGGTATTTTAGGAAGACTAATAAGGCCCTATGCCCTTCTTTTGCTTCTCCATTGCCAACACCTACCTAGACAAACACTGTAAGGAAAGATGCAGTAAACAGAAAAAGGTCACAAATAAATTCTTATACTAACTTCCTGTCTCTTCCTACCCTAATTTATCATGAAAACTGCTTTCAATCTGAGTAGAATAATATTTTTTACAGAAATAAACCTAACTGTTAAGATTGAAAATTCTTACAAGCAAGTCCCCCATGATTTCATGACAAGCACACAAAATATGGACTGAGGGGTCCATTTCTGAAAGATGATAATGAGTTTATATAAAGAGCAAATAGCAATTGCTAATATTTCCTGAACATAATTAGTATGAACTAAGCATTCTATTAAGCATTTGTGTGCATTATCTCATTTTATCCTTACAATAACAGGTACTAGATGAGAAGCTGTAGCTTGAAACATTTAAGTAACTGCCCCAAGGTCACACAGCCAGTATACACTACACTTCAGAAAGAGACAGAAAAATTTCAAAATACACCTTTTCTCTAATTAATTGTAACCTCTTAAAATAAAATCCTTGTTATATATGTGTTTATTTAATAAGTAGATATTAGGCTCTTAGAATATGTGCAGTGCTAGACTGGGACCTATAAGAGATATAAGACATGATGTACTGGGAGAGCTAAGTGAATCCATTCTGCCATGCCTCTACATCAATTTGTTTATGTTTTGGGGTTAGTCTTAATTAGAATCACAGCATACGCCTTACAAACTATAGAATAACCTATTCACTGAAATAACACCAAACCGAAAGTGCCAACTAAATAATGGAAATACCTCATTTGATTCTAATGTTATAATTTGAAAATGTAGGGTTGTATAGATATAAAAAATCTATACTCATTACATTAGAATATTTAAAAGGTTTCACTTCTCTTTTAAAAGTGATAAAAATGATATTGAAGATGACTTACATAGATTCTTCAATTTAAATTTGCTCTTTAATAAATACACATTAGCATAAATAGTAGAAAGCATATCACCAGTCTCTAGAGATTCATGATTTTGATTTAGTATGTATTTGCAGAATTTGCATAAAAGATTTTTTTTAATGGGGTAGTGGAAGGACTTGGAGCCCTAAGGGAATAGAGAATTATTTTTTACTTTGAACATCTGTTCTTTCTCATGTAATGAATCTTTTGCCTTCTATGCCAAAATGTAGTCATTCAAGCTACTTTCCAAATGAATACATTTTCTTAACTTTTGATCAAAATTACTGAACAATTCATCTCAGTTGAAGTTTTCTGAGTACTTTGCGCCCTGTCTTAGTCCATTCAGACTACTATCACAAAATACCGCAGACTGGGTAGCCTGTAAACAACAGAAATGTATTTCTCACAGTTCTGGGTGCTCCAAGTCCAAGATCAAGGTCCTAGCATGGTCATGTTCTCTGGGGAGGACTCTCTTCCTGGTTCATCGCTGGCACCTTCTAGCTGTGTCCTCACATGGTGGAACAGGCTAGGGATTTCTCTGAAGTCTTTTATAAGGCACCAATCCCATTCATGAGGGCTCCACCCTCATGACTTAAGCACCTTCCAAAGGTCCCCCCTCTTAACATCATCATCTTTGGGGGTTAGGACTTCAACATATGAATTTTGAGGGACACAAAACATTCAAACCACAGCAGATCCCAAGCAGAGGACACAGCTAAGCTATGCCTGAACTCCTGACCCACAGAAACTATGAGACATGTAACTGTTAAGTAGTGCATGTGTGTACTGTTCTCATTTTAGAATCAGTTGATATTAAAACCTAAACATATGTCCCATATAATTACAATTTTCTGAATTACCTCTCTGATCAATTATTCATCTACTAAGACAAAAACATTTAAATGTCTATTATGTGCCAGGCATAGTGCTTCATGCTGATGCTAAATAGTAAGCAAAATCAGACACAGTCCCTGCCTTCATAAAGCTTGCTGTCTAGTGGAAGAGAGAGAGATTATTCAAGTAATCATAAACTCACTTATAACATTGGGATCACTATAAATTCTAAGAGGAGGAACTTGTCATAATGAAAGTTTATATTCATAGAGGTCAGAAAGTCTCTCTGAGGAAGTAAGTTGGGTGAAGATGAGGGGTAAGATCTTTCTATGTGAAGGAAGAAAATATATACAGAGACCCTGTGGCAGGAGGAAGCAAAGGAACTGAAAGAAGCCAAAATATCTGGGCAGAGACAGTGATGGGGAGCAGTGAGGGAAGAGATCAGTGATGTAGGTAGGAAATGACAAAATTATGCAAGGATCCTGTAAGTTTTGATAAGGAGTTTTATCACATCCTAAGAGCTTTTGAAAGTCTTTGAAAGATTTAAGCAAGAGGGGGACATGAACATATTTGCCTTCCAAAGAGATCATATTGACTATGTGGTGAAGAATGGATTGGAGAAGGTCAGAGTTGATAAAGACAAACTCTTTAAAGAAGATCCTGCAACAGTCCAGGTAAGTGATGAAGATAGGTTGGAACGCATTCATGATAAAGTTTGAGAAGGAGATGGATAGAAGCTGTTAGATATGGATAAACATGTTAAGATGAAATTCACAGGTGTCGGTGATGGGTCAGTTTTCTAGTGGGGCAATACATGTCAAGAAGACACCCAACAAGTCATGCTCTTGTATAATCCCCTGTCCTTGAGTACAGGTGGAACCTGTGAGTTGCTTCTGATGGAATATGACAAAGGTAATGAGATTTCACTCTCTTGATTACCTTACATCACAGAAGACTCTGTCTTAACAAATTGGAGAGAGAGAGCCTCTTTCACTGGCCTTGAAGGAGCAAATGTCGTCACGTAAACTGCCTATGGAGAGGGCCTTGTGGCAGGGAACTATGAAAGCCTCTAGGACCTGAGGACAGCCTCCTGACAATAGCCAGCTCACAGCCAGGGCCCTCAGTCATACAGCCACATGGAAAGGAACTTTACCAACAACCAAAATGAGCTTGAAGTAAATTCTTCCCTAGTAGAGCCCTCAAATGAGAATAAAGCCCTTCTGACACCTTGATTGCAGCCTAGTGAGACCCTCAGCAGAAGAGTCAGCCAGGCTGTGCCCCGACTCCTGACTCACAGAAACTGTGACATAATAAATGTGTGCTGTTTTAAGCTGCTAAATTTGTTACAAACCAGTAGAAAACTAATAGCCTATAAAAAGGTAGATGATACCTACGTTATGGCTTGCATAGCCAGAGAGTGTGGTATTTTTTTGATGAGTGAGCAAGCAATGGCACACACTCAGGTTTAGACGCAGGAGTTCCACAATGAGTTTTGCTTTGGGCATGTTGAATTAGAGGTTCCTTGAGACATGAAAGAGGTATGTCAATTAGACAGTTGTATATATGGGGCTGGAGCCCAAGAGAAGCCTGAGGCTAGATCAGTGGTGATTTTGCCACTCAGGAACATGTGACAATGTGTAGAAACATTTTTGATTGCCACAACTGGGGGTTACTACTGGCACCTAGTTGAGAGAAGTGAAGAATTCTGCCAAATATCCTAAAACCCACAGGAGAGATCTACATGACTGCCCCCCAGAACCCAAAATGTCAGTAAAGCTAAGGTTAAGAAACTCTGGGTTACATATATCAATTTATGCATTTGTGTGTGGATGATTAGTAATCAATAGGCATGGATTAAACTATCTAGAAAAAAGCATAAAGTGAAAAGTTGAGACAATTTAGGACTGAGCCTTCAGAAGGTCAATATTTTATGGTTGGACAGAGAAAGATTAATCTGCAAAGGAAACAAAGATGGAGTTGCAAGAAAAGTAGAAGAGAGAGTATCATATTACATAAGGTTTGAGTTCTTCCAGACTTTGTCTTAGGTATTGCCCCTTCCAGGCTATACTCTCCTTTAATGATCTCATCCATTATTGAGTTTCAAGAGAAGTGAGTGTTCCTAGGTTAATCTCAAGGCTTGGCTATTGTAAAACTCAGTGTTGCAAGATCTGATTCCTACCACCATGTTCTCAATTATCTGTGAATTAGTATGAAAAAGTCACCAAAGTTGATTTCCATTCTTAACTAACATGCCTCGCCAATAAAATCATTCACCCAATAATGAACACATTATAGCATTTTGTCATTAGCAAATATGTTTATGTTCAATTTATCATAGTGTTCACAATCTTAGAAACTTAAATCAGTTCTTCTCTCAGTCTTTACTTATCCAAAATATTTCATCTGTGCTCAAATAGAAATCCACATATCACTCTTCTTTCAAGTTTTAGAGGTTGCTCGAATATGATATTCCAGACATAGATAGCTCCCAGCTGATGCAGCACACATCCATAATAAGCAGAGTCCTTCAAGTGCCACGTGATGGCTTTTCTCTTCTCACCCAGTGTTGCCAAAGTGTTTTTAGGAGCTCACTTGGAGAAATCGACCAGACCAAAACAACAATGGCTCTGAGACATAAGGAACATTATTATGAAAGAGAATATGGAATTAAAAAAGTAATAAAAAGCCAAGATCCAGTAATTTGCTACAATCATATATGAAGCTTGAGTTTTATGCATTAGAGTTAAACTAAACTGATAGAATAATATTTGCATTTAGTCTGTAAAATTCTTGCCTGTGCTTGGTTCTTGCTTTGTTTAAGGACTTGTTCCATAAGTGACAAAAATACTGAGAAATATGGAAGCAATTATAATGAGAACCCTAAACTAGCATGGGTACGGGGAGAGCCCCAGCAGTACTGCAGGTGACATGGTGCCTGAGATGGTCTTAAAACCAAGTAAACAGGAAATGGAAAAAAGAGAAACTTCTGAATTGTTCAATTTCTCTTCTTTCCATTCCATGATAGAATAAGACAACACACAGAGATTTTAGAATGTATGATGTATTCGAGGAAACACAGAAATAGGGGATTTCTAGAGTTTACAACAAATAAGAGTTGAAACTGGGGAGACCAAGGAAGGACTTCTTAGCCACATTAAAGAATTTGGACTTTACTGTATATACGACAAAAATTCTTTAAATATCATTATGGAACAAACTGACAGGTCAGATTTCCAGTTTAGAAGAGCCATTTGGCAGTTGTAGGGAGGTTATAGCTAAAGAAAATAAACCTGAAGGCAGGAATTTCAGTTAGGAGCTGTTATGGTTTGAATTCTGTCCCCCCAAAAGATGCGAAGTCCTAACTCCCAGTACCTCAGAATGTGATCTTACTTGGAAATTGGGTTATTGCAGATGTAATTAGTTAAGATGAAGTCATACTGGAGGAGGGTAAGCTCTTAATGCAATGTGACTGGTGTCCTTATAAGAGAGAGGGAGCACACCATGTGAAGATGGAGGCAGAGACTGGAGTAATGCATCTACAACCCAAGGAATGCCAAAGGATTGCTGGCCATGACCAAGAAGATAAGAGAGAGGCATGGAACAGATTTTCCAGTAGAGTCCTCAGAAGGAACTAACCCAGCCGACACCTTAATTTCAGAATTGTAACCTCCAGAACTGTGAAAGAATAAATTTCTGTTGTTTTAAGCCACTCAATTTATGGTACTTTGTTAAGGCATCTCTAAGGAAACAAATAAAGGAGGACAGAGCAGTGGATTAGAAGAGTGGAATTAGGGAAATAGCATTAAGGATGGACAGGAGAAAATACATTCTCGATATAGTTATGAGGTAAAATTAGCAGATGTTGGCAACTGACCAGAAATTGGGAGGGGGACTGTGGGAGAAACCCAGGATAACTCCCATTTAGCATGGGAGATGGCAGTGAACCCAAAGAATATAATGAATATTGAAGAATCTATTTCAAGGAAGACATATGTTCATTTTTTAATGGGTTTAAATATTAAGATAAAGGAAAAGTTGGGAGATTCAGAAAATAAATTCTGAGAACAATGGGCAGGTGGTACGTGTCTAGTCAAGTCACTCATCCCAGGACAAGCGGTCATTAGTGAGGGTCTTAACAATACTACTACCAAAGATCTAGGCAGACAGGCAGGCAGCAATCTCTAGCGGGAAAGCTTAATATGCTCTGGTAAGCAACAGGCCTTAAGATTCAGGGTTCCAGAACTGGCATTGTATCTTTGGCCACATAAAGCAGGACCCCAGGTTGGGAGAAACGAGCACTGAGAAGGATATCAGCATAGGATTTTAGCTTTTAAATTCTGTTTTATGTGCCCTTGTGTGCTTCTTCAAGGTTATATTCTTTTTTTTTTTTTTGAGGAAGATTAGCCCTGAGCTAACTGCTGCCAATCCTCCTCTTTTTGCTGAGGAAGCCTGGCCCTGAGCTAACATCCATGCCCATCTTCCTCTACTTTATATGTGGGACGCCTACCACAGCATGGCTTGCCAAGGGGTGCCATGTCTGCACCCGGGATCCGAACCAGCGAACCACGGGCCACCAAGTGGAACATGAGAACTTAACTGCTGCGCCACAGGGCCAGCCCAAGGTTATATTCTTCCTCCCATCACCCTCAGATTCTTCACCTGCTAGGTACCAAAAATGAATACTAAAAAAATCATTAGACCTGAAGATGTTAAATTTCCAATCATTAAATTTATAATTAAACTGGCATTTAAGTCTTAATAACATAAAAGTCTTTGAGACCTAAAGTGAAAGTGAGGGAGATGTTTTTGAGGAAGAGGTATCTCTTGGCAGTCATCAGCTCATATACTAGAAGTCAATTTTACTTTGTCTACTCAGAAAGCTCTTCATACTTATATTCCCCCTTCTCCAACTCCCATTACTTCCTGTGCTTGCTTTAGTCTCATTTTAATACATTTGTATTAGTCCAATTTCTACTATCAGACAGTAAACTCCTTCAGGGCTGAGAATGCCATCTATAATTTTATTTTTTCCACCAAAAATAGCACAGAGCTTTGGAGAAGCAGACATTTATTAAATATTTGTTCAATGAATGGATTGGTTTTCAAGGTTACACTGTCTAATAAATAAAAGACTGGGTCAGCAAATTATCTGATATTTTATTCCTTTTGGATGAATTTCAGCTGCTTCCACAGTGACTTAGGGCATTCCTTGCAGTTTATTTAAAATGATAAATATTCTCCAGTTTAAATACATAATTGATATTTTTATCATTCCTTCTTTTGAAAATATCCTATCATGTTAGGCAAGATGGATTTCCACTGGATGAGTATAAATTACAGTACAGATAGTACAGATTTGTTCAAGAGTATAGCGTGATTAAAAAAACCAGAACTGGGCATTAGGTTAGGTTCCTGTTCTACAGCCACTAGACTATGAAATGTTTTCCCTTGAATTTATTGTATTGCTTATTTGTTGTATTTACCTTTTATTTCAGGAAAAGTTCTGAAAGTGGTAAAGTAACTCAAATATTTTATTTAAGTAATTTACCATGTTCAGAAAAGTATATAAAACATTTGGCATAGAACAAAAAATTTACGCATGTTAAAATAATGCCATTCTCTTACTTTTGTCACAGCCAAAGACTATATGTCATAAAATGATTTTAAAGTATAAAAACATTTATTTCATATAACAGAAATAGAAACCACTGCAAGTTAAATCAAATAGTGAAATATTCAAGTGAACACTCATTTTGTGACAGTCATATAAGAATTAGAATAAAATTTATTTTATGTAAGATCTGTACCCAATCTGCTATCATTTGGTGAAAGTTTTATTTAGAACAATATATACAAGAGACAGGTTTTCTGTTAGTTTAATTCCCCAGAAATGAACCTAAAATCTCCATCATTTCAGTTCTTAATATCTAACGTTTTTGTACCATTTGTAAGTTTTCAAGTGATCCTAAGATTTTCTTTTATCTACATAATTGGTGTCATTGCTTTAATGGCAAAACTTTTCTCTACTTACATAATTCCTTTTTTCATTGACTGCTAAGAAAACTTAAATTGGTGGCCCACTATTCACGTGCATAGCACTCTGGTAGGTGTTTCTATAGGAGTCATAGTCCCAGCTCCATTTTATCTTTATTTTTTATTCATTTTCTTTCTTGATTCTAATTTATCTAGGCTTGCTATAAGGTGCCTTAAGTCATTTGCAGAATAAGTCAGAATATAGTTAATGTATAATTTTTAAAAGCCAGCAAAAAGTCTTCTTAAATGTGCATAAATATAGCTATAGTTTTAATTTTTAAAAACGTGTCAACTTTATCTTTTAAGTTACTTTTTCCCAAGTATATATGATTTGGGGGCTTTATGTTAGCACAAACACTTATGCTTGAGTAGACACAGACAATCAACATTTCATTTTCTCACATACATGGCTGACCTCGGTACCTCGTGAACTTGCGTGCTACTGGGGCACGATTGGGTGAAGCTGTATTACAGCTGAGCTACTGCCTTTGGGGAATGTTTAATGACGATACCTGGGAAATTTTATTTCCACCTTTATTGCGATACAATTGACATATAACATGGTGTAAGTTTAAGATGTACAACGTGTTGATTTGATATGCTTAGATATTGCAAAATGATTACCACAGTAGTGTTAACACATCTATCACATCGCATAATTACCATTTCCTTTTCCTGATGAAAACATTTAAGGTCTACTCTCTTAGCAACTTCCAAGTATATGATACAGTATTGTTAACTACAGTTACCATACTGCGCATTAGATACCCCAGAACTTATTCACCTTCTAAACTGGAAATTTGTATCCTTTGACCAACACCTCCCTATATTCCCCACCTCCCAGCCCCTGGCAACCACCATTCTACTCTCTGTTTCTACAAGTTTGGCTTTTAAAAATTCCACTTATAAGTGATATCATATAGCATTTATCTTTCATGTCTGACTTATTTCACTTAGCATAATGCCCTCAGAGTCTATCCAAGTTGTCCCAAGTGGCAGAATTTCCTTCTTTCTGGCTGAATAATATTCCACTGTACAGGTATATACCACAACTTCTTTATCCATTCATCTGTTGATGGACACTTAGGTTGTTTCCATATCCTGGCTATTGTAAATAATGCTGCAGTAAACATGGGAATGCAGATATCTCGTCGAGATCCTGTTTTTATTTCTTCTGGACAGATGTGGGATTGCTGGATTATGTGGTAGTTCTATTTTTAATTTGTTGAGGAACCTCTAGTGGCTGCAGCAATTTACATTCCCATCAGCACTGCACATGGCTTCCCTTTTCTCCACATTCTTGCCAACACTTGTCATTTCTTGTCTTTTTGATAATAGCCATTCTAATAGGTATAAGGTGATATCTCATTGTGGTTTTGATTTGCATTTCCCTGATGATTAGTGATATTAAGCACTTTTTCATGTACCTTCTGGCCATCTGTATGTCTCCTTTGGAAAAATGTCTCTTCAAATCTTTTACCCATTTTATAATCATATTGCTTTTTTTTATTGTTTGCTTATATGAGTACTTCATATAGTTTAGATATCACTGCTTTATCAGATATATGGTTTGTAAATAATTTCTTCCATTCCATAGATTACCTTTTCATTTTGTTGATTGCTTCTTTTGCCATGAGTAGCTTTTTAGTTTGACGTAGTCCCACTTACTAATTTTTGCTTTAGCTACTTGTGCTTTAGGTGTCATATATAAAGAAGTCTTGCCAAAACGAAAGTCAAGGAGCTTTTTCTCTGTTTTCTTCTAGGAGATTTCTAGTTTCAGATCTTATGGTTAAGTCTTCAAACCATTTCAAGTTAATTTTTGTGAGTGGTGCAAGACAGGGGTCCAATTTCATTTTTATGCATATGGTTATCCAGTTTTTCCAGCACCACTTATTGAAGAGACTATCCTTTCCCCATTGAATATTTTTGGCTCCTTTGTGAAATATCAGTTGACTGTATATTCAGGGGTTTATTTCTGGGCTCTCTATTTTGTTCCATTGGTCTATATGTCTATTTTTGTGCCAGTGCCATACTGTTTAATTATTCTAGCTTTGTACTATGGTTTGAAATCAAGAATTATGATGCCTCCAGCTTTGTTCTTCATTCTCAGGATTTCTTTGAGTATTTGGGGTCTTTTTGGTTCCATACAAATTTTAGATAGTTTTTTCTATTTTTGAGCAAAATGTCAATGGAATTTTGATAGGGATTGCACTGAATCTATAGATGGTTTGGGGTAGCATGGATATTTTAACAATATTAATTCTTCTGATCCATGAACATGGGATATCTTTCCATTTGTTTGTGTCGTCTTCAATTTCTTTCACCAAAGTCTGTAGTTTTCATTGTACAGATTTTTCACCTCCTTGGTTAAATTTATTCCTAAGTATTTTATTGTTTTTAATACAGTTGTGAATAGGACGGTTTTCTTTTTCTTTTTCAGATGTTTTGTTGTCAATGTATAGAAACACCTCTGATTTCTGCATGTTGATTTTACATCCTGCAACTTTACTGAATTCCTTGATTAGTTCCAACAGCTTTTTGGTTGAATCTTTAGGATTTTCTATGTATAAAACATAATATTTTGTTGAGAATTTCTCCATCTATATTGCTCAGGGATATTGGTCTGTAGTTTTCTCTCCTGTAGTGTCCTTATCTGGCTTTGGTATTAGGGTAACACTGGCTTCATAAAAGGAGTTTGGGAGTGTTCCCTCCTTTTCAATTTTTTAGAAGAGTCTCAGAAGGATTAACATTAATTCTTTAAATGTTTGATAGAAGTTACTCATGAAACCATCTAGTCCTGGGTTCTCCTTGTTGGGAGGTTTCTGATTAGTAATTCAATATTCGTAATCATTATTCATCTGTTCATATTTTCTATTTCATCCTGATTCATTTTTGGTAACTTGTATGATTCTAGGAATTTATCAATTTCTTCTAGGTTATCCAATTTTTTGGCACATAATTATTCCCAGTAATCTCTTATGATCCTATGTATTTCTGTGGTATTATTTGCAATGTCTTCTCTTTCATTTCTGATTTCTGATTCCGGTATTATTTGCATCTTCTCTCTTGTTGTTCTCAGTCTAGCTAAAGGTTTGTCATTTTATCTTTTCAAAAAAGCACCTCTTAGTTTTATTGATCTTTTCTATTGTTTTTCTCATTCCTATTTCATTCATTTCCACTCTGATCTTTTTTTTTTTTTTTGAGGAAGATTAGCCCTGAGCTAACTGCTGCCAATCCTCCTCTTTTTGCTGAGGAAGACTGGCCCTGAGCTAACATCTGTGCCCATCTTCCTCTACTTTATACGTGGGACACCTGCCACAGCATGGCTTGCCAAGCGATACCATGTCCGCACCCGGGATCTGAACCAGTGAACCCTGGGCTGCTGAAGTGGAATGTGCACACTTTACCACTGTGCCACTGGGTCGTCCCCCATTCTGATCTTTTATTTCCTTCCTTCTGCTCACTTTAGGCTTACTTTGTCCCCTTTTTTCTAGTTCCTTGGGATGCAAAGTTAGGTTGTTTATTTGAGATCTTTCTTTCTTCTTAAGTGTTTATTGCTACAAATTTCCCTCTTAGAACTGCTTTTGCAGATACCATAAATTTTGGTATAATGTGTTTCAATTTTCATTTGTTTCAAGATTTTTTTTTATTTCCCTTTTACATTATTTTTTGACCCACTGGTTGTTCATGGATGTGTTGCTTAATTTCCAGATATTTTAAAGTTTTTCCCAATTTTCATTCTGTTATTGATTTCTAGTTTCATACCATTGTGGTCAGAAAAGATACTTAATATGATTTCAGTTTTCTTAAATTTGCTAAGACTTGTTTTATGCCCTATCATATGATCTATCGTAGAGAACGCTCTATGTGCACTTGAGAAGAATACGTATGCTGCTGCAGTTGGATGAAATGTTCTATATACGAATGTTAGGTCTATTTGGTGTAAAGTATGGTTCAAGGCCCACATTTCCATGTTGATTTTCTGTCTGGATGATCTATCCATTGTTAAAAGTGAGGTACTGAAGTTCCCTATTATCATTGTATTATTGTAACTTCTCCATTTGAATCTGTTAGTATTTGCTTAATATATTTAGGTGCTCAAATGTTAGTTACATATATATTTACGATTGTTATACTTTCTTGATAAAGTGATTCCTTTACCATTACATAATGACCTTCCTTTGTCTCTTGTTACCATTTTTAGCTTAAAGTCTATTCCGTCTGATATAAGTATAGTCATCAGGCTCTGTTTTGGTTTTGACTTGCATGGAATATCTTTTTCTATCCCTTCACTTTGAGCCTTAAAGCTGAAGTGAGTCTCTTGCAGATCGCACATAGCTGAGTCTTGCTTTTTTATCTATGCAGACACTGTATGCCTTTCAATTGGAGAATTCAACCCATTTACATCGAGAGTAATTGTTGATAGGTAAGGACTTACTAATGTCATCCTATTGTTTTCTGACTTTTTGTAGTTTCCTTGTCTCTTCCTCCTTTTTTGTTATCTTCATTTGTGAATTGATACTAGAGGTAAGCTCTGATTCCCTTATTTTTATATTTTGTGAATCTACTATAGATTATTGCTTTGTGATTACCACTGGGTTTACATAAAACATCTTATAGATGTAACAGTCTCATCTACACTGATGATAACTTAAATTCAGTTGCATACAAAAACTCCACCTTTTTACTCCTCCCTTTTATGTTTTTATGGTCACAATTTACATATTTTTATATTGTTATTCATTAACGAATTACAGTAGCTACAGTTATTTTTTAATACTTCTGTCCTTTAACCTTTATATTATACTTAAGTGGTTAACACATTACCATATCATATTATTCTGAACGTGGCTTGAACTTTACTAGTGTGTTGTATATTTTCATATGTTTTCATGTTACTAATTAGTGTCCTTTCATTTCAGCTTGATGAAATCCTTTCAGCATTTCTTATAAGGCAGATCTAGTGGTGATGAATTCCCTCAGCTTCTGTTTGTCTGGGAAAGTCTTTATTTCTCTTCATTTCTGAAAAATAGCTTTGCCAGATAGAGTATTCTTAGTTGACAATTTTTGTCTTTCATCGCTTTAAATATATCATCCCACTCTCTCCTGGTCTATAAGGTTTCTGCCGATGGCCTAATGGGGATTCCTTTACAGATCACAATCTTCTTTTCTCTTGCTGCTTTTAGGATTCTCTCTTTGTCTTTGATTTTTGACAGTTTTATTATAATGTGTCTTGGGAAAGATCATTCTGGATTGAAATAATGGGGTGCTCTATTAGCTTCATGAACTTGTATGCCCAAATCTCTCCCAGGGTTTGGGAAGTTAGCAGCCATTATTTCTTTAAATAAGCTTTCTACCCCCTTCTCCCTCTCTTTTCCTTCTGGAACTCTAACAATTCACATATTGGGTTTTTTTTGATGGTGTCTCATACATCACATAGGCTTTCTTCACTCTTTTTCATTCTTTTTACTTTGCTCTCCTCTGACTAGGTAGAGTAGTCCCCCCTTATCCACAGGGGACATGTTCCAAGACCCCCAGTCGATGCCTAAAACTATGGATGGTACTGAATGCTATATATACTGTTTTTCCCTGTACATATAAATAGCTATACTAAAGTTTAATTTATAAACCAGGCACAGGAAGAGATTAACAACAACAACTTCTTTTTGGCATATTCTAACTGCCACCATCACTACTCTTGTGCTTTAGGGCCATTATGAAGTAAAATAATATTTACTTTAACATAAATACTGTGATACTGCAACAGTCTATCTGATAACAGAGACAGCTACTAAGTGATTAACAGATGAGTACCATATACAGTGTGGGTACTCTGGATAAAGAGATGATTCATGTCCTGGGCAGGATGGAGAGAGATGGTGTAAAATTTCATCATGCTAGTCAGAATAATGTGCAATTAAAAATTTATGAATTGTTTATTTCTAGAATTTTACATTTAATATTTTTGGACTGTGGTTGACCATGAGTGACTGAAACTGTAGAAAGTGAAACCATGAATAAGGGGGAGACTACTGTATTTTCAAAGTTCTTATCTTTTTATTCCCAGATTCTTTTTCTGTTTGGTTTATTCTGTGGTTGATGCTCTCTAATGCATTTTTCATTTCACTCGTTAAGTTTTTCACCTCTAGAATTTTTGTTTGATTCTTTTTTATGATTTCTATTTCTTTGTTAATTTTTTCATTGTGTTCATGCATTCTTTTCCTGATTCCATTGAATTGTGTTTCTGTATTTTCTTGTAGCTCATTGAGTTTCCTTAAAACAGCTATTTTGAATTTTTTATGGGGTAAATTGTAGATCTCCATATCTTTGGGTTCAGTTACTGGAAGATTTATTGTGATCTTTTCATGATGTTAGGTTTCCTTGATTTGTCATGTTCCCTTAAGTTTTGTGTTACCATCTTCACATCTGAGTTAGCAGTCACCTTCCCAATCTTTACAAACTGCCTACAGGGTAGAAATACCTTCTGTCAGTCCTATTAGAGATTCTGAGGCTTTCTCAGACTTTGTATTAATATACCTGGCTCCATATTCCAGGTTGGTTGCTGATAGCTTCTTTTTTGTTTTCCTGAAGGTAGCCCTACAGCTCAAGTTTGTGGTTTCCCTCTTGCCCACAGACCCTGAACTGCTTTCTGTGCATGATCACTAGCCTTCTACCAAAGCTCACTCTCCCTGCTCTCTTGAGCAAGAGTAGGGAGCCAGAGAAGAGTGGGGGGTGGTGTGGGTGAGGCATGCAGGTGCTGGGGGTGCCTATGGGCCAGTTGGGGGAGAATTCATGCAAAAGGATTCCCCAGCACCTCATGAGCAGGCTTCCTGATGGAGCCTACTACGTAGTCAGCAGGAACTATGTCCCTTTAATGCCCTCTGAGAATCTTATCTGCCATTTTCCCAAACCCCTTCCTCCACCCAGTCATGGAGCTCCTGCTTTAGGACTCTGGATGGTACAAGAGAGAAATGAGTTTGTTTGGCAGCATCCTGCACAGCTCAGGAAGCCAAGCACTCATTCACCAGCTCTCCTTTTCCCTCATGGGGGAAATCTCAGGCCGAATAGGTCTCATTTACCCCTAAGTTGTGCTGTCTTTGGGGACAGGTGATGCAAGAAAAGTCAAACTGTTCTTCTTATCCACTCCAATTTATCCAAACTCATATTTTTTTGCTTCAACAGAGTGCTGGAACTTCTCCTCTGGAAACCTGGATTTCCACAAAGGCTCTCTTGTCCCTCTGTGGGTGACTGCCCAAGTCAGTGTTCTCCAGGTGCTCCGGACCACTGCCGAGAGGGGCTGGAACTGGTTCACAGGCTACTTCAGTGTCCACAGCTGGTACCGAGATCTGTCAGCCTATTACTCAATGCACAGGTGGGCGAGACTCTTTCTGGGTCTCTTGGCATATGGTGCTGGATCCCACAACTCCCACAGAGACACTTTTGTTCATGGATGAACGCCAAATTTTTGTTGTTGTGGGGGGAGCAAAAATGATGGACAAGATCTTATGCTACCATCATGCTGACATCACTACCTCCTTGGGAAATGTTTTGACATTTCCATGTTAAAGGTAAAGGAGGGGATTTTAAGGGAAAAAAGAACCAAAAAGTAGATTTTTTTTTTGGCCAATCAAGCTAAAGAATAACCCTCCTTAGTGTGTCAGAGAAGGTTATCACAGAAAGACTGCTGATAGAGCACAGGCCTTGGTGAACTCTAAGATACTGCTCCTGGATATACCCCACCTGACTGGTACAGTCAGTATTTTGATGCTCAGAAGAGATAAAATGAGTTAAGGAATGCCCCTTTCAGAACAGTGTTTAGGCAGGCTTATTTCTGTCTGTGCTACATGATACAATTAAACATATTAGGTACTCAAAACAGAGTAAACACATAGAAAACTAAATAAAGAGCTTTAAAAGTCAACATGTGCTTCTTTTATGCTGTCTCCAAGTATCCACTGCTGGCTCTCCAGTGAGACCCCAAACTAGTGGCTGCCTAGAATGGAGATGGAGAGGCAGACAAGGAGCAGAAAGCCTCTCTTGTGTACCTCTCTCTGTTCTGGCCCATCCCAACACTCATTAACTGCAGTTCTGACACTATATGAATCCTAAAATTATGTGCTCAGAACTCACAATGAGGCTCCAGGTGTGGACCGATGTGTAGGTTAGAGGCTTCTTACCCACTTTGCTTTTCTAACTTCTAACATGGGCCATACATTTATGGGCCCATGAGTTTTGGCAGTTGTGTGACAGTGTTGACACATATTTGGCTATGGTCACCACACCACCTCTCCCATTCTGCACCTAGGTGGGTGACTACTTGAACATGAGGCTAAGATTGTATATGGATCTCTAAACAATATATCTCATTGTTTTTGGCCCATTTCAGTCTGTCCTCAAATTTTTTTAATTCTACTTCAAACATGTTAATTATTCTTCAAAGCTTTAGGTCACTGTAATTGTATTTGTTCAACAAATATTAATGGAGAGCTTTCTATGTGCTGGTAACTATGCTAGTGAGTGAGGGTACAGAGATGAAAAACAAAAAATTGATCTTTATGTAGTCATCAGCATTGATAAAAATTTTTGACTCCTACACAATCAAGCCTTATGGTCTACTACTCCAGCCCACATATCCTGTTGCTCTATCCACAGTGAACTCCTGAGTATTTACTTTACTTGAAAAGAACTTTCATACATGTATTTCTTAGTGCGTGCTATTCCTTCTGCCTGTTATACACTCCCATGCTTCTTCTCTAAGCAAAGTCCTACTCACTTTGTCAAGACCTGGCTTAAATGCCAAGCTAGGCCATAGGTCACTAATTATGAGCAACCTTAGGGTCTCATACTCTCATTCACCAAGGCAGGGAAACTTGCTAGTCATGTTAAGCCAGCATGCCTCACACAATCCTCTTATCTTCCCTTGGTCACCACCCAAGGTGTAAGCTTCGTTAGTCATTTGCTCTCTCTGAAGTTCACATCTCCATAATGTTCTGTAACTACTCTCATCTGACCAAGCATTTTGGTGTTTTCCTCCCTCTCAAAACAGTGTGCTTCCAAAAAATTTCATGAAAAATAAACAGACCTGCATTCTGAACATTTTCATTGAATATTTTCTCTATGTCCTTGCCTTAATTCAAACCTGGCTCTCCCAAACAGAATTCACAAATAAAATCCATTATTTTTTCATACTCTGTTTTATGTTGGAGTCAGGAGGAGTAGTTATCACTGTCCTAAATGCTCATTGATGCCTCCAGATCTTTATGACTACAGAATTCTGTGAGAACCTTTGATCTTTAAAGGCTTATGTAACACTCCGGCTTTCTACCTTCTATATCTTCTTGTTATCATTTATCTATACCATTCTCTTAGTCATTCCCCTACATTTGTTGAAGGTTTTTGTACCTTTATTAGCATCATTTCCTGTACACCAATTGCTAATATCATCTTGGGTGTTTTCAAAGACCAAAAGGACAATCTTAATCTCTCAGTTCCTCTGCTTCCTCATCTTCAGTGAACCTTATCTCTACTATGCTTTACCATCCAACTCTCATCTCTATAGCCTGCACCTTGTCATCACTATAATTGGTCCACTGCCAAACTGTGAAAGTCAAACAACCACAGCTGTCTATTATCCTGGTTCTACCACAGTTTTCCCCCCTTTGCATTAGGTCTTAGATCTTGGTAAGGCATTCAATTTCTAAATGCTTCTGCTTTCTCCCTATCAAACAGCCTACTCATGTCTCCACTTCATTTTCTCTCATATTCAACTCCATAGTGCAGTATATCAGTCACTTTTCCATGTCCTCAACTCCCTTGCTTGTCCACATAATACACCATCACTGATATAAACTGAATGTCTGCCTTCTAGGCCTAGATAGCTGAAACTTGCTAGAGAAAATAAGTGGTGCATGTCAGTGCCACTGTAGATCTGTGGCCTCCAACATCAGCAGCTCAGCCACTGCTATCTAAGAATACTTCTAGGTTTCACTAGTGAATGTTGTCTTTCTATTCCCCATCTAGCTATTTCAAAATGTCTTCACTCATCTCAAAGCTCTGGCCTCATCCCTGTTCAATATAAAACAATAACCTTAACATTACACAACAAAAATTAAAGCCAGTAGAATTCCCTCAATTTTCTGCCATCAGATCTACAAACTTAGCTCCATCTACATGCCTATTTTCTGTCTTCTCTCCTGTCACAGTGAGAGAGGGATTTGGCCACCCAGATGAGGATAATTTCTCTTCCCGTGGTGTGGGTCATACCTCTGACAGCTTCTCACGGACCTAGCTCTGTTAATTATATTGTCTCTCTTCAGGAGGCTTCTCATGAGCGTTTCACACACTCAGATCTTTCTGATCTAAAACAACAGAAATCCTTACTCTAAGCAGTTTCCTTCCTATTCCACAACCAAAACTTTGAAAGTGCTGCTGCACAAAGGCTTATATTTAGACACCTCTCATTTACTCCTCAACAGATTGTGAAACTAGACATTTCACTAAAAAATCAGATCTTGCAAAAGTTACAAATAAATTCTTATTGCCCAATCCAATGAAAACTCATCTGTCTTTGTCTTAATTCACTCATTCAGTCGATAAATATTTACTGAGCCCTTATTACATCAAGGCTGTGAACTAGGTGCTGAAGACGGAGTTGTAAAAAAAGAAACAGTTTCTGTCCTTGTGAATATTAATTCTGATGGGTTACTCTGATAACATGCTAACTATGCACTGAGAGGTACACTTACTGAAAGAACTTCTTTGTACTCCCTTCCCAACTGACTTTAAACCTTGTAACCAGAGTTCCTTACAAACTTTAAGATGGCAACTATCTTCTTGAAGGTCAGAGATGACCAAATTTCCTGTTTCCCCATTAGGTATCATCATATCTTGCTTCCCCGTAGTAATGCATATACTTTTGATTTTATCTTCTTTCTTATATCACGAAATTATCTGTCACTCACACTGAACCATAAGCTCCTTTAGCTCAGGCTTTATATTAAATTCTCCTTTTGTCCTCCAACTATATCCCAGAAACCTTACACATAACAAGATTTCTAAAATATTGTTAAATAAACAGGTGAACAGATAAATGGATATGTGTATCAGCACACGAGTAACGATCTAGCATTAGGTCCACAATTACCCCCGAAAAAGAAAGCCAGTGTTATTGGGTTCTACAGATTCCATGAGCAAAGGAATAATTTATATAATTTATGTTCTCACAGCTTGTTTCCCTAGCTCCCTATGATGTCATATTTTCTTTTAATTCTATTTAGAAAGTTAAGGAGAAATAAATTTAAAGTTCTTGTGTCTTAATTGTTGGCACATAAACTAATCATGAGCATTCTGATAAGGAAACCAATACAGAAATACACAAACTTTTCAAAGACTTAGGCAGGATATTCTAAGTGCTGCCAAGTTTTTGCCAACTTTTTTCCAAAGAGAAAGATTGTGCCTATAGAGACAAAACGAGATGGAGAATATAGCAATTATCTAGGAAATTAGATCAATTAAGACTGACAACCTAAATAATGATGTTGGGCTTTTCTGCAACTATACTGTGGAGAGGACTATTTCTTTCAACACCAGTCTCAGTTTTGTTTTGTTTTTTTAAGATTTTATTTTTTTCCTTTTTCTCCCCAAAGCCCCCCGGTACATAGTTGTATATTCTTAGTTGTGGGTCCTTCTACTTGTGGCATGTGGGACACCGCCTCAGTGTGGCTCGATGAGTGATGCCATGTCCCTGCCCAGGATTCGAACCGACGAAACACTGGGCCACCTGCAACAGAGCGCGGGAACTTAACCACTCGGCCACGGGGCCAGCCCCACCAGTCTCACTTTTTAACATAGTTTCGTGTATTAATAGCCTCTATGTACAAATATATTTCTAGATGTTTTCCTCAAGCAGTCCTTTGCATCCCTCAAGAAATCTTGTTTAATAGGAAAGCACTTGGTGGGGACAAAGCAACAAATGATGTCTGGTTTAAAAGCATTTCTTTGGAGGTTAAAACAAATGGTTCTAAAGAAAAGAAATTTAGACCATTTTTCTTTCTCTGTAGAATAAGATGCTATAGTTTCTGCACGAAGTTTTTCATGTTTGAATGTTACATCAAAAGACAGTTAAGCAAAAAGTTTGTTTTGCAGGACTTTTTCTTTTCCGTTGTAATAGACATAGTCTTGAGTAGGTTGAGGTGATTCATTAATATTTTGTGCCTTTTGTTTTAAAAAAGAAAAAATGTTCTCATCAAATTAAATTTGGAAATAAAACCAATAGTCTTTAATACAATAATATGAGATATTAAATTACTATTTATTTTTCACTTATTCCAGCAATTTCAACATGTAGTTATTGAACTTTGAAGTGGTCATACTTTTATCTCCATTGGAGTTCTTTTCCAAAAAGAACATAAAATGATACTCTTTTTTAACAACGAGAATCTATTCAAAGAGGTATGTGAAACAAAGAGAGAGGAGTGAGAAAGGCAGGGAAAGAAGGCCCAGGTATGCAAAGATGGAGTTGGGAATGACAAGAAGCTTAGGGCTTTGAAGTGATTCAATTGCAGCATCAAGGGACGAGTGGGCTTTAAACAATCATTTTAATTTGGTAGCGGCTTGCCAGTCACCTTTTGGTAATTCACCTGAATTAGCCCATTTTTAGGCCAATAATTCTCTTCCTATTGACTTGAAGAATTAAAGACATTTAAAACTCTGATCCACTCTGTTGTTGGCCTTCTCTTTTCCCATCATGCTATTATGGACATAGAAGTTTATTGTAATGATCAGCTGCCATTTAGTTAAATTATAAAATTGGCCTAAGTGTTATTAAAGTCCTGAAAGGTTCATAACATGATCAAAGAGCAAAGCCCATTCCTTAAAATGCAGTTCTCAAACTTTGGTTTCAAATAACCGTCTGAAAAGTTCCTGGCCTCCTAGTATCCCAAGCTCCCCTCCTCTGTAATCTGGTGCATTTTTTTAAAAACTCTTTTGTTTTAAAGATTTTATTTTTTTCCTTTTTCTCCCCAAAGTTCCCCGGTACATAGTTGTATATTCTTTGTTGTGGGTCCCCCCAGTCGCGGCATGTGGGACGCCGCCCGAGCGTGGTTCGATGAGCAGCGCCACGCCCGCGCCCAGGACCCGAACCAACGAAACACCGGGCCGCCTGCAGCGGAGCGCACAAACCCAACCACTCAGCAACGGGGCCTGCCTCTCTGGTGCATTTTTTGAATGGATGCTAGGCTGAAATCACAAGCCATCTCTCTGACCATGGAAAGAATTTATAACATAACATGGAAAGTATATTTTTAAGGGGCTCCAGAATGATTATTGATAGGCTTTCAAACAGTAATTCTACAGCAGAAATTCATTGGCACACCATTCACCATGACAAGAAATTCAATTATTTCATGGTGCTCTCCCCCCAAAATTGTCTCTCTTCCTCCTTCCTATTTAAACACACATGTGTTAAAGTTTCTCAGTTAATACCTTACACAGGGTAATTTAATTAATTCTCAGAGTACATATGTATTGTGCTTAATCTAATAAATGTGGATAGTATTGATCAGATATTCCTCAAGTGAGAATTTTATCATTCCCTGTGGCTTGGATGACTTGAAAAAGAACGCCATTAACATAATAAATTAATAATTTTTTAAAAAGTTAAGAAAACTGTTTACCCTTGCTACCCATTCACTCATTCAACAAAATCTATTAGGTGCCTACTGCATAGCAGACATTACGCCACATCCAGGGAACCTTTCCAGAAGTCAAGAGTTTACCTGAGGATGAAATTACCTAACAAAGGATGTAGCTTCTAAAAGATCTTTCCTCTACTGAATAACAACACAAACTCTTAAAGTATTGCACAAATTAAAATCTTAACAGGAACAAAATATGTTAGAAAAAAAATTGGACTTGCATTTTAGACTGTTTTAAATAAAATGTACTAAAAAGGAGTAATACTTTTTTACTTTAAAGAATACAGACTGCAAAATATTTGGAGGAATGCCTCATAAAGCAGCACTGGTAAGAATGACCAGGCAGAAGAAGTGACACTTGCTATGACTGGATACAACTTTGACCGCTACTTGTGGCTCACAGATGTTGCCTGAAAAGTTCCAGAATTTTTCAGATTCTGATAGCACTTTACAAACAAATTCTCTGTATTAGGTAGGATTTGCATAAGCTTTATCAACCAAAGCACAACATTTTTGAGAGTCAAAGAGAGTATTATGAATTATTATGCTGGGACAACTGATGTACTCTGAGACTATCCAGAGAAGGCACACGCCTATGAAATTCTCAATATCAGGGGACCAAAGAATCCATAATTCTTTCATACATTTTTCTCTAAATGGAAATTCAGCAAAGTTTAAAAACTTGAACTCAGCTTAGGTTATAAGTGGAAGTATTCCTGATTTACTATGTATTTTATGCCTTCAACTAAATTACTTTAAAAACATGTTATTATATAATTTCTTTTAATCATTATCATTAGGCATTTATGTGAAGAGAGAGAGAGAGATAGAAGAATCCTAAAAATGTCAAAATGGAACTATATATAATTGAAGTTAATCTTGTAGAGGCACGTACAGCATTGTTTTCCTCAATAATATTATCCCATCATTATCATATATGTTTTGCTAAACTTTCTTGGTCTTAATATTCAGAGTATTTTTGTACAAAAACTCTAATGTAATTTCTCTGCAGCTGGATAATGAGGAGTTGTTAAGGTATTGGTTGAGAAGTGAGCAAAGGTACTTATCAGAAGGTTATATTACAACACCTGCTTGAAATTACTTATTTATTTATTTATTTAAATATTATAGCACAACTACTTCCCCCTAAAATACCTCTTGCTGTGAGGTCATATTCTGAGTACTCTCCAAAGGAGCTGTGGGTATTTCCTAGGCCTGGCTATCCCAGAGAAGGTCAACGAAACACCTCTGCGAAAGGAAAACTAGTTAAAACCCATTTGTATCGCTCTGACCTTGCTGTCACTTAGAGTTGTGTTAGCATCATGTGTGCATTTCCTTCAGGTTCTCTCTTGGCCCCAGGAATAATGTAGCTGTAACTGGTGCATAGGTGTATTCTAGTAGTGCTGAAAATGCAGAAGTTGTGTTTCAGCAGGTTTTAAAAATTTCTTTATTTATTATCAATTCTCATTTAAAATTCACAAAAATTCAACTTTTATTGAAAAAAAAAACCCTCTGTTGAAGCAAGTGAGCCAAAAAGAAGTCAAAGGAAATAGGCCCATTTCTATTTCTTGTATTCATTATGTATTTATTTAGCACCTACCCCAGGAGATACAGTGGGTAAACAAGACCCACAAGATCTCTGTTCTCATGTCTTCTCTCCTCAAAAAATTATTCAAATATACAAGATAATTTTAGATAGTGGCTTGGGAGCTGTTAAGGAAATAAACAGTACTCTAAGAAGTGAGAGACAGTGCCTCTAAATAAAAACCACTGATGTTTACCTACATTAGTCTCTAGATTCTTCTCTTTATCTTTCAATGACACTTATTTTCACTAAATATTAGCACCAAGGCTATCAACTTCTCTTTATAGTCAGCTTCACCTCAAGAAGGTGTCAGTCACCTTTAATTATTCCACCTCCAGTTACTCATGTCCACTAATACAAATCAAAATGCACACTTCCAATTTCACGCCTCCAGGGAACCAGCACAGTTCTTTTTCATCAAAGGAAGGGAGACCCAGGTAAGGCTACCACTCAGTCATACCTTAGTGCGTATTTGTTTATGGGGTGTGGTCCCAAGTCCTAATCACATAAGAAAAAGGGGTTTGGAATTGATGGGAAGGGTACAAGGGGGAAAGAGGGTAAGATGTCATTATTTTAATACTTTGTGATAGGGCAGACACATGGAAAGTACTAGAGAGAACGGTCTAAGACAACGAGTATAGGCAGCTTAAAGACATTATATTTGTAAGAGTGGCTAAAAGTAGAGTACTGAGTACTGGAAAAGAGACAAGAGTGCAGAAAGGGAGATGGGATACATAAAAAACTAATTTCAACAGTTGCATTATTTTTCCCAGGTCATGCCAGTGAAGGTATTATTGAACAATCCGGCTTTCCTCCTCTTCGACATAGAGAAAGGCAGCAAGAATAACTATGGTTTAGGAGGAAACCAGATATGGGGATGTGGAGATTCTTCAGATATGCACTTTGTCTGTGTGTATATACATATGTGTATGCACACATATATCTAGACACACATATAATACACATACACATGTGTCTATTATTAGAGAGACACTTGTGTCTATAAACACACACACACACACATATACACATATATTGTAATCTTTAATCTTCACATAAACCCTATGAAGATAGTACAGGTATGATTTGTTTCACAGATAAGGAAACTGAGGCATAGAGAGGATAAAGAATTTCCCTAAAGTCAAAGTCACACAGCCAGCAAATAGATGATCTGGGATTTGAACTCATGTGGTCTGGCCTTGGTGTCTGGGTTCTTGACCACTATGATATCCTATAGATGTGAATACTGGGGTTGGTGTTGGGGGCTATGGGAAAGGTACAGATATTTACAACCTGTTAGCATTTAAGTTTAAAATTTAATTTTCAGATTTGTACTTTATAAACTAAAACTTCAAACACTCCCTGATTGAATTAAAAATTTTTTTAATTACACTGAGTATTTTACTTTATTTAAGCATGCAACTTTTTAAATAAAAACATGCAGTGCAAACCAACCAGTTTTGTACTTTATTTTCACTAACTAGCTGTTGGCACAGATTTAAATACTAGAATTGTGTTAGAATGCAAATTTGGCCTTATTTCTATGTTTTCTATTTTATATATCTTTCCATTACAGTAGTTCTGGAGCGCTAAATATTTATGAGTGTATTTAGGTTAGAAAATCTGTTCTTCTTGTGCAATGACTTTGAAGCTCTACATTAAAGATTCATAGCATCTGGTTCCTGTTTACAATTTTTCAATCTTCCAAGATACATTAATGAGAAACATAATGAAGTAAATTAGATTTTTACAGAGTTATGCTTATTAATATCCATGCTACCTGACATAGTCAGACAGACATGCCTCTATCTAGAAATTATAAAATATTTCAAATTCCATATTTTTAAATAACGTAATAATAAATGTAGAAAACAGCAAAGGGCAAGGAATCCTGAAACATTTTAACAATACTAATTACTCCAAAGTAGAAATCAAAATAGGGAAGTTTTTTTCTTGAATTCTGTACAGAGTTTATCATTAAATTACCAAATAATAAAATCAAAAACAGCCAGCACTTATTGAGTGGTTGCTAAGTACTAGGCATTGTTCTAAGTATAATAATTCACTTAATCCTTATAACAACCCTATCAGGTAGTTATTACTATTCTCATGTTCCAGACGAGACTATAGAGACGGTAAGAAGTTAAGCAGCTTACACAGGCCCCACAGCTGGTAAATGGTAGAGCTAGGATTTGAACCCAGGCGGTGTGACTTCTTGAGCTCCTTTCCTATACTACCTCACTACTAAATGGCTCTAGTTGTCTTATTAGGCAGCTCACACATATAAGGTAACTTATTCACTAAAAGCCTTGAGGACTGCACCCTCATCTGGATCCAAAGTACATGTCACTATACTGATCACTATTATTTAGAGCTGTTTTCCACACGTGCTCCATAAGTTGTTCTCTAAAAGGAGGGTACAATTCTTCTTTTGCAGGACACAACTTTTCTTAGCATAGCCTGTTGTGTCAGTTTCTCCCACTTGCTTCCACCCAGTGGATATCTAGGTAACCAACCAGGGAGATGGCTGATGGGAAAAGATGTGGCTTTGTTGTGTGTATATATATAAACTCCCAAGGTACTGCCATATACTGTGTCAGATGTGTGCCTGCTATCACTACCAAGTAGAATTGACCTTTTTATTACTTTCCTCTTCCGTGGTTGCATTTAATCTTCATTTTACTCTGATTTTGTACATATAAAAGTGTTGGGAATTGGAGCTGAACAATTTGATTTGTCCTAGTTCCTGAAAACACTTAAGGATGGGACCCTCTTTTATAAAAACTTCTATTATGAAAGTTGATCAATAATTTTTCAAACATAAGAATTTTAAAAAATCAACTTCTAGGGCTCTATGAATCTCTCAGGATTTCAGGTGAAATCTTAGCCTTAGTGTAGTGATTTCCACAGTGATCCTAAGAGAAATTAGCATAAGGCAATTCCTGAGTTAATATAACTTTAAAGAGAAGAGGACCTGTTATTTTATGCTTGGTTTGACTAAAGTTATTGGACATACCATTAAGATACATAAAGATTCTCTTTAGTCAACCTTTAGGTCATGTGATGGCCTGAGGTCGGTAGCTTACAAACGTCACAATATGGTTTGTTTGAAGATTCCGTCTTTAATAACATTCAAGGAAAACGTCACAATATGGTTTGTTTGAAGATTCCGTCTTTAATAACATTCAAGGAAAAGAAGCACACCCTAAGTGCTGTGCAATGACCAACTTCATTGTCATATCCATAGCCACTACCTTCATTGTTAGTAACTATTGATTTATATAAAAAAAATAGATATTAAAATATCAGGCATATTCACTTTAGTGGAAAAATGTGAACAAGTAGTTTTGAATACTTCACTATTATCACCATTACATTAAACCATGATTTTACTTCCTTATAGAAAAGACTAACCAAACTAAGAATGATGCAGATACATTCTGAGAAATGCATCCTTAGGCGATTTCACCATTGTGTGAACATCACAGAGTGCACTTACACAAACCTAGATGGTATAGCCTACTACAGATCTAGGCCATATGATACTAATCTTAAGGGACTACCACTGTACATGCAGTCGGTCATTGACCAAAACATCATTGTGCGGTACATGACTGTATCACAAAGAAAGCTGCTATGAACGTTAGTGTAGAGGAGTTTACGTGACCATAATTTTCAATTCTCTGAGAAAAAAGCTTAAGAGTGCAATTACTGGGTTGTAGGGTAATTACATGTTTAGTTTTATCAGAAACTGCCAACCTCTTTTCTAGAGTGGATGTACATTCTCACCAGTAATGCATGTGATCCAGTTTCTCCACATCCTCACCAGCATTTGGTGTTGTCACTATTTTTCTTTTTTATTTTTGCCATTCTGATAAATGTGTAGTAATAACTCATGGAGATTTTAATTTGCACATCTTTGATTGCTAATGATGTTGAACATCTTTCCATATGCTTATTTGCCATCTGTATATCCTCTTCATTGAAATGTCTCTTCATAATGTTTGTCCATTTTCTGATTCGACAATTTTTTTATTGTTGAATTCAGAGTTCTTTATATATTCTACATACTACTGTTTTCTCATATAGTTTGCAAATATTTTCTGCCAATCTGTAGCTTTTTTCCTCCTCTTTACATGGAGTTTCAGATAGCAAGAGTTTTTAATTTTGACGACATCCAATTTATCCAGTTTCTTTTTCATGGATCATGCTTTTTGTGTCACATCTAAGAAGTTTTTGCATAGCCCTAGATCCTAAATATTTTCACCAATGTTTTTTCTAAAGTTTTATAATTTTACACTTTATATTTAATTATATGATCTATTTTGAGTTTATTTTTGTATAAGGTGTGAGGTTTAGGATAAGATTCTTCTTTTTTTTTTGGCCCATGGATATCCATTTGCTCCAGTACCAGTTTGAAAAGGGTTTCCTTTGTTGAAGTTTTTTGCATCTTCATCAAAAATCAGTTGTGCATACTCACATGGGTCTATTTCTGGATTCTCTTTTTATTCTGATCTATGTATCCCTCTACGAATAGCACACTGCCGTGATTATTGTATCTATATAGTAAACTTTAATATTAGGTAAAGTGATTCTTTCCAATTTACTCTTCTTTGTCAAGGCTGTTTTAGCTATTCTAGCTTCTGTGTCTTACGCACAAGTTTTAAAATAAGCTTGCCTATATCTACAAAACACCTTGATGAGATTTTGATAAGAATTTCATTAAACCTGTACTTCACTTGGAGAGAACTGACATCTTCATTATGGTGAGCCTCCCAGTCCATGAATCCAGTTGTGTCTTTCCATTTATTTAGATCTTCTTTGATTTCTTTCATCAGCATTTTTAAATTTCCAGCATACAGATCTTTATCATACTTCTCAAGTGTATTCTATTCCTAACTTGCTGAGAGTTTTTATCATAAAAAGATGTTTAATTTTTTCAAATGCTTTCTTTGTGTCAACTGATATGACCATATAATTTTTCTTCTTTAGCTTGTTGATATGATGAATTACACTGACTGATTTTGAATGTTGAACAAGCCTTGCATACCTGAAATAAATTCCATTAGGTCATGGTATATAATTCTTCTTATACATTGTTGGATTCAGTTGGCTCATATTTTGTTGAGAAATTTTATATCTGGACTTATGATACTGCTCTGTAATCTTCCTCATTTGTATTATCTTTTTTCTAGTTTTGATGTCGGGGTAACACTGGCCTCACAAAATGAGTTGGGAAGTGTTCCATCTTAATTATTTTCTGAAAGAGATTGTATAAAGTTGGTGTTAATTCTTTGTTAAGTGCTTATTAGAATTATCTAGTAAAATTATCTGGATCTGGAGATTTCTTTTTCAGTAGCTTTTTAATTATGAACTAAACTTTCTTATTTATTACAGGGCTATTCAGATTATCTGCTTCATCTTGGTTGAGTTTTGGTAGTTTGTTGTTTTCAAGGAATTGGTTCATTTCTTCTACATTGTCAAATATATTATGTAAAATTGTTCATAATATTCATTCATTAATTTTTAATGGCTGCATAATTTGTAGGGATATTCTTTATTCCTAATATGGAGCTATTATTAATTTTTGTCAGTCTTATTAGAAGTTTATTAATTTTACGGATTGTTTCAATTGATTTTCTCTATTGTTTTCCTTCTTTTTATTTCATTGGTTTCTGCTTTCATCTTTATTATTTCCTTCTTTTGGCTTTGGGTTTATTTGGCTCTTCTTTTGCTACTTTCTGAGATAGGAACTTAGATTATTTAAGACCTTATCTCGTTTCCAATGAAAGTTATAAATTATAAACAATTTATAAATTGCCCTCTAAGCACCACTTTAGCTGCAGTCATATATTTTGATGTAGTATTTTCATTTCTGTTCATTTCTATGTATGTTTTTCTATTTCCTTTTCTGTCTTTCTCTTTGATCAAAGGATTATTTAGAAGTATATGGCTCAACTTCCACATGTATAGAAAAGTTTCTATTATCTTTCTGTTATTGATATCTAGTCTAATTACATTGTGGTCAGAGAAGACTCTGTATGATTTCAATTATTTTAAATTTGTCGCAGTTTGTTTTATGATGCAGGAATTGGGTCATTTTGGTGAATGTTCCATGGACACCTGAAAAGACTGTGTTCTTTTTCTGTTGGGTGGAGAGTTCTATAAATGTCAATTACATCCTGTTGGTTTGAGAATGTTGTTCAAATCATTTTTATACTTGCTGATTTTGTCTAGTAGTTCTGTCTGTTGCCGAGAGGGTAGTGTTAAAGTCACCCATTATAATTGTAGATTTGCCTATTTCTCCTTTCATTTCTATCAGGTTTTTTTCTTGAATTTTGCGGCTTTATTTAAGGTGTACACATTTAGGATGACTTTATCTTTCTCATGGATTCATCTTTTTATCAACTTTCTTTGCTTCTAGTAATTTTCTTAGCCCTGATATCTATCATATATTAATATAGACATTCCTGTATTTTTTTAAGAATTAATGTTTTTATGTATACTTTTTTCTATCTTTTACTTTCAGCCTATGTCGCTGAATTTGAAGTGAATTTCTTATGAAGAGAGTACAGTTGTGTTATTTTTTTAATCCATTCTGCCAATCTGTCTTATGATTGATATATTTTGATTGGTATCGTTGAGATAATTATTGATACTTTAGAACTTAAGTCTGTCATTTTATCAATTTTTTTTTTCTGTTTCCTTCTCCTGGAACTCATTTTTTGCCTTCCTGTGAATTACTTGAATATTTTTTAGGATTCCATCTTGATTTATTTATGGTGATTTTGAGTGTATCTTCTGTATAGTTTTTGTAGTGTTGCTCAGAGAACTAGAGTACACGTATGTGACTTATAATAATTTTCTGATATCAACATTTTTACCACTTCTAGATAAGTGTGGACACCTCACTTCCATTTAAGTTCCTTTACCTTCCTCACTTTTAAATATCATTGTTTTGTGTATCAGATGGTGTTATAATTTTGTTACAATCATCAAAATATGATTTATAAAACTCATGAGGAAAAGGATAGTCCATTATATGTGACCATACTTTTGATCTTTGCATTTCCTTTCCTTCTTGCTTCCTGAGCCCCAAGATTTTTTTCTTTTATAATTCCTTTCTGGATAGTTTCTAAAGCTCCTCTCATTGCAATATTCTATGAATTCAAAACCTTTCCAAAGAAATAGTGAGTTAAAGATCAGGTACTCAGAAAAATAGACATTGTTTAAAGTCTGAGAGAGGAGACAAGAGACGGTCTAGAGCTGAGGCCCTGACTGGAAAGACCACACTAGGGAGCTAGAGGGAAGTGTGTATCCATGAAGAAAGAGTAATGAAGTAAAATTTATACCTTCCACAATTAGGTCTTGGACAATACTACATTGAAAGAAATTTACCACTCAAATAAACCATCCTAAAAAGGTCTTTCATTCAAACATTATAAGATACCTACAATGTTCCAAGAACTGTGCTAGGTGATGGAGATGCAGAGATGAGTAACACATGGTCCCTGTCCTAATTCATGATTGACTTAGACAGGAGTACCTAGACACAGAATCTGGGACAGAGATGCAGGTACTTTTGCACTGTGGAGGGAATACGCAAAGGAAAAAAGCAATGAAGGTGGCAGGACAGGTCAGAAGACAAAGCAAGGCAAGGATGTGGGCTTAGCTATAGTTTATTCTAGTCTAATCCTAAGGGAGACCACAAGGAGTTCAGCAACACGAATGGCACCACAGAGTGATCCCACCTTAGGGAAAAGGATCAGTTGCGGGCCATTAGCAGCCGGCACTCACAGCAATTATGAGATGGGTGAACTGGCTGCTAAAAAGACCTAGGTGGGTCACAACAATAGCCACTACAACTGTCTGGGAAAGAAAGTAGATGATAACCAAATTACAGTATAATTTGGTATCATAGTTCAGACAAGTCCAAAGAAAGTCTAGAACAAAGAGGAGGAAAAAATAAATTCTGTCTGGGGAAGCTTGAGAAGCCTTCCCACATAATTCGTGGGACGCAGTGGAAAATAAAACTGAGGAGCACCTTGCTCAAAATGATTTCAAAACAATGACAGAGCATTAAACCAAGCATAGGGCCCTTCTAAATGTGAGTCTCTGTGCAACTGCACAGGTCGCTCTCCCATGAAGCTGGCTCTAGTGGTGAGGAAGGAATCTGAACAATGAGGAAGCAACAGGATCTTGAAGGAGATGAGTTATATGCTCCAATCTGTATTCATTTGTTTGCTTTAGGAAGATTTGCCCCAAGCTAACATCTGAGCCCATCTTCCTCTATTTTGTATGTGGGTCGCTGCCACAGCATGGCTGATGAGAGGTGCAGGTCTGCACCTAGGATCCATACTGATGAAACTGGGCTGCCAAAGCAGAGCGCACTGAACTTAACTACTACACCACAGGGCCAGCCCCTCCAATCTGTACTTTTTTCTTCTTGTTATGCTGAGGAAGATTAGCACTGAGCTAACGTCTGTTGCCAATCTTCCTAATTTTTGCTTAAGGAAGATAAGCCCTGAGCTAACATAAGTGCCAATCTTCCTCCACATTTTTGTTTAATATGTGGGTGGCCACGACTGCACAGCTGATGAGTGGCATAGGTCCATGCCCAGGATCTGAACCCACAAACCCAAACTGTCAAAGTGGAGCATGCCAAACTCAACTACTATGCCACAGGGCCAGTTCCCTCCAGTCTGTATTTTTTAAAAGCAATTTCTGGAAGCAGGGCAGAGAATGATCAGGAAATCAGTTTTGTGATAAATTCATGGTGTTTTCTAGGCAATTTAGATGTCTCATCACTCATCTCAATGAAACAAAACTTTCAATCTTCAAAATGTGTTGTGATTTTCTGTTGTTGATTAGTTAATGCTAACATCTGTAATAGTCAATACCATGTGAAGAAATAATAATTATATATCCCTAGTGAATAATGTTCTAAGGAATAATGTTCTTCAAATTATTTATAACCTGATAAATCCTGTTGCTAGTTACAATTTTTCAGAAATAGGCAACTTTATAAGAGCACAATAGAGAGTTCCAATATTCACACCCAGAGTTCAAGACTGAAGACTTGACTAAGGAAAACTACTATGAGTGTATTTAACAATCTATTTTTGACTACAAGCCACATTCACATGTGAAGAAGACAAAAGATTTAGGTATTTACTCAGCTTTCATTTCATCTTAAATAAAAGCCTAGTTCACGTAAAAGCAAATACATCTTAAAACTTTGCTTCCTCTACGTGCAGAGTACTGTTGTCAGTAAACACTCATATTTAATTCTGCCTTCTCTACCCAAGCTTGTTCTAAAATGCTTTCACATAAATTCAAAATTTAAGAGTATATTTTAGCATGCTATAAGCTAATAAAAATACAGAGTGCCATGCTGTTACTTTTCATAAGGTGTTTAAAACTAAAATTACATAATTTCACATATTTAGAGTATATGGCAAATATGTTTAATGTTTAATTTACATCAGCCATTCTTAGGCATCTGTGTCCAACCACACTGTATCCTGTAGTTTAAACATCTTCTTCTCTCATTACCTTTATTAGTCACCAAGATCAGCATGGAAACATCTGGGGTCAAGAAGTTATCTTCAGGCTTTATATTCAAGAAAGGCTAAATTTTTAGAGCTGACCTCCAACTCTAGAAGTCTGTGGTTCTCACTCTACAAAGTACTCTCGGCCATGTCCCATATTTCTCTGTTGGCAACTTATCATCTGGCCTGTTCTGGTGTCTGGAGAGCTGTGTTCCAGAGTAAACCTATAAACATTGAGAGGAGGAGGCAATTCACCATGAACTTTGGGAATTACTCAGTGTTGCATCTGGAAGCCTGAAAACCTCTGAGTGTGGCTTTTATTTAATTAATCTTAGGCACAACAGATGGGAACTTACTCGTGGTGTTTCCATATACATAACGAAGAGTACATGGATTTTCCTCTGGTATAGTTTTCAAAAGTCCCCAAGGTCAAGGCAATCCCAATTCTACAGTTGCTGTAGAAATTATTTTTGCCAATCAGGGCTTTACAAAGTGCTCCTTATGCCAGCCAAGTGACCCCTAGAATGTAACTAAATAAGCAATTACCAGCTGTCATCATAGGATTGTGGCTGTCTATTGAGTCAAGGATACATTTTAGTTAAAACTTTCAATATGTTTGAAAAAAGAAATGTATGAAGCAGGTATAAAGCTCCATCCACAAATTCAGTTGTGGGGGAAAAAAACCTTTATGTTTCCTTAACAATTTAATTTCTAAACTCATCCAAACTCCAGCTGTTTTTGCTCAGGATTGAATCTAAGTGCCAAGGGTCTTACGTAGTGTTAAAACATATGGTTGGGGGTGCTCCTTGGTGTCATCTGTCCATGCTCAGACCCTCTGAATAACGCCTTGTCTGTGGTCCGTTCTTTGAAGTTAGTCCATTTAGGTTACAATTCTGTCAAACCTAATTCTCACCCATAAGGTCCTATCTAGCAACTCTCTCTACTATTTTCATGACCCCCGTGGGTGCCTGAGGATTTTTAGTCACTGAAGAGCATGGTGGTCCATCAGAAGGTTATGGGTCAGCCTCAGACCAGTCTGCTTACAGAGGTTATGTGGCCTCTCCAATCTGGAGACTAATGTCCCCTCTTCAGGTCCTGGGCCCTTCCACAGGGGCAAGCTCTAGGTCTCCTCTGCTCTGGGATCTCACAGCCCTCTCTAGGGTCTCTATTGTTCTTCACTGGTGGCTCAACTAGTAGAGGGAGGCAGTCAGATACATGGCTCCTTTCTCAGGGATCACCTAGACTGGGTCAAAGCCCTCATCACTTCTCCTTTGCAATTCTCCTCAATCCCATCCCTATGCCCTCCTGAAGCAAAACATTTTCTTGCTTTTCCCTTATTCTCAGCATTTTTCTGAGTACTTCCATCTTTGAGAAAATGAACAAAGACCTCCCCAGCATATTGAATAGTGAATGGATCAAGAGCTACCAAAAAAATCTTGGAAAGAAAAGTAGATTATACTTTAAAATACTATTGAGCTCAAATGATTTCATGTAACGTTTACGGGCTGATCAATCAACTTCATATGAACACAGTTATTTATGCATATTTTTAATAAATCATCGTTTAGCCTGAAATAACTCCTCAAATGAATGTTACTTGCATATAACACTTTTTAAAACAATTATTTTTAAAACAATTAATTTTTCATGTGTATTGTATGATTAATTAGAATAAAAGTGTGAAATGACATTTCCTATACCCAACATTATATACTTACACACATTTTTTCAGATAGCCAAAGTGACTATAAACATTTACAAGCCAAATTTATTTTAACAGTTTTATGAAGGTCTTCTAACATACATTATATACTTTCATTCCTTCTTCAATAAGGAAATAGGAGTAGACATGAAAACACCTTCTAAAATGTTTTCCAAATAGCCATGTTGCTTCGCAATTTTTAAATCTTGATAATTTATTATAAAATTTAATCTCTTAACAATAGTATGGTGCTGACTGCAGGATTGACAGTTCTATTTCAAGCCATCAAAGTTCCAATAAATTTACAGTCCAACAAACTTATAATGTATGGTGGTCTGTTTGGAAAAATTATGAGACTTTAAAAATATGTGAAAATGTCAAACAACTGGACTATGTTAAAATGATATTCTGTTGAATATGGTTTCAGGAATAAAATGAAAATTAATTTTTACTTTGTTTGGAACTTTACCACCAGGATAGTTAGTATTTGGTTTTCATCATCACATTCACCTAAGTTCTATATGAAGCCAGTTGGTACTTAAGGAAGTTTTATAAGGAGTTAGATGCATCTAAAGCAACTTACTTGACTTCTTTCCTCCAAAGAGAAGCAAGATGTCAAAATACAGATCATACCAGTGATCAAGATTATTGAAGACACTGAACTTGGATTTCATTTAGGACTTCAATCTGATAATGGTCAATCAATCAACACAATTCCATGAGGTACAGAAAATATGATTTGAAAATTAATCAAGTGGTAATGAGAATATTATTAAAAACATTTACTAATTAATTGTCAAGATTGCTAACAATATATTTTTAAATTTAACTCAAGAGGGACCTAGCATACTGTTAGGCACTATGCATTTAAGAAGAATTTTGAAAGCATCAGAAAAATATTAGCATAGATTAAGATAACCCTCAAGAAAATACTGGATGAATGACAAATATGATTTTTGTGACGCTGGTAGAATTCTAATAAAGAATATATCTTTGGTTCATTTATTCAATAAATAACTATTCAAGTACCTATTATGATGCAGGCACTGAAATTGTAGTGGTAAACACTTGGTCTTTGCCCTCCCTGAGGGCACATATAAAAACAGGCAGGATGATAAGGTGCAAACATATGGGTTAGTATAGAATGCCATGACTCTAAGAGGTGCAGCTAATTCACTCTTGATATGGGGGCAGGAGGAGAGAGAAAACCTTCCCAAAGGATGTAAAGCATAAAATAAGAACCCAAGAATAAATAACATTAACAGGGTAAAGATGGAGAACATTTGCATTTTGTTTCACTCATTCACTCATTTAATAAGTGTTGTTATAACCCAGGCACTGTTATAGGCACTTGAGAATCAACAGGAAAAAAAAAAACTAGACTAAAATCCCTGTCCTCCAGGAATTTACACACCAATGTGGAGATAGACTATGAACAGACAAGCAAGTAAATATATATTTCCCTATGGTAGGAGGCCAGCGTTAGCCTCACTGAGAAGGTGAAATATGAGCAAAGATGCAAAGGAGGTAAGAGTATGATCCATGAGGAAGAGTATGATCTTCCAGGCAGCAGGAATAGCAAGAGCAAAGTCCTTGAGGTGGAAGTTTGTATGACATGTTCAAGGTCAGTGCATCTGCAGTGAAGTAAGTAACGGGGAGACTAGCAAGAGGTAAGGTCAGAAAGGTGAAGAGAAGCCAGTTTGGGAGCCCTCTGTAAGCCATTGTGAGGGCTTTGACTTTTATAGTGAAGGAGAAGGAGAAGTATTAGGACTTTTGGGTGGAGAATTGAATCAATCTGACTTAAGATGATCAATCTGGCTGTTGATTTGAGAAAAGAAAGTGGTGAGGGAACAGGAACGGCATAGAATCAGGCAGAACAACTAAGAGGCTATAACAGGGTGTATAATACTGCAGGCTAAAATGATGGCGTATAGTCCAGGGAGGTAGCAGTAGAGGTGGTGAGTAATGATTCAATTCTAGATATATGTTAGCAGTAGATTTTACACGATTTCCTGACAGATTTAATTTGGGATGAGAAGAAAGAGAGGGACCAAGATAACTTCAATAATTTGGTCTGAGCAACTGGGTGGATGGATTTTCCATTTCCTAATATGGGAAAGCCTGTGAGAGAGGAAGGTTTCGCCATAGAATGGGAGATCAAAAGTTCAGTTTTGGACATGGTAAGTTTGAGTTGCGTGGTAGACATCTAAGAGGAGATGCCCACTTAGATTTGGTCTCTGTCAGACCAGCCACTGGAAAAAAACAACATGGAGAGCAATGGTGACCGAAACAAGACTAGATTCAGTGGAGAGGTGGGGATGGAAGGAGGCCTGATTAGAGAGGGTTCAAGAAGAAAAGTATTGCAACTTTATGATAGGGAAAGTAATGGTATGTGTTTCTAGTCATAGAATTCTGCATTAAGACCATACCAGAAAACATTACTAATAAACTACTTTTCTTGCTAGTGAAATATAGTCAACTCCAAGATAAAAAGGTAATTCTCATTGTCACAAAGGTAGTCAAAAAATGTCTCATAAATTTTTTTAAAAAAATGAAATGTACCATTTAAGTATCTTTTCATTGGGAATTTAGTAAACGGAGACTTTAGTAACCACATTTTAAGATGATAGAAAGCAAAAGTTTTTAATAAATTAAACAGAAAAATTAGATAAAACACACTAGCTCAAGAAATCATGAAAAAAAATCTCATATACTACATGGTGCTGATCAATAAATTTGAATATATTTTTCTCTAAAGTGAGAAATAATAAGAGGAAAGGACTTGGACACAGAAAGTATAAATAATTATCTCAAGTAGTTTTGCTCTAAAGTGGAATAGAGAAATGAGATGATATACAGAGTGAAATATGGACTCAAGATGGGGATTTATAAGATGAGAAAAAGTACAGCATATTTTTGCACTGATGTGAATAACCTAATAGTGAGAGAAAAGTTTGTGTTTAAAGTAGAGCGGGTGGCTGAAGCAACAGCTTTGAGTTGGCAAGAGAGGATGAGATCTAGTACATCAGTGGAAAGATAAGGTTTTAACTGAAGCACAGTCAGTTCACTGACAAAAACAGGAGGAAAGACAATGTATATGGGTACAAATGCAGATGGATTGGTTGTTGCAGTGGTAGTAGTTTTTATAATCTCTATTTTGATTGTTTCTATTTTCTCAGTAAGATGGGAAGAAAGGTCATCAGCTGAGAGGAAGGATAGTGGAGGTGGGGTTGAGGGTGTTTTGAACAGATGGGAGAAGGTCTGAAAAAGTCATTTAGAAGACTAGGAAAGCAAATGGATTAGTGTAATAGAATTGCCTGGAAACACTAAGAAGATAGCTGGGTTAGTGATGACAAACTTAGATTGAACTTCAATGTAGCACGCATTTTTTTCTAGACATGCTCAGTTCCATAGGTATAGGCACATAGTAAGCAGAAAATTCGGTTTGACCAAGTCTGGGTTTTTACGAGGTGAATATGAAAGAGCGAGAAAGGGGCAAGGGAGTAAGCAGTTGAGTCCGAAAATGACTGGTTATAGTGATGGACTGTGGAATATGAGTGGATAACTGGCAATTGAGAACGTGAGTGAAAATGTGAGAAAAAAAATGAGTAAACTGAAAAGGCATAAAATAAGAGAATTGCAGGTGCTGGTGAGTTTGAAGAATCTTTGGAATTGGTGTCCTTGAGGAAGTGAACTAAAGAGATAAATAGTGGTTGGAGAATGGTCTCCTTGAAATTGTGATTATAGATAGGTTGAAGTTATTAACAATGATAAGGTCAAGGTTATAACATTGGGATTGAGGGATTGAGGTAGAGTGGAAGATGACATAACTGAAAGAGAGAAGACTAAGGAATTGACAGACTAGGGTAGTGAAAATACTGAAATCACCTAGAAATGTTTTATAGGAACTAATATAAACCACAACCTTCTGTCTGCAAGACCTGACTATCAAAGTATAGATGATGTCCAGCTACTATCTGTTGAATTAACAGGCAAAATGAAATTTTATTATATAAGAAAGCTTGAAATTCAATGATAATGCACATCAACGTTAGTCTTATATTCCTGGTTTCTTATGGTTTCTGTGTGTGTGTGTGTTTGTGTGTCAATGTATTGTTCTTCCAGTAAAGTTTCTTTAGGTAGTCAATTGAGCTGATTAGAGCTGAAAAGATGAAAAGAGTCTGAGGACAAGATGCACTTGATAAGCAGGAAAGAGGCATTACAAGGTTTAGACAACTAAGTTCTTCTTATTGCAAAACTTGCTTCCTTATTTTGTTTATTACATTGGACAGAAAAGAAATCAAAACAGAAAAATTGCTTATATGGGACCATCTATTCAATGGAATTGGTTGTAATGAGAAAAAAATTATCTTTCTATCACATGATAGAAAAATAATTGTGTTATACAGAACTATATCACAGAATAGTATCATTACACAGTTCTTCTCTTTGAAGCAATTTATTGCATGAATGGTAAGTTATTTAGATATTAACATCAAAAAGGCAGAAGTGTGGCAAATTTCAGAATATAAGTAAATGAGTGGGGAAAAAATCAAACTGATACTACTGCTATCACCAAGAGAAATAAGACCTTTCTCAGTCCAATCTAAACATAGTTTTTTTGTTTTGTTTTTTCCTAGGGTGCAGTAGACATGACATAATTTTTAAGGTCTCAATTATGTATTATTCTTGTATACCAGCTGAGACCAATTTTAAAAATGTATCTAGCTAGTATAATTAAAGTTATTTTTGGTCTGACTAATTATAGTGTATAGTATATGAAGAAACTGTTATTTTAAAGTGTCATCTGTCTACACGGAAATAAATTGTAATTTATTATTTTTGAATCAAGGAAATACAACATAAATCTCCAATAAATGAAGCTTCTGGAGCCTGAGTCCATCACAAAAGATCCTGAGGTCTAGAGTTTGGCACCCATAACGTGTTTCTGCTGTAAAAGCATCACACAGAGGGCTAGTGGAGAAGAGCGGAAGTGTAAGTACCCAGACAAGGTAGGAGGCTAATGTGGTGGTTGTCTATGGAGCAAATTATGTGACTGGAGTCAAAGCAGTGGCAGTGAAAATGGGCAGATGTCAATGAATTTACATAATTCATTCAATCAACATGATCTGGTGATAGATTAGATTTCAATTAAAATTGAATATTCCAAAAGAAGACTTGCAAAAACTCCAAGAAAGTAATACTTTTAAATCTAGTGTTATGAAATTAATGCAACACTCTGAATGTACTACTTGGAAAAATTGTCTCAATTCTTTTTATGGGACATAGTTCTAAAGGTTCCCAAACTCACTAATAACATTTTCAAGTAAGTATAATCAGGACTTACCTTAGGAGCTGAGGGAGTAGGAAGACCACGTGGTGATGTCTCAAAGAATACCCCTCCCATCACACCCCCAAAACTTGGTTCTCTAAAATTTCACTATTAGTGATGCCTTCAGGCATCTGTGGCACTATGAGGACCCGAGCTGATATGAACCTCCTTTCCCCAACTACCCACATACGAACACATATATGCTTACTATAAACATGAAGAAATAAACCTCCATGAAAGAATGTGAGCAGATATATAAGATGGGGGAGAATCAAAATCTCTAGAACTGGAAATAATAGAACAATTTGAAATTGAGTTTAAAATCACGAAGAGATGGGTTTCATTTAACCTAAAGTAAATTCAGTTCTCAATTAAAATGCAAATAACCCTGGAAAGTATAATATCGTTATCATCTAAAAATGGAAAATATTGTTAGACAGACTTTAGTTCATTGAATTGGATTACCCACCATAGGCCATGCGTGAACAGCTATTCTTGTCTTTTTCTCTTTATTTGTATTATATTTAACCTCCCTGAACTGAACAACCAACTCTAGAACCAGAACAATGACAACAATTCACACCCACCTATGTATTATTTTCTTATCTCATTGCCTTTAATTTGCTTATCAGATGATTGAGAGTTGAAGTATATGAGACTGAGATAAAGAATAGCTACTTGAGATTAGGAACAGGAGAAGAGCTTTTGGGGAATAATGAAGAAGTAGGAGAAAAAAAGCAAATTTTGTATACCTCACAATTCAGTCAAGGGTTTCCTGGATACTTTATATTAACACTTCAGTCAATACATATATGACAACTAATTCAAATGACAGAGAAATTAAAGTTCATTCTCCAAATTCTCTTTTTCTGCAAAATCATGAATAGAAATTAAAATAAGAGTGGTAGTGAAATTTTCATTCAAAGAATTTCCTAGAAATAGTAAACCACAGACATTCATTTAGCTAGTCTAGCCTCAATGAGATTTCCCCTCTGACAAGTACACTATTTCAACTACAGTATTATCTTTGCACATACATAACCCCCACTGATTCCAATAAGAACCATATCACTATAAAAAATAAAATTTCCCACATCTAGGAATCTTTTTATATAGTTACGTGTTTCAAATAGTCTCACCTGGATTTGCTATAACCAAAAATTCTTAAAATGAGAACTGCAAATATATCTATCTACCATAATTCAGTCTGGAGATTTATGAAGGCAATGTTTTACATTTAAAGTCACAAGCAATTAAATGTCATTTTTATCATTTATATATAAATGTCATTTCCCACACTAAGTCAAGAAAAAAGCCTAAAATAAAAATGTTCAAATTTATCCACAAGCAGAAATTACCAAGCAGACTTTTTTTTTTAGAACACAAAGGTATGACCCATAGAATTTCCTTTTGGGGTAATAAAAAATATTTTTTATTCATGGAGTATATACTTTAACCCTTGAGAAAGATAAAATATCTTCCAAGATTTCACGTTAAAAGGGGGCTATTTTCAGTTCATATATATAACTGTACATGCTTATACCTGAATAGGCACCCTTCTTATATTGCTTAGTATCCAAGTATCATGGCTGGAAAAATGGGAGGGTAGTTGAACCTATTTTTGTTATTCTTCATGGTGATAGTCACATTTTATAAAATGACCTCCAGTTTTAAATTTTTTAAAGTAATAGTCATTTTTGCATTGTTACTTTAAAGTTTCATTGTATCATTCCTAGCCTCTGTCAAAACAAATACAACTGCACATGAGAGAAGGATGGAAGCTTATGTCACTCCCCTGTGATAACAGGACACCATTCGACACAGTGATGAGCACTACACAGAGAAATCAATGGAGAAAACAACATTACTGCAAAATAGCAAGTTAGTTACTCCACTCAGGAAAAAACTGGATTAAATTTTAGTCAGTACACATAAAACATAACTTAGCAGTACAGTTCAATATTTATAGAGGAGTATAAAATAAATAAAAGTTATAAATCCTAAATACCTAATCTATTACTGCTCTAGAAAAAATTGTGGAAAAGGTACGATGTATTTTCATCCCTTTTATACATACATATATGTATGTATATACACATACATATACCATATATATATATACACACACACTTATCCCTTCTTCATCATATAGATACATATCATACATATATATCCATCTTCATCTTCCTCTTCACTTCTATTCCTTTTAAACCTTGGTAGCCACGTGCTACCCTTTTCTCAGCCCATTTGCCTTGACTTTGCCAAAAAATGTCATGTAATGCCTCACTTCTACAATGTCTTCTTATTCCCTATTCGCTACAAACTCCCAAAAAATCTTAGAAATTGAGGTCTTAAAACCTAAAACTAAAATAATGTAATGTTTTGCCTCTCCACTAGTGTGTTTTAAAAAGGAAGCTTCATTTTATTCTCCCAATGAAATTTTAAGAAGAAATGATTCATTCTATTCTTCCAAAGGAAAAAAAAACTCTATAATGGTGGGATTTTAAGTAAATATTTAAGAAAAAATTAAAAGTAAGTAAAAAAGTAATAAAGTACAAAATTTAATTAAAAATGCTAGGCAGCTGTCTAGTGTGTATGTTTTTAAGACTTTCCCTGGATATAAGCTCCAAGAAGGATCTTTCATGCATCCTATGTGATACTCTTTATGTTTTTTTCAAATCCAAGTTTCTTCATATTCCTAACCTTACCTAATCATCATCAAACTAGTAGAAATATCTCATCATCTTCCTAGGATAACAATTTATATCCTTTCCAGGCCTATCGGCTCTCCAAATTACATTCAGAGAATTGTTTTTTTCTAAATGCAAAACTGATAACATCCAGTACTTAAAATGTCTTCCCACTCTTCTTACAATACAAAACATACTCCTACTCTACAAAGACCTACCCCTACTGCCTTATCTCCTACATGTTCTCCCTTGCTCCCTCTGTCCCAGCCACAATAGCATCTTTCCCTCCTGCTCATCAGGTTCTCCCTACCACCAAGTTAATATTTAATCATCCATGTCATCTCAGACCACCTATCACTTCTTCAGGGAAGCCATTCACTACCTCCCAAACCATGTCAACCTCCTCCCTATGATAAGCACAGGAAATGTCACATACCGCCCCTTCATAGCACTAGACACAGTACGAACTATAAATACATTTGCATGATTATTTGACTAATATCTTTCTCAACCACCATTCTGTAAAATTCACAAAGGCATGACCCTTGTTTCTTTGCTCACCAACTCATCCCTAATTTCCAGCATTGTGCCTGCACAGAGTAGGTGCTCCCTAGATATCTGTTGAATGAATGAATGGTTCTGATGCATAATAGGAAATACCACCTCACCAACAAACTAAAGCCTGAACTTTGATGCTTTGGCACACCTTTCAACTCAGTCTAACAAATATTGATTTTTTTTCATCTACTTTGTAGCCAGCACAAAGGTGAATAAGACAGCTTCTTCTCCCAATAGCCTTGAGGTCTGAAAGTACTGGATGGTGTATAATAAAAATGCGACAACAACAACTAAGAAGCGGACTGCTTAATACAAGTCAGCAACTGTTCTAAGAAATAAATACATACGACCTGTACAACAACCCTACAAGGGAGGTACTATCATTAACTTGTACAAGACCACACAGGTAATAAACGGAGGAATCAGTTTCCTGACTCCAGGTGATCTGTGTCCAGAGCCATTGCTCTTAGCATCAATACAACACTACCTCTTGTGAGAATGATATGATAAGAAGATAACAAAGTCATGTAAAAAGTTCTACAAAAACCCACAGGGTAGGAAACTTGCAGAGGCACAATATTTCATTGGGCTTTGAATGATGAGTAAGAGATGCTCACCAGGAAAAACATGTGCAAGAAAGAGGACAATCTAGGCAAAGAGAATAGTAGAAAACAAATGACAAAGTCTTAAATGTGCATTTATGTTTAAGGATCAACCAAATAGATCAGAGGGAGAGCTAGAAATCAGATGAAAATTAACTTGAGGCCAAGATCTGAAGGACTCTGAGTCCTAGGCTAAAGAGCTTTAACTTTATTTTGTAGACAATGAGATAGCACTGAAAGATTTTAGTCAGATATTGCTATTATGGGAATGATGTTTGGCAAAATCAGTTTTAGACAGGACGCAAGAATATTGCTTGTTCGTTGGCCTCTTCACGACATCATTTCCACCACTACCTTCAAATTCCACCTCAACTATCAGTTCCTTCAGAAAGCCTTCCCTAACCACCTTTCCTCAACCAGGTCAGATTCTCCCTTGTATTTTTTAAAATTATTTATTTATTCTCATAGCTCCTCTGAGGTTTTATTCTAACACCTACCACAGCTTGTAATTATGTTCCCGGAGTGATCCAGGGTCATGAGCTAAGAAAGGGCATGCATATAAAACTGGGAGTCATCAGTAGTTGAAGCCACAGGAATAAATGAGATAGACAAAGAAAAATATGACAAATGGAAGAAAAAGAAGCAGAGGTGAGATACCAGTAGAACACCATCATACTGAGTTTAGGCAGAAGAAGTAGACCCAGAGAAAATATTCCCAAAAAGGATCCAGGGCGGCAGAAAGTAAACTAGGAGAGAGGTGCGACATGGTAGGCAGGAGCTGAGATAACATCAAGGAGGTGTTGGTCTGGAGTGACAGATGCTATACAGAGATCAGGTTAAGATGAAGATAAAAACAGCAGTGGACTTGGCTTTTCCCAGAAGAACTCCAATAACATGGTGGGAGGAAATCAGATAGATATTTAAAGATTGAGAAGTAAAAGCAGTGAACAGAGACTATATCTTAAAGAAATTCCGTGGTAAAGATAACCATAGGATGTCTTGTGGAATCTGAGTTGAGAGTAAGCTTGTTCTGACACTAAAGGAGAACAATCTCAGTTTACTGATTTCAAGTAATTCCTTAGGGTTTTTGTGATAACTCAGTTTAATACTTCCTTCCATGGGAAATGGTCTTTCAAAATCCTACCAAAAGATCTTTGCATCCACATTTTCTCTCATACTCCCTTCAAGAAGTTAACAACATTAACCTACTCTTTTTTCCCACACATTGTCCACTTCATCACCCAAGCTTATGCTTCCCACTAGAGTTTTATCAATTCTGCACCAGATTCAATTCTCAGTAAATGAAGAACAGTTATTCAGCATCTCTTATTTGCCTGTTTCTATCTGGAAAAAAGAAAAGAACCACCTAAGTAAAGGAAATTTGCAATTTTGACTCACTTGATAAGTGAGCATGTGGTGCAAATCTTAAAGGAGGCATCAGTTTTAAAATTAACTTGCCTTTTATGGCATTAATGTAAACTATTTGATGGGCAAGGTGGCCCTGCCTACAGCTTGGGTTTTCAATATGAGATAAAAATCATCGAGGTAGGTAATTTTTATCTCATATCCTCAATCAAAATACAAAGCATAATACTTTATTTTCCCCTTATTTAAAAAATCACCTGCTGCACTGATATCTGCAAAATCTCAAAACAAGTTTCAAATGTTGATAAAATTAGATTCTGACCTACAATGCTCTTGAATAAAATTGTGGTTTTGTCAACACCATACAAATTTGACTCATTCATCCAGGGCTAAGCATTTAACAATATAAAAATAGTGAGACAGGAGCCGGCCCCCTGGCCGAGTGGTTAAGTTCACGTGATCTGCTTCGGCAGCCCAGGGTTTCACTGGTTCAGACCCTGGACGCAGACAATGGCACCGCTCATCAGGCCATGCTGAGGTGGCATCCCACATGCCACAACCAGAGGCACTCACAACTAGAATATACAACTATGTATGGGTGGGCTTTGGGGAGAATAAGAAAAAAAAAGAAAAATAGTGAGACAGGGATTACATCATGGCCTTTTATAAAATCAGTCATCCTTGATCAAGAATAATTAATAATAGACCCAAAACATAAAAGTATTTCAAATTATGTATCATGTTGTAAAATATTGGGCAGTTAGGCAAAACTGAGCAGAACCAAGACACTGAATTATAAACTTAGCAAAATGATCAGAATAATTAAAATTCATCCTGAAAAATGAATAAACAATATTTTCCAAGCCACTGCACTTCATATGCTTTGTTTTCTCTATTATGTTATAAATAAGAAAAAATAAAATGGATAAATACATCAAAAATGGTGCCATCTTTGAACCAGAAATTGTTTTGTGTTTACAAATGTTGAGACAAGTTCAAACTGTTAAGAAAACTCTTAGAACCCTATCCAAAGTTATATGAATAGATATTTTTTAAATTGTTAGTTAACTTTAATAAATTAATTTCAATTTATATATACTTACATTTATTTATATTTATATATAAATTGAAATTAATAAGGAATACAGTTTTAATTATAAAAGTAAGCACCTACTGAGAAAAATTGAGTGCACTAGTAAGCACAATGCATCAATTCCATTTTTAGTACTTTTGTTCACATTTTAAATAATTTAAAAATTCAATAAGCAATAACTCATCTTGTAAATACGAATGTCCAAGAGCAGTAAAAGCTAAGCTAGAGTTATGAGGGCTCAAGTTATCTTTCAAACTATCAGAAAGGTTGACTGTTAATGCACTGATCTGTACTTGCTGTGACCACACATTTTACAAGCTTCAGTATGCTTTATTAAAACCCCCAGTTTTAGAACAATCAGGTTTAGATAGCTGTCATTTCAGGAGTTATTTGTCCACAGTTTATTTAGGTAAATAAGATCACCTTCCATTTGGTTATTCCAGTAATTTTGAGGACTTAGAAGATCCAGGAAATCTAAAGTGCCACAGTGAGCAAGTAGGCGGCCTGATGGAGGAAAAAAGAGGTTTTAAAAAAAGAACTAAAATCACTTCCTGTGGTTAACGTTTTAGAACCTAGTCCAGAACAGTCTGTACCAATATTGTGGGTTTCTTGGTATCTTATTTATGAGCATCGGAAGCAGACCTGCACTGGTGCCATGCTTTGAGTAGAATGCACGTGTGAGACAGATGGAACTTGCATTTTTATCAGATGTAATTAAAGATAGTGAATATACTGCCAAATACCACAAATATTAAACCAATTTAGAGTAAATTTACTATTGCTTTGACAGCAGTTTCAACAAAATAGCTGGTTATTCCAACAAAAAAGAAGATTGAACATATTGAACTAGTAGAAATATTTCAATTTAAAATGATAGTTTGATATAGTCTAATTTAATGAATACAGTACAACCTACACAGATTTAAACTTAAGGATTTTATTTTAGTAAAGTACATCAGGCTCTCATATGTGAAAAATTAGGAAACAGTCTTTAAATGAGCTCTCCCAAGGAGAAATTACTAAGTCAGAAGAGAACTGACTTTCCATACAGTGGAGGAAGGCCACGCAAAGGAGGCTGACCATTAGGATACATTCTCTCATGGTTTCCTACCATCTTCTTCCGGGAATACTTTCTCAATGATCCCAAATGCTTCAGAGAGATTAGCCAGGACAGCAGTAGTAAAAGACCAATGGACTGATTAACTAGAAGTCACTGGTGATGCTGGCAAGGGCAATTTTAGTTGAGATGAGGTTCAATGCAGACTGCAGTAATCTGAGAACTAAATAGAAGTTTAGCTAAGGGTCCCCCAAAATTAAAATATGAATTTATTTTAAAACAAAAATGCATAAGCTTATCCTTCAAACAACAAAAAATGAAGTCAATAAAATAAGTGGGTTTCTAAATTCCATAGAGCTAGGCTGGCTGTTAATGGCTACTTCATATAAATAAAATATGAGATGTAAAATGGCAAGATTTAGTAAGAAGTTTTGAGAGACGTTTTACCACGATACTCTAGGATGGGAGTTTTAATCAGAGAAATATTGATTTTATGCTTATTATTTATCTTCAGAAAAAAGCTATCAGGAGGAGAGAGAACTAAAATGGCCAAAGTAGCTCCTGTGCCTAAACCCCAACATACACCCACCCGCTAAAATTAATACAAACTAAACAAAAAATATTGAAAATGGGTTAATTCCCTTATTAACCAGCAGCAATTTTCCGCTTAGGTGAATTTTTTAAAAACTCATACATACAGTTAATAAGAGACATACCTAAATCAAAACAGAAAAAGGTAAAAACTAAACAGATGAAAAAAGTATATGAGGCAAATGCTAGCGATATGTAGAGTAATGCAGAAATGTTAATGTCAGAACCCTTAGATTCAAGGTTAAATCATTACACGGTAAAAATAACATCTATCACGGTTTTAGAAAGCAAATTCAAATTTGAAGCATATCATGATTATTATTATACTATATTAGAAGAAGAAAATAATGTATCTAGTGAAATATAAAGTACAATAAAAATCCTAAACTAAACATGGCAAATTCATATGATGACAGTGGCATTAAAAATTATGTTACACGGGGCTGGCCCCGTGGCCAAGTGGTTAAGTTCGCATGCTCTGCTGCAGGTGGCCCAATGTTTCGTTGGTTCGAATCCTGGGCGCGGACATGGCACTGCTCATCAAGCCACGCTGAGGCAGCGTTCCCACATGCCACAACTAGAAGGACCCACAACAAAGAATATACAACTGTATACTGGGGGGCTTTGGAGAGAAAAAAGGAAAAAAATAAAATATTTAAAAAAAAAATTATGTTACATGATATCCCAATCTTGAAGGGTTATCTGTAGCCCAATGTTCAATGAAACATTATTCACAATAGTCAAGGTATGGCAACAATCTAAGAGTCCTTCAATGGAAGAACGGATATAGAAAACGTGGTTTATATGTACAATGGAATATTATTGAGTCTTAAAAAAGAAGGCAATCCTTGACATTTGCAACAACATGGATGAACCTGGAGGACATTATACTGTGAAATAAGCCAGACAGAGAAAGACAAATACTGCATAGTGTCACTTATGTGTAGAATCTAAAAAAAAAAGTTAAACTCTGGAAACAAAGAGTAGAATGATGGTTTCCGGGGGCTGGATTATGGGGCAAATAGGGAGAGGCTAGGAAAAGAGTATAATCTTTTGGTTATAAGATAAATAAGGTCTGAGGAACTAATGTATAACATGGTGACTATAGTTAATAATACTGTATTAAATAATTGAAATTTGCTAAGAGAGTAGAACTTAAGTGTTCTAACCCAAAAAAAATGGTCAATATGTGAGGTGATGATTAACTTGATGGTGGGAATCCTTTCACAATGTACACTTAAATCATCCTGTTGTATACTTTAAATATCTTACAATTTACTTCTCAGTTAGACTTCAATAAAGCTTAAAAAATTACATTACAAAGTATATCAAATCATCATGTTGTACACTTTAAATATATATAATTTTTATTAAAAATATATTTTATAAATAAGTTACAGAAAAATATTCAACGACTTTGAACAGGGTTCATAATATGCTATTAGCTTAAAAAGCAGGTGTCAAACTGGGATGTATGGTATGGTCCAAATTTTAATAGTACATAAAATATAGATTCACATATGTAAAAAATAATGAAGGGCAAGAAGTATACCAAAATACCAAAAGCAGTTGGCAGAATTACAGGCAATCTTTATCATTTTCGCTTATTTTTTATTTTCTATAATGAATATATATCACTTTTATAAAAAGTTACTTTTAGAATAGCAAGTATTGACTTTATTTGATAATCTATTCCTTAACTTTAAAATTTGCATGTTTCCATTTTATTTTGAGTGTCAAGTAAGAAAATCTACATACAAAGAAGCAACAAAAGTGACATGTTAATTAACAAAAATTTCATTACTGCTTTGAGAAAATTTAATTAAAGGAAAAATTTATATGAATTGTATGATTACTTGCATAGAAAATAAAGAAAATTTTCTCCTAAATGAAGCGAAAATGAGTAACTATATTTGGTTTTTTTACTCACATTAAAAAATTCACAATGACCAAGAATTGGCAGCTAAAGGTGCTTATAATGTTCCTTTATATCATTTCCTAAAATGTTATTTTAAATATGTGAGTAAAATTTGTTCTTATTGCAGATCCTTTTTTTTCTAGGAAAGTAAGCTATGGAAGTATACATTTCAGGAAGGAAATTAGAGTTCCAGCCAAATTAAATAGTTTTTCTTCTCCTTCCTCTTGCTACCTTCATCATAAAACATAAGTTAATACTGAATTTAAGCATTGTGGAGGAAGACCAACTCCATAAAATCTAGCAAAACTATACATGCCTTAAAAAATGAAACAAAATTTAGCATATAAACTGTGATCATTTTCTTTTAAAACATATGAGGTGAAACAGATACACATCTCTCTTTAATCCATAATTGAGAAAGTGCTGGACTTAGAGTCATATATAGTGAAATTAAGACTCATAATTGCCATAGATGATCACTTTGATTTTTTGGAGTCTACTACATACATTAATATATTCATTTGTTCCACAGATATTGACTATGTATATATTCTAGTCCCTAGAACACAGGGGTAGGATTAAAGCAATGGAAAAGAGAGAGAGGGAGACAGGCTATGTCCCAGCCCTCTTGAAGGTTTCATTTTAGTGGAGTCAAAGACAATAACAAATACATTAATAACTAAACAAGATAATTTTAAATTGTAGAGTTTTAAAAAAAAAAAGCTGTGAAGGAAATAAAATTGACGGAGGGTTAAGGAGCAGAAGGTGCCTTAATTAACTCAGGTGATCAAGGAAGACTTCTCAACATAACTGACCTTTGAGCTGAGACCTCAAGGATGAAAAGGAGTCACACATGTAGAACACGGAGCAGAACAATCCAAGCAGAGAGAACAGCAAGTTAGTAAAGTGGGAATGCATTTGTGGGGTGAGGAACAGAAAGGAGGCTAGGATGGCCAGAGGGTCATGAGCATACCAGCACAGTTAAGACTGCTCTGAGATACAGAGGGAAAGCTAGGTATCTGTCAGATCATGCAGGGACCAACAAGCCCTAAGTTTAGATTTTACTCTACATGTAAAGGAAAGCCAAGCAGAAATTTTAAGCAAGGAAGTCACGTGATCAGATGTCTGTCAAAAAAATTTTGTACTGCCTATTATGTGAAGTACTGTAGGAGGGCAAAAAAAGTAGGAACAGCTAGAGTGCTTTAATGGTGATGTGGTTTAGGATAGAGGAGTTGAGGATAATGGGAAGAGGAGCAGATTTGGATGAATATGGGCTTGGGAATCAAGCAAACTGTTAACTTCAAGAATATGATACAACCAGGTAGGAGGTATAGAAGAGAGAGTTAGATATACGGGGCTCAAGCTCAGAGAGAAGCCACAGCTGGAGATAAATTTAAGAGTCATCAGCATACAAGTAGTTTTAAAGCCATGAGAATGTCTGATGCATGCAGTTAGAGAAGATAATTATAAATACTATAGCCACCCTATGGGTTGGTGAGAGGCTACATAAGCATGTCTTTATTCTGAGGCTGTGACATCTGGAACCTTGTTGACACTGGAGAGGCTGCCCCTCCTTTGGCTAGCCCATTCCTAGAGATAGTAAAGGACTCCCCTGAAAGGGCACCTGCCTTTCACATGTAAGTCAATAAATTCAAAGCCCATACTCCCAACCATCTCTTTTATCAGGCTCACACTCCCAGCTACTATCCTGCTCAGGTACCAGACAACTAGAGACAGCCCTAAAACCCAGAGCCAAATGAAACTATTCAAATAAGCAACCAGTGTTATAGTACACCAAGCTGTATTTCTTTCTGGCTCATTTACACATTCTTCCAAGTCCCTCCACTTTCTCCTACAGAAAAACTCTCTGCCTTTGACCTCCTACTGGTCACAACTATCTTCCCTGGATCTCCCAAAGAACTAGTTTATCATGAGCCACAATATGCTTATTTACTTTTCACAAACATCCTTATCATTAATTCTTCTTGACGGTGGATTGTCAAAGATGTTAACCTATGAAAGTTGGTGAGAATGAACAGAAAAGTAAATTCCTCAAGATTATTACACACATATATGGGCTGTGTAATATTGGGTTTACATGAATACAACAAAATACTTCCTTAAATAGCAAAAGAAAATGGCTATATTACCCTTATGTCCTATTTATGAATGTTAACGATTGTAATTGTATGCATATTACATGTGCTGTCTTACATAACATGTATTTCAGATGAGTATTTTTTTAAAAGCTGAAGAAAGCTTATTATTGTTTAAGTGCTTTTATCAAATGACATTCAGAATTCTAAGTCCAATTTACTACAATTAGCAGACATTTAGTCCTATCCAAAATGTCCGTAAGACATTTGGTCCACACCAAAAGGTCCTTGATATTTGGTCCTGTCCAAAATGTTCATGAGCGTATCTGATCTATCCCAAATGGTTTTGGACAAGACCAAATGTCCTGCAAGGATTTACTACCTCTATTTTTATGAACATATTAAGCTTACAGAGAACCTGGTGTACAGCCTATATTAATTCTATTTTTAAACCATGAAATTATGGGTAATATTATTATTAAACAAATGATAGAGGTATCATCTAGTCAAAAGTGACAGTACATGAGATTACTCTCTGAATTTCCTCTCATCCTCTAATATCTGTTCATTGTCAGAGAAAAAAGAAAAGGCAATGAGAGCCAGTACTGAGTTTACTGTAAAAAGTTTAATATGTACTTTCTTATTGATCTAGTATATATTTCTGGTAAAAGAATTTCAAGCATCATAAAACCTTTCCTTAAATTCTTTATTCCCAGATAGAGTTACCACCTGTGCAGGTATAGAGCCATTTTACAAGATTCTCTGACTCTTCTACTTCTTTTACCACTATCCAGTTTTAGATAGTAATCCTTTCTCATATTATCACCCAAAACATGTGTCCCCATATTTTCAAATAATGTCATATATACAGAACACAAAACATTCTGTCTTTTCACTTCTTGAAATGGGATCTCTAAAATAAATGTTCGATATTGAATATTAGCCATGTACCAGGTCCTAAATATAAACCAGGCTCATACTGGAAAATTCTTAGATGTACAGAATAAATGGGGGAAAAATACATTGTTAACTGGTAACAATATATATATAATCATTCAAATATATTTTCTATTTTCAGGTTTAGAAGTAGGAACACCCATATTTTAGCCCCAGCTCTGCTACTAATTAGCACTTAATTTTTAAACAAGTCACTTTTAAGCCCTTGGGGTCATGCATGGTTTCCTCCATCTGTAAAATAAGGAAATAGAGACTAGGTCTCCAAGTTTCCTTCCAGTTTTAAATTTTTATCCACATTTAGTGGCTACAGTTAGTAACAAAATTCTCTCAAGAAAAAAATTTCATATTAACAGAATTTTTCATATGTACTTTGAAAAGCCAGTAAAATAGATGAATTGGCTCTTCGAACAGTTTTTAAAAAATGCCTTAAGCTAGATTGACTGCAATATCTGCAGTGAGTCTCATTCTGTTAATTTAAAAAGTCAATAGCTCACTCATATATATAGATCTTAAAATATTATGTTATTTGCTACGAGTTTTAGGGGGATTTAACTGGTGGAATTGATAATTTTAGCCCATTGTTTTGTTTTTGCCGCATATGGAGATTTTCCAGAAACAACCAGCTATGAACTTCACAAAAGCATCATCATTTCAGTGAAGTACTGGCATCCTTGTCTAGACTATTTGTCTTTGCAAGTCAGACCTAAAATTCTCAGAACATCTGTTAGCTGCCTCTGCTGATACTAAGCTTTTTCAAGAACATGTTGCCTCTTTTTAGAAGTATCTATGACTGTGTTTTCCCAGTGGCCATGCATGACGATATCATTGTCTTAGAATGCGGCATTTTTGCTTTCATGGCTTACAGAGACCAGTAGTCTAAAACCATGTCTGCTGGACATTTTGATACCTTTCCAGCGATAATGAATGCCTTTTTGGCCATCAGTTGACCTTTAACAATAGCACTTACTTAGTGAAATGATTTACAACCTAAATTAATACAGAATGATTTTTTAATTCATGGACAAATGTATTTTATATTGCACTCTTTGTGGACTGAGTTGAGCTATAAATAATCAGAACAAACTCAATAACAGAACTTCAGAGAATTTTCTACACACTGCAATTGGAAATTCATCTTGATGGGAATGTAGTATTTGGAGAATGTAATATTTTGAAACAATCCAATAAACTACAACCAGCAGCATCTTCACGATATCCACTTAGACACCTTTATCCTTGAAGTATTATGCAATCCAAAAGAAAGTAGGGGGATAATTTTCGAAGAAAGAACACAGTTAAAAGTTTTGCATTAATTTGTTTTTAAGGAAAATGCCCTAGTACATGAGGAAAAGAATATATCAACTAGGTATTGCCCAGGTCTACAATAAATTGCTACAGCTGAGTATAACAATAAAAAAAAAAATTTGGATACAACCATTAGCAGATACTTGGCCAGCAGAAATCAGAACATATGTTTTAGCTCTATGGCAATAGGCTGTCAACTTTTTGTCACTTGGTTCTCTTAAGGCTTCCCAAAATGTGTTAATGTTCCCAGTGTCACTTAATTCAATTAGTACCAATATAAAGATTTTTCAAGATGTAGTCTAACTTTATTGAACTAAACAAGTTTATTGGACTAAAGTGATGTGGCTCTTTATAACGGTGCAGTAAGTTCTACATGGCTGCTTAACACTAAAATATCCTGTTTGAATTTATTTAATTATGGATTTTTTTTACAATGCTCTCTATTATTCAAAATAACAAGTTTTCATAACAAATAATTCACTACTTTATCAGTCTGTGGTAAATGTTTGTACTTTTGACTAGAAATGTGTCCTGGGATTACTTAATGCTCAAAAGACCAATTTATGACAGAAACATTCATTTCAAGTCTAATTTGGCATTTTCCCACAGTCTGCTCCACAGAATATGAAAGTATTTTATCTGCTATTCTTATGCACATTAGCATACTAAATGGTCTGAGAAATTTTGCAATAAAGAAGTCAGTTTGATTTTCTTTAACCCAGCATTTCTTAAATTTATTTGACTATGGAATCTTACATCCCATAAAAGAGATTAACCTCATGTAGAAAGTACTTTAAAACTTTGGGATGGAAAAGATATCTCCAAGTCTTCTTTGTATACTTCATTTTTAATTCTTAAATAATTTGTTTTCAAATCTATATTTTTTTCACTTTAAGCCCCCTACGTTTCATTTTTTTAAGAGAGGTTATTGATAAAGTAGCAACCTTAACTTCAACTTTTACATAATTTAATTCAATGCGGTAAATATTCACTAAGGTACTGTGCTTGGCACTCTAAAACTGTTATATCATCCCTCAGTTTTCACTTTGGTAGACTAAGTAGACCAAAGTCCTACTTTTTTTTTCCTTATAAATCACAATTTATACCCATCTGATTACTCTTCTGGAGCCCCACCTTTTCAAAAATATCTGCCACCATTTTGAATTGTGATAATCAACACTAGGCATATCAGTCTAACCAATGTAACATACTCCATGAATCTGGAGCCACCTCAAAGATCGAGACTTGTGTAATATTATTGCAGCGCATTCCCTTGTGAAAGTGGAATTCTTTGACAATTTTGTGTGCAGTCACCACATCAACATCCTCTCCCGCCCTCCACCACAATACGGATTTTGTTGCCAGGGCACTCCACTATAGCAATGTCTTTCTAAACAAAGTATTTAAGCTTCATAAATATATGATAACAAATAAATTAAGACAAGGAGTTAAACTTTCATCTAAGGAACATATAAGGAATTAGAATCAACTCATATCCAACTATTGCATTCAGAAACAAAACAGTTTCACCGGGTGTACATATTTATCAGGACTTAAAAATTAAGTCAGTCTCCTTTTGGCATTGAATTGCCAGTGAAGTTTTTTTCCATTTAGGCTTAATATTGTTTTCCAAAATATGTAACAGATTTTTTATTTGATCAATTGCTTACTAAAAATATTTGTACTGATAATAGCTCATTAACTACTTGAGCTGCTAAAGGATTATGCTCACGGAAAAAAAAGAATTTTTAAATTTTGATTTATATGCATTGTTATTCTACACAAGTATTATAGGGTGATAAATAAAAGACTATCAAACACAAAAAATTTACACTAGAATAAAATAAAATTCTATTAAGCCTAAATATGCCTAAGTTTATCTTTTAACAGTTTGAAGAGACTGACAGATCCAGGAACCTAAAGTGAAGTCTATAGATAACATCGAGAAACAGGGGTGGTGGCTGGTATAGTCTGAGGACATGATTTTCAAAGGTGGGCGATTGGGGAAGACAGAGGAAAATTGTCTGGAAACAGCAGTCCTAGGGGTATGAGGGTGTAAAACTCACCACCGCTCGAGAGAGCTGCAGGGAAGATGTCATCCTTGAGGACGAGCCAGCTGACAGTGAGAGGAGTGACCAGAGAACAGCTCCAGAGAGCACAGTGGACGAGATCCAGTAATTGGAAAGAGATGGGAGACAGAGTCAGAAAAGGAGAGGCACAAATGGGATGAAATTCCAGGAGACAAGGAATCCTGGAAATCCTGAGTTTCTGTATAGCTGACACAAATAGCAAAACAGAACATAATGAGATTAATCCAGATGCTATTGTGGAGAACCACTTGGACTCCCAGAGTTGGTATAGAGATTATTTTAAAGCGAAAATATTTAAACTAGAGAAGATGAAGAAAGAAATCTTATCTGAATTTCATTTATCTAACTAAAGTAGAGCCTCCCAAAAATAAAGCTACCATTAACCCCCCTCCATGGGAGTTTCCTGTGAATTCAGCTGCCATGAAGATAGACTGCCCATTCCCATTAGCATCAAAAAGGCCAACAGACCTTTCCATACTTTGGCATTGAAGCCCTGAATCAAACCTCCCCTGGTTAAGTTTGGTATATAGTTTTTATCTCTGCCTATTGAGTGCTCATCACTTAGCACTCCAGCTTGTACTCCAAACCCAGGAAAACATAAATGAAGCTTGTCATGAAGGCACAAGCGAACTTTGTCTTTTCTCCTGTGAATCTGTCTATTGTCAGCTAATTTTCTGGTCCCCAATCACTGGACCCAAGTTGGAAGAGGAAAAGTTTTCATCCCAACATTGTCAAGGCAGATAGTGGTGGTTGGTGAAGTTGTGACGGTTAAGGGGAAAGAAGAAATCGAGGAGAGGAGATCTTTCCAGGAACTTGCAGAATTCAAGAACTCCTTCATTATTCCTGCCATTGATGCTTTAGAGTTTGGAAGAGAGACAGCCTTATGTGGGTCTTGTTTTATACAATTCATCCATTAAAAGAATAGACCATTTGGTCTCACCAAGAACTACAAGAGTTTAGCAACCTCTTCTTAACTGACCTCTGGGACATCACATTCTCCTGGTTTCCACCTGCCTCACTGACTGCCTTTCTCAGTCTCTTTCCTAGATCCTCCTCCTCTCCTGATCTCTAAATTTTGGAGCGTCTAGGGCTCTGTCCTTGGCCCTCTTTATTTCCACCTCTCCCCCTGAGGGCTCTCAATTAGTCCCATAACTTTAAACACCAAATATTCATTGATGATTCTTACCTATTTCTAAATGTAAAACTTAGCCCTGACTTTGTCTTGTGTTCAAAATTCACATATCAACAGGTGACCTAACATCTTCACTTGGGTGACAGAAAGTATCTCAATTTTAACATGTCCAAAAACTATTCTTATTCCCTTCATGCCCCCAGAACAACCACCTCTTTCTCCATTTTCCTTATCTCCCCATCTCAGTAAACGGTCCCACCATTTACACAGTTGCTCAGGCCAAAGATAACTCAAGTATCTCAGCTGATTCTTCTCTTTCATTCACTCTGCACATCAAATCCATCAGTATATCCCGCCATTCTATTTCCAAAAAAATATGATTCCTAATCCTGGCACACTCCACCTCCTGCCCAGAACAAGCTCTTATCATTTCTTGCCTGGGATACCACAGTACCTATTAACTGGTTTCTGCCTGTTTCTGTTTCCCCCTATAATCTACCTTCCAAACAGCAGCCAGAGTGATGTTTTGAAACGCAATGTGTTCACATCTGTTTTAGCTCTAAGCTAAGTGCTTCCCAAAGTCTTCACATGGCCTCCAAGTCCCAGTCTGCACAGGCACCCACACAGGTCTTTAGCTTCACTCCTCTCACCTGCCCTCTGGCCCTCTGCTCCAGCCTCACAGGCTTTCTCACTACTCCTTTATATACCACCCTCCTTTATATACCTAGTGCCCCTCCCAGCCTTTTTTTTTTTTCTGCCTGGACCCTCCTGAATCTTTGCAGGGCTCACTCTTTCTCAGTTTTAAGTCTCTAGTGGGCTTTCCCTGAACACACAATATAAGATAACTTTCGCCACCTCAAGTCAACCCAGTCACCTCCTTGTTCTGCTGCATTGTCATCATAGGATCAATTCCAGGTGAAACTGCATTTCAAACTGATTTGTTTACTTGCTTATTACCTGTCTCCCTCACCAGAATATAAGCCCCATGAACAGGGATACTATGTCTAAATTTTTCATCCCTGTATCCCCAAAACCTCAAATGATAGTTCCATCAACAAATAATATTGCCAAATGAATTGATGAATAAATGTTCAATTTATAAATGTACTCTTTACATTTCTGTTACCTTACAAGTGGGGTTCTCTGCCTGATGCGCATCAAAAAGAACCGAATTATTATGGCGTCAGCTTTTGAGAAAAGGAAAGGCTTTATTGTGAGGTTGACTTGCAAGGAGACAGGAGGCATAAGTTCTCAGATCTGTGTCCCCAGTTCAGGATTTAGGGTGAAATTTAAGAGGTTGGGGAGAACAGGCAGGTATGTAGAAATGCTGGCGGGACAGGTTTTGATGGGAGGGCTTTAGGCATTTATGGTAAGATTTTAAACATTTACGGTAAGGTGTGGAAGGGGTTTGAACCCTGGATCTTCCTGGACAAGAGACTCCTCGCCTTTGATGAGAGACCAACTTTCAAGTTCCCCTTGTGTCTTGGTCCTTTGGATCCATAGAGGAGAGAATCTTTGGTTTCAGTGTCATTTCAGGTCAAGATTTCCTCTTCTAGCTACGTGGCTTTGCAAATTTTCTGAAAAAACAACTCAATCACTCTGCTGATAAGAGATGAGGCCCGTTTGAACTGGTCCTAGTGGTCCTGTGGTTGCATTTTCATTCCTTTTTGTTGCTTTAAATACTAAATCTCAACTTATACTGACTTATACAACTCAGTTTGTTTCTTCTTTGCATCCTGCAAAATATTTCTAACAGGACCCATTTCCTGAATCCCACTACAGGATATAAAACCATATATAAATAGTTATCATAGTATACTGATGGTGAGATGCAGAAAACTCTTTTAAAGTAAAACTTGAAGATATCTATTTTCCATCCCAGCCCACCGCGTCAAAGAAGAAAACTGAATTTGTCTTAGTTTGTTTGTTTTTGATAGATGAACAGAGCATTAATTAATACCTTATTAATTTCTAGATGTTCGGAAACCAACTTTAAATTTGTTGTACCATCCAGGAAATGTCCAGGTAGAAAAACCAGATTCTAATTACAATCTTATTTCTATTTTAAAACTAAGGAGTATTATTTGTCATGTCAATAACCTCACTTCTCAGTTTTTTGAAAAGATTCATAAGAAGTAAAAAATATATATAAAATCACATTTATCACATAAAATATGTACCCAAACATTATTGTTCAAATGAACACATTATTTTTCTTATTCTTATTACTCAGCATGTTCCTTTGCTTAATGAAAATGCTAACAATACAAAACTGGAGAAACCTGAGACGTAGCCAAAACATGATGAAAAATCAAATTTACTTTTTTTCCCAGCTTTATTGAGATATAATTGAATATAACACTGTGTAAGTTTAAGGTGTACAATGTGTTGATCTGATACACTTATATATTACAAAAGGATTACCACCTAGCATTAGCTAACACCTTCATCATGTCACATAATTTCCATATTTTTTGTGGTAGGAACATTTAAGATCTACTCTCTTAGCAACTTTCAAGTATATAATACAGTATTACTAACTATAATCACTATGCTGTACCTTAGATTTCCAGAACTTACTCATTAAATTAATTCATTAAATTAAGTTTATATTTATAAATTAAATTTATTCATTCAATTAAAAAATTGAATGAATATACTTTAAATAGTAAAAATATACTTTAAATAGTAAAAAGAGACCCACAACTAAGAATATACAACTACATACGGGGGGGCTTTGGGGAGAAAAAGGAAAAAAATAAAATCTTTAAATAGTAAAAAGAATGATTTATAATAAAAGTTTTAATAGTAGAAATTTTTAAACAGCAAAAAACTATTTAGTTTTAATGTAGTTCATAAACAATCTCTTTTTGGTAGTTTGTTGACTAAAACAAAATTCCTAATTTTTTTGAGCCGTGCTCTTTCTATTTTACCCAAAAGGGCATAGAATCTCTAAATAAATAAGGTATTCCATGAGGGGTAGTTCACCTCCCTAAAAAAGTTGCACAATGTAATTTTTTTTAAGCATCGGATCATTTAAACATATCAAAACTATAACATTTAAAATCAAACTTTAGAACCACTTGGGCCGGATTCATGATACTGGCCCTCAGACTTATTTTACTCAATTTGTTTTGCAGGAAGATGTTTTTTGTCTTGAGAATTCACACATGCTCCGCCTCCTGCCTAGAATATTCTTTACCCTGATCCTTCCCTGCTGGCCCCTCCTCATCTGCAGGTCTCTGATGGGCTGTATCTCCCTCTGCGCAGGCTTTTCTGGACCCATAGCACCTGGGTTAGGGGGCCCTCCTGTGGATTCCCAGTGCATTCTGCACCTCCCTTTTCATATTTATATTGTAATATAATGGTCTATTTGCTTGTCTCTAACCCCTAATCAATTTTAAGCTCCTTGTGGGCAGGAACTGATTATCTTCTTAAGCAATATATCTGTTGTAAAGCAGTTTTTTTGTGAATCAGTGAATGGAGTACCAATTAATCACTTCCGTCACATTCACTATATTTTACAGCCACGGGACCCATTATTTCCCAGGAAATCAAGAGGTCAATGCCCTCCACTATTCATTCATCAGGTTCTGACAGCAATGGCAAATGTTTTGATGAAAATATTAATTACGCATCAAGTTTTCCATTAAAAAGGTAGCATCTAAAAACTTTAGCGGTCACTCCAAAGGTGTGTTATTAAAGCTTTCTTTTGCTTTAATATATTGTACCTGAAACTGAAGAAGCCTCAAAAAAACATTATCCCCCCCATCTTGCTATCTACTTTACTAAATAATTAACTCATTTTAAGTCCATGATCCCTATTTTCTAAGAGATGCAAATGGGGGGAAATATCTTAAGTTCATATAAAAGCAAAAAGTTACATGAAAACAACTCCTCCCTCCACCTCCTGTTTAAAGTTCAACAGTATTTACAAGACATAATCGATTCCAGTTTAGGATTTAAGAAAATGTCTGTGTAACATTCTAAAATGAGTGAGATTCAACAAACTGATTTATATTAAATTCCAAGCTTAGGACTCCTAAGTCAACACTCTAACAGTGCTAGCTAGTGAAAGTGCAGGCACAGTGCGTCTTGCCATGGCTGAAAGCAAACCGAAAGCTGTGAGTGAAGGATAGCTGCGGGTCATGTGCTGCCAAGGCCTCAATGTAAACACAGGTGTGTGGGCAGGCGTGCAAGGGCTCTCCCATCTAGCAGCTAAAGAAACACGGGCAGTCACGCTGTGGAGTCTGAATGCTAAATTTGGGGAAAATAGATCATTGTAAAATTGATACATCTTATTTCGCATGTTAATGCATCCTCAACTTAACGGTTCATGAAGCACACCTGAACCTCATATCATTGTTTTATACTGAAAAATTAACAGATTGGAAAGCAGATCTTTTTTTCCCCCTGCTGAGCATCTCCCTGCTGAGTAAAGTAGTTTGAAGTTATTACCACCTCATTTGCTGGCATTTAGCAAGGATTCTTTTTATGCTTGCGTGGAATTAATGCCACTAGAGGATTTTTCCTGCCAAAGTCTGTTAAATGGCATAGCAGTGCTTTTCAAAAAATATATTTTGAATATGCCATATATTATCAATAAATTTATCAATAACAATAATATTTGCTAACAGGTTTGAGTTTGGGGGATTTGTTTTCATTTTTACAGTTTTGTTTTTTTGTAGCTGTGGTTTTGGATTTTGTTTTTGTCTTAGGGGAGGGGTTGGTTTAGTTTTCTGATATACCTGTCTGTTACTGTCAAAAATAGTTTTAAAATAGTGTACAATAACCTTTAGTGTAGCCAATGGTTATGAACACGTTTTGAACGCGGACAGTCTGGGTTCATATTTTAGCTGAACAACCTGCAGATTATGTAAATTCTCAAACCTCAGGTCCTCCTTTATAAACTGGAGATAACTGTGATATCTCGAGTAAGAGGTATTTTGTGGATTAAATGAGTCAGTACACAGAAAGCACTTCCTACAGTGCCTGGTTATAGTGCAAAATAACTATTACTATCGTTAGTCCCACTTTGTTATTAGTGTCAGCTTATCTCATTTAGAATTTAACTTCATTTGATGTGGCTTCCAAACTGCTTGATTGTATGAAATGATTGACTACAAAATTCGAATAAATATATTTGTAATTAGTTTCTTGCTAAAATATACTATCTCTCCCCTAACCTACCCTATTTTCTCAGTGTTGAACGTTTCTCTTGAGGTAATGTTCTGCTGAATGAAAGATGGCACTTTGGTAGAAACTGTCAAAATGCATCCTAGGATTTCATCAATTACATGCCAGACTATCATTCCTGACTCACAAAATAACTGACAATTTTTATGTCAACACAATATTCTGATAAAATTGAGACAACTGTCATATTCCCAATTGAAGCTGAGGAAAACAAAAAGAAGTATGGGCCATTAAATGACATCATGTGACTCAGTAATAACACCTATAATAACAATTACCTTTGTAAATGGTATTTAAAAGCATCACGTTTCTACTTGTGGTGATACCTACGTGAAATGAATACCATGTTCTTAATGACAAAATGAATTTATTAAAACATTTGCCCTAAACTTTGTTCTGGAAGCCAACACACTCTGGTACGATACTAGACAGAGAGGGAAAGAAAAGAAGGTAGACTGAGAATCCATTCATTCATTGCTTATTCATTTATTTAACAAATAGTATCTATGTGACCAAAATTTTGTATACATCAGCTTCACCTTGCATAGTGCTTTCATGTTTACCAGCATTTTCACATATATTTTCTTATTTGATCTTTGTAATCCATTTAAGAGATGAGAGAACTAAATATATGATACGTCCAAGGTGGCAGAAGCCTATGGTTGGTTTTCCTGAATACTGGCTAGAGCTCATTTCACTACGTGGTACTGGGGAAGCATTTTTCATTATGCAAAGGAGAGGTGAAGACTGAGAAAGCTCATGACCACAGAAAGAACCACAGAAAGACCAGAAGAGGCATTCCTTCAGTATAGAGACTACCCTGGTGTTTCTAGCATTCTTAAGTAAAGTTCTTTTGCTAAATCAAATGATACTCCTAGCTTTTTTCTTCTTTCTCTCTTTTATTTTTTTAATAAGACAAAACAAAAGTGGGAGGAAGCTTATAATTAGGGACTTACATAAAATAAAATAAATTTAAAAAAATAAATGACAAGAACCACAGAAAGGACAAAGTAAATATATTACACAAGAAGCTTTACATAACTGATGTGACTGAGTATCAGATTTGGTCCTGAGTATCCTAGTAGCCAAAGTAAAAATGAACACATGAAAAATTATAAAATTCTCACTGGAAAAAATGAATAAAGGCACTTATTCCTTCAGGAAAAATAAGATATTTTTCCTGGTATTAAACTTTTAAAGGAAATTTCTTGCCAGGTCTCTCTGATTGCAGACCCATGGATAATATATTAAATGATGCCCTTTCCTAACATCTCAACCCAGCATCCTTCTACATACTGTTAGCTATTGTCAATACTATTTTTATTAATATTATATGTATAATAATGCATAATTTTTATGTTTTCACACAGAATATCTTTTGAATTAAATACTGTTATTAACCTTTACTTAATGGGTGAGAAAACATTTATACAAATGAGAAAACTTAATAGCTTGCCCTATATCACAAAAATTGTAAATACTCATGCATTTCACTTATAAATACTCATGCACATCTTGTTACTCCAAATCCCATGTTCTCCAGATAAAAAGACAGCAGCACTGCATTGGCTGTCAACTCTATGGGCAGGATTCAGAACAGTGGTTCTCAAAATGTCAGAAGGCATCAGAGTTACCTGGAGGGCTTGTGAAAACACAGATCACAGAGCTCCTCCCTCCATCATTTTCTGATTCAGCAGATCTGAGGTGCAGCTGGAGAATTTGCACTTCGAACAAGTTCCCACGTGATACTGACGCTGCTGGTCAGGAACCAGATATTGAGAACCACTGGCCTAGAATTTCAAAGCTTCTAAATATATATCACACTTAATAGAGTATTTTTGCTGATTGCTTTCTCTCAGTCATCCAAATTTATTTGGTAATGTAGGTCCAGTCATTGAGATACAGAATAACGGAAGAGGAGCCCCAGATGATATCTAGAAATATCATCCCTTCCTAAACCACATTTACCAATGAGTTTTCTAAAGCTAACAAAGGAACCAATGCTCACTTTGGTTATCCCTTCCTTCTTTTATTAAAGATATCTACAATGTTTGCATATTTTCTTTGTTCAATCTTATTTTATAAGCAAAAAATGTAGATTACATATAAGAGCTTAAAAAAAAAACAGGTAACATTATGCCTATGTGGTGTCAATTTTTTCTCTCTGTAAGTTGACTCATCCACACTTGTATCATATCACTCAGTATTAAGACCTACATCATTTGTATTTCATATTCCAGTGTTAGGGGGACATGAAAGTACATTATTCTCCCAAATCCTGAACAAGAGAGATGCAGATGCAGGTGAAATTGTGGACTCAGAAGCCTGCCAGGTTGAGACAAGGCAAGGAATAGGGAACTCTCTCTGGCAAGAGATTCAGGAGGCAGATTAGTTCACAATAAAGACAAATAGGGGAAAGTTGGAAAGGGGAAAAGTGGATTAGTCTGGAGAGGAAATCTAGAGCAAAACAAAGATGAGAGACAAGGAGAAAAATGACAGACAAGGTTTGCATTTTAGGAAGTCATTAAGACAGTGGTACCACCAAGGTATTGGCTTAGAATGGCTTTAACTGCTGTGCTCCAGTCACCACAATATCCCCAGGCCTGGCTGGGGTGGGGTAGAGATGGGGGGGTTGGAGGGAGAGAGGCCCTGATTGATAGCATTTGTCAATATCCGTGGTGTATATACTCCCATCTTGGCCAATTTCAAGCTACCAACAGACGGCCTATCTGGAAGAGAAGCGCCCTATGGACCTGCTAGCTTCTGAAAGCTGCCTCCAGCACACTATTGCCCCAAACCCACCCTAGACAAAAACACCACCTAAGAGAAAAACTGTAGACTTGCTATTCAAACACAGCTTCAAGACAACAGCTCTATGGCCTTCTCCACAGCCTTCAGCTAGAATGTTGACCCTAAAATCCTCCTAGGTAGAATCGAGAGCCACCTCCTCTCTGTAACTGACAAAGAGGCATGAAATTGCCTTCTTTCAGGTTTCTACCAAAGCCTTAGTATACAGTTGTTTCACCTTTTGGTACTGACACACATCTCTAGCTGCTCTCATTGTACATATACCCTGCAATGCAGGGGTCTGCGGTGACGCAAGACGGCAGCAGCCTGGGGTGAGAGAGCATTTGATGGGGTGGTAAAGATTACTTGCAGTCAGCTCCAGGGAACCAGATCAGTGAAAACAGAATTCAGGAGCTGAGGGATGAAAACTGCTGCCTTCAGCTGACTCCCTGTGGTTTGGGGTGCGCTGCTGTCTATACCACAGTTGGCTTCAAGGGAACTAGAAGGAAAGCAATTGCCCCAGGAGCAGCAGGCCCCAATGACCATTCACCATAGTTCTAGGGCTGGTCAGCAGTCCAGAAAGGACCATCCTTCAAAACTGAACCCTCAGGTTAAACATTCTGAAATATGGTTCTGGATACTTGCACCTATTTTAGACAGTTACACTTATTTATTTTAAAAAATACTTTGAGAGAAACCTTCACATATTTCCTTTCTTCAAACACTTATAAGCAATTCACATACAATTTTTAGAACCTTGAAATATTAGTTCCTTTTGTGCAAAAGAATGTAACAATGAATGTTTATAGTGGTATTTCCATGACTTATACTTGTTATTCCTTTTTGCAGAAAGGTTTGGCTCAAAAAATGGGTTCTAATTTGTACTTTGTGTCATTTTTTTCACATTTAGGTAGATGCCATTCAGGTCTGTGAGGATGCTACATAAAAACTAGATATTTTTTCCTTAATTATTTGCTCATATACATTTTAAAAGACCAGAAAGTGATTTGGTTTTTTTAAGGTAGCATGAATTATTTTCTGGTACCCTCATTTAAATTAGAAAATTGCAACTGGGGACCTCAAAACCTAGAAATTGCGGTGCTCTTCTGGACCTCTGAGTGGGTCTGTTTCTTCCCAGAAATTATGGCTGCTGAATGAAAGAGGAGTTTACATTCGTCTGTGTGTGAAATACAGCTAGAGCTGCCCGGCTAGGCTCCTCAGGCATAGGAATGTTAATCATATGAAGTGTTTATTCATTAGGCGTTCGTTTTTTGTTTTCTTTGGGACAGCCTGTTTCAGAAGCCCTGCTCATATATGTTCAAGGAAAGAACAGCCTGCGGAGGGTTAAAACTGAGGAAAAGCTCCAAAATGTTTTGGATGGCTGCGATTTGTTAGTTTGCGTGTTGATTTGGTTTGGTTTGGTGTTTCATTCGGTGTCACTGTATTTCTCCCCTTGTTTTCTTTCTCTTTCACTCTTCCAAGGTAGAGGGAGTCGGAGACAGGGATCCTTTCAAATTTCATCATAATATAGCAACAGTTTCTAGAGTGTGGCAGAGATGGAGGGTCGGTGAAGGACACAGAGCTGAAGCAATTGTTCCCCTCCCCCTTGGCCCGATGCACAATCACAGGTTCCTCCCAGAATCTGTGGGGCATTTTGGAATCCTTGCCTCTGCAACCCTATGCCACCTCTTTTCTAATGCCGTAAACTTTGCCGCCTCCTCTTTCTCGCTTCATGAGGAAGTAGGACCCCTCAACACCATCATCCTCCTCTCCTGTCAGCTTAGTGTGCATCCCGGCATTTTTATTTGAGTCATCTAAATTAGGGTATCATATCAGATAGAAATGTCAAAGTCTATTTTTGTCTTTTCTTGACTTTTGTCTGCTGGAAAATAAGGTCCAGTACATACAGTGAGTAGTAATTTAACAAAACAATTGGGATCATTTAGGTTCTACACACGCTCAAGAATTATAACTTTTATTCCGCTATTGATTCTAAATAAAATTTGATCAATACCTGAAAACAACTTAGCCATGGGAAAATCATTTTTAACAGGAATTATGAAATAATTTATAATTTTCATACCATTCTTAATAAAAGGATCATGCTCATCACAAAACTTGTCAGTTTTATCTTGTCAGAGTAGAAAATTAAATAGCTGAAAAAGTAAAAAACATAAAAGCATTCTCCAGAGGTCAAAGGATCTCTGTTTTTCTATTAATTAGTAATATTCCAGGTACCTTTTTAATATGAAGCTCACTAGAAGATGTCAAAATATTATGACAAGGTAGAAGAAACTATAAAATTTCTGGAGTTTATGGTTTTTATGTCATTTGGGCCAACTCACAGAAAGCTTAACACATTTAGAATTTATTAAAAATGAATTATTTTAGTACTACTAACTTTATCTGCAAATGGCAAATGCAAAAAAAAATAGTATGTTTAAAAGGAAAGGTTAGAAAAATAATGGAAGTAAAACAAAAACGAAAAGTTTGCTAGTTTGCAGTTTATTTTTTAAGCCTTTGAAGTTTGGCATCCTGGACGATATACTTCATCTGAAAAGCTCTGAAATGTTGGGAGCAAAACCTTAAATATTTGCAAATTGAAAGACACCCGTTTTTAAAATTGAAAGACACTCATTGTTTTTAAAGTTCTGCATCACACACTGTGGGTGTAACATTTAGCATTGCAATGTTTTGAGTGACCAATGAATGTCATCTTTTTTAACTTCTAGGTAAAAATCATCCATTTTGTTTACTAAATGCTGAAAAGAGTAAAATGCATAGAAAACACAGCACCTAGTTTCATGTGTCCTGAATTATGCAGCTGCATTGTTTCGTTTAGCTTAAGTACTAGTAATGGAAGTAAATATTACAGTAAGCAACTGGCAGCAGAATGATGTTAAGGATCTGCAGCCTCCCACATTCTAGGGAGTTATAATTTGGTCTTAACATTGGCTCCAAACTTAAACTTGGCATAGAAGTTTCGATTGGAACATGGAATTTTTTTTTATTTTATTTTTTCTACTTTACAAAATAAAGTCAAAATTCGTTTTCTTGTTATTTAGTCAAAGGTCGCCAAAAATAACATGATCTTGGCTGATTTAGATACGTTAATGCATCTCTACTTTAAAATAAGTTTTAATTTTAAAAATGAAATGTTGCAGACATTTGGAGATTATGGAGTCCAGGTCTGATTGGCAGAGCTTTAACGTTTGTGCGCACAATCTGATGCATGGAGTAATAATGTTACCTAGTAAGCAAAACATCACTTCAATGAACCTCTACTCTGTTTAGTATAACATTATGGGCCGAATTGTGTCCCCCCAAAATTCATATGTTGAAACGCTAATGCCTAATGTGACTGTACTGGAGATAGGGCCTTTAGGGAAGTAATAAAGGTTAAATGAGGTCATAACAGTGGGGCCCTAATCTGACAGGACTGGTGTACTTATAAGAAGAGGAAGAGACAAGAGAGATCCCCTCTCTCCCTCTCTCTCTCTGCACTTGCTCCGAGAAGAGGCCTTGTGAGGACACAGCAAGAAAGCAGCCATCTACACAGCCAGGAAGAGAGGCCTTACCTAAAAGCAACCCTGCTGGCACCCTGATCTTAGACTAGCCTCTAGAACTGTGAGAAAATAAGTTTCCGTTGTTTAAGTCACCTAACATGTGATTTTTTTTTATGACAGCCCAAGCAGACTAATATATATAATATATGAAAAACTGGAAGAACCTAGGATTTTTTCAACTAAATATTTATATTTAATCTTTTTAAGGCCATTTCCTTTTGTTTGTAAAATTCCCCAGAGGTTCCTGTGATCATATTTCATGCTCTTTCTTCATATAATTTTAGAGCATTCATTCCAAACTGATTCATTCCTATGATGGTGTTTTTTAAATAGCAATTTGCTATAGGTGATTTTGAGGTTTGCTTTTCTTCTGAGTGTTTAATGTGATGTTTCTTGTCCTCTGTTTTATAAAAGTTTTAATAATCTTGTGTTAAAAAGGTTTTTTAAAAATAATTTTTAATCATTTTATTCTGACTTAGTTTTGCCAAAAGATAGGTTTTGAAGATTGTTCATGTCCCACTCACGGTTGTGGGAGAGCAGGTAATTTCTCTCCTCAGATCTACAACAAACAACCTAGTGTGCATAATTCCTATTCTACTTCCAGTTTTGCTCAGATAGTCACCAAGTCTTATTCTCTTGTCCTGAGGAGTCAACCTCTCCTGCCTTCAGTACCACATTCTCTAATACTCTAAACTGAAGTAACATGTTGAAGAAAAAAAAACAAAAATTTCCAGTATATGCTGTTATTAGGACTCTTTTATTCACTGAAAAGGAAATTTTAGGAAGAGGAGGAAATTTCCCTGGGTGACAGGCTGATGAGTGCACTTTTGGATGTGTTGAGTTTGAAGCATCTATGGACCATCTAGTCAGACACATCTAATGAAGAGTCAAATAAACAGATCTGAAACTGGGCAGGGGCTGGGGCTCTTGTAAACAGAAAGCACTGGTGGGGTGAAATCACTTAGAGTCTATAAAGAGAGGAGACAGCAAATAAATATCACCAGCATTTAATAGATTCATTTAATAGATAAAGTGATGGTGGGAGGGCAGAGGCAGAGAGAAAAGAAAACCAAAATTATGTGTCAGAGAAACTAGGGGTGGAGTGGGGTGGGCTAGGGGTGGGGAAGTGACAACAGTATGAAATTCAAAAGAGCAAGCAAGGAAACTAAGATCTGAAGAGCGTTCATGTATTTTTAATTTAAGAACTACAAAGTCTTTGCTGACCTTAGCAAAAACAGCTTAGTGGGGCAATGGGGACAAAAGTCTAGCTATAGTGAATTGAGGAGGAGAGTGCATATAGGCTACTCTCTCAGAAAGTTTGTTCATGAAGAGAAGAGAAATGGAGCAGAAGTTCAAGGAATTTAAAGTCTAGCGAAGTTTTATTTATTTCATTTGCTTTTCATAGGGACAGAATTGACTATATACTGAGGGGGAAATTGTCAGTAGAGATGATGATGTTGAAAATACAAGAAAGAAAATACATTTATTTTCTCATTTGAGAAACTTGTTTGAACACCCACTATGCATTATGTACTGTGCTTCACGTTAAGGATCCAAGGATGGGTTATATTAGCATGGTTGATGCCCTGTTGAGAATCACAGATAGACCAAAGGCTCTAAGAAGGTACATGAGATTAGGATCCAAGTGGAGTCATTAGCCTCAAGAAGAAAGAGAATCAGTTCTTTCATTGAATTGAGGTAATGTGGGCATGATGAATGCAGACAGGTTTGTAGACGAAAGCGAGGGGACAGGCGTTTGAAGAAGTTCATACATCAAGGTCCTTCCTATTTCTATGACACAGGTTGCAAATCATTTATCCAAATGAGAATGTTCATAGTAAAGACTTAAAATAATTATTGAAGGAAATGAGAAAAAGAAGCAATATGATACACAAGATAATCACTGAGCACAACTGATAATCCCACTAAACTTGAAGCAGGTAATTTTTGTACAAATCCACATGATGGTGTGAATTTCACCAGTAGAACTCAGTGGCAGACTACACATGGAAGAAAAAAGACAAAGCTGTAGATTTATCTTTGGTTATAACACTAGCTGCTGTAACAGATTAACATAGAAATTTCAATGATTTAACACAGAAGCTTATTTCTCATTCAATTTAAAATTCTTCACATAGAAGTGGGAATTTATTCATGAAGTTATTTAGGGAGTCAAGCTAGTGAAGGCTCACCCATCATTAACATGCAACTTCCAAGAGTATCTTGGATGTTGTCATCCAACCAGCAGATGGGGGCAGGGGAGAAGGTGAAGGGTCATGCCAGAGGTTTATATAGGCCAGGCCTAGCAGGGGCACATATCATTTCTAGTCACAACTCACTGGTCATACTACAGACACATGCCAAAACCTAACTGCATGCCTGTGTGCTAGGAAGAAAGAAAAAGGGTTTTGGTGAACAGCTAGCTAGTTTCTGACACCAGGAGGTTTTCAAGAAGTTAGAATAAGATAGATAGATAGATAGATAGATAGATAGATACATGAATAAATAAATAAACAAAGTGGAAGTGAAAGGAAGGAAGGAAGGGAAAGAGGGAAGAAAGGTGGGAAGAAGGAAAGAAAAAGGAAAGAGAAAAAGACAGAGACAGACTAAGAAGTTGAGAACACAGGCAAAGGAAGAGTTAAGTAGTAACATAAAATGAAGTTAAGCCAGATGGAGAAGGAGAGACTTGAAGAACAAGCAGTTAAGGGACTGGAGATTAAGACTGGTGGGTAAGCGTGAGAAATCTAGAAATATTAGAGATTATGATCAGAAGTTAGGATAGTAGGAGTTTGGAGTCCAAAGGTAGAGGAATCTTGGGAATGAGAGGGTCCAGGATGTAGCCACCAGCAGAAAACCACAAGAACTGTGAACTTTCAGACCTGTGTGAACTACAGAAAGTAATGGTAAAGGATGACAGCACTTGGAGCGGCAAGTAAAGTCCTTGACAAACACAAGAGATGGATTAATACGCCACAGAAGGATGGAAATGGATGTCAGGAATAAGTCTCAAATTAGAAGGAAGATTTTTACTGGAAGATGCAGAAAAAAGGCCAGAAAATCAACCGGAAGCTATAGACCCTGTGAAACATGAAATGAATAAGTAGTGTCTATTGCAGAAAGTTGCTAGAAAAATTGTGTCCTTGGCAGGGGGGCCTAGTTTCAGTTAGGGCAAAGATGTTGCACGAAGCATTCTATGAAAAAATGAGTGTTACAGTAGAATCTGGTTACAGAAGGCCCAGAAGATATCTCAAAATGACCCACGGGGCAGGGAAGAACCAGCAAAATAGTGCTGGCTCAGGGGAAAAACTATGAGTACAAAACCTTGGATTTTTGAGCAGGAGACTAGGAATCAAGGGCAAGAATGAGAGGTATGATAGTACTACATAGAACTCTTGCGCATAAATTTGTTCCAGTGCCTCCTGAAGGTCACAAAAGAATGGTGATTGTTGCCTCTAGCCACCTGAGCCCTGGAAGCTGAAGGCTGCTTCTGTGTCATACCTGAGGCAAAGAATCTGTGGTGTGGTTGGGACCTTGCATTCTTAGGGACAAGGCTCCCTAGGCCCACTGTGCAGGGTACTGGTCTGAGGTGGGGATGGATCCCTTCTTACTCAAAAGATCTAACAACCTCTACCGTACCGAGTCAGGAAGAAAATCTGTTCCGTACCTCTCCTTACTTTCAAAGGTTGGGCTCTGTCTCCCCTTCAGAATTACAAGCAGAAGTCTTAGGAAAATAAATGAGGTTAGGAAATGCAAAGGACCAACAAATAATATCTCAACAAGTTAACTTACTACATAGTGATATATTTACAATAAATGAAATATTAACAGTACTCTAGGTACTCAAAGAATATGTTAAAAGTAAAAATATTTCCTGATCCTCTTCCAATCCATCCAAGCCAAAGGGATTCAATGGATAAACATTCGTCACCACATCTAATTTTGCATAAGTGTGAAAACTCAAAAGAATATGTTTTTAAATACCACCAAGATGGCAGCCTCTTTGACTGTCTTTCCCAAACTAGGAAAATTACCAAAAACAACTTACCAGAGGCCCCAATAATGATTTTGGGTTTCAGAGATGCTATTAGGACAGAGGCAAATAACAAAGACAGTTACTCAATTTCCCATAAGATTTATTGGTGGTGATGGGGAAAACGCTGCCTATTGAGCATCAAATAGTGTGACCCTTGCCTTTCAAATAAGCAGTTAACTTAATAGTTTATTTCTACATAATAAAGTAGAAATGCTTACTTCAAAGTTGTATTTGAAGTGGCTACATTTTGGCATAATGCAAACTATTTGTGCAGTATAACTCTTCCATTTTTTTCTTTTATTGAGGTCATAATAGTTTACAAGATTGTGAAAGTTCAGTTGTACATTATTATTTGTCCGTCACCATATAAGTGCTCCCCTTCACCCTTTGTGCCCACCCCCAATTCCCTTCCCCCTGGTAACCACTGGACTGTTCTCTGTGTCCATGAGTTTATCTTCCACATATGAGTGAAATCATATATGGTGTTTGTCTTTCTCTGCCTGGCTTATTTCGCTTAACATAATACCATCAAGGTCCATCCATGTTGTTTCAAATGGACAATTTTGTCCTTTTTTATGGCTGAGTAGTATTCCATTGGGTATATATACACCACATCTTCTTATCCAGTCATCAGTCGATGGGCACTTGGGTTGCTTCCACTTCTTGGCTATTATGAATAATGCTGCAATGAACATAGGGGTGCATAAGTCTTTTTGAATTGTTGATTTCAAGTTCTTTGGATAAATACCCAGTAGTGGGATAGCTGGGTCATATGGTATTTCTATTCTTATTCTTTTGAAAAATCTCAATACTCTTTTCCACAGTGGCTGCACCAGTTTGCATTCCCACCAGCAGTGTATGAGGCTTCCCTTTTCTCCACAACCTCTCCCAACATTTGTTATTTTTGTCTCGGTGATTATAGACATTTTAATGGGTGTAAGGTGATATCTTAGTGTTGCTTTGATTTGTGTTTCCCTGATGATTAGTGATGTTGAACATCTTATCATGTGCCTATTGGCCATCTGTATATCTTCTTTGGAGAAATGTTGGTTCATATCCTTTGTCCATTTTTTGATTGGGTTGTTTGTTTTTGTGTTGTTCAGTTGTGTGAGTTATTTATATTTTATTGAGATCAAGCCCTTGTCAGATATATGATTTGCGAATATTTTCTTCCAATTGGTGGGTTGTCTATTTGTTTTGATTCTGGTTTGCTTTGCCTTGCAGAAGCTCTTTAGTCTGATGAAGTCCCACTTCTTATTTTTTCTTTTGATTCCCTTGTCCGAGAAGACATCATATTTGAAAAGATCCTTTTAAGACAGATGTCAAAGAGTGTACTACCTATATTTTCTTCTGGAAGTCTTATGAATTTCAGGTCTTACCTTCAAGTCTTTGATCAATTTTGAGTTTATTTTAGTGTATGGTGAAAGATAACAGTTTACTTTCATTCATTTGCATGTGGCTATCCAGTTTTCCCAACAGTATTTATTGAAGAGAGTTTCCTTTCTCCATTGTATGTTCTTAGCAACTTTGTCAAAGATTAGCTGTCCAAATGTGTGGTTTTACTTCTGGGCTTTCAATTCTGTTCCATTGATTTTTGTGCCTGTTTTTGTATCAGCACTATGCTGTTTTGATCACTAAGGCTTTGTAGTACATTTTGAAGTCAGGGATTGTGATGCCTCCAGCTTTGTTCTTTTTTCTCAGGATTGCTTTAGCTCTTCGGGGTCTCTTGTTGCCCCACAGGAATTTTAGGATTCTTTATTCTATTTCCATGAAGACTGTCATTGGAATTCTGATTGGAATTGCATTGAATCTGTAGATTGCTTTGGTAGTATGGACATTTTAACTATGCTTATTCTTCCGATCCATGTGCATGGAATCTCTTTCCATTTCTTTATGTCATCAACAATTTCTTTCAATAATGTCTTATAGTTTTCATTGCGTAGGTCTTCCACCTCCTTGCTTAAATTTAATCCTAGATATTTTATTATTTTTGTTGTGATTGTAAATGGGATTGTCCTCTTCAGTTCTCTTTCTATTAGTTCATTACTAGAGTATATAAATGCAGCTGATTTTTGTAAGTTGATTTCGTACCCTGAAACTCTGCTGTAGTTGTTGATTATTTCTAATAGTTTTCCAATGGATTCTTTAGCGTTTTCTCTATATAAGATCATGTTGTCTGCAAACAGTGAGAGTTTCACTTCTTCATTTCCCATTAGGATTACTTTTATTCCTTTTTCTTGCCTAAACGCTCTGGCCAAAACCTCCAGTACTATGTTGAACAAGACTGGAGAAAGTGGGCACCCTTATCCTGTTCTCAGAGGACTGGCTTTCAGTTTCTCCCCACTGAGTATGATGTTGTCTGTGAGTTTATCAAATACAGCCTTTATTATGTTGAGGTACTTTCCTTCTTTCCCCATTTTGTTAAGAGTTTTTATCAGAAATGGCTGTTGGAGCTTGTGAGATGCTTTCTCTGCATCTACAGAGATGATCACGTGGTTTTCATTCCTCATTTTGCTAATGTGGTATATCACATTGGTTGACTTGTGGATGTTGAACCATCCCTACATCCCTGGTATAAATCCCACTTGATCATAGTGCATGATCTTTTTGATGTATTGCTGTACTCGGTTTGCCAATATTTGGTTGAGAATTTTTGCATCTATGTTCATCAGCAATATTTGCCTGTAGTTTTCCTTTTTTGTGTTGTCCTTGTCAGGCTTTAGTATCAAACTGATGTTGGCCTCATAGAATGTGTTAGGGAGTGTTCCATCTTCCTCAGTTTCTTGGCGTATTTTGAGAAGGATAGGTATTAAATCTTATGTGAATATTTGTTAGAATTCTCCAGGGAAGCCATTTGGTCCTGGACTTTTATTTTTTGGGAGATTGTTGATTACTGTTTTAATCTCTTTACTTGTGATTAGTCTATTCAGATTATCCAATTCTTCTTGATTCAGCTTTGGGAGGTTGTAAGAGTCTATGAACTTATCCATTTCCTCTAGATTGTCCATTTTGTTGGCACATAGGGTTTAGTAGCATTCTCTTATAATCCTTTGTATTTCTGTGGTATCCACTGTAATTTCTCCTCTTTCACTTCTAATTTTATTTATTTGAGCTGTCTCTCTTTTTCTTTGTGCCTATGTCTAACGGTTTGTCAATTTTGTTTGCCTTCTCAAAGAACCAGCTCTTTGTTTCATTGATCCTTTCTACTGTCATTTTTATTTCCATTTCATTTATGTCTGCTCTGATTTTTATTATTTCTCTCCTTCTGCTGACTTTGGTTTTGTTTGTTCTTCTTTTTCTAATTCTGTTAGGTGTAGTTTGAGACTGCTTATTTGGGATTTTTCTTATTTGTTACATCAAGCCTATATTGAGATGAATTCCCCTCTTAGGACAGCTTTTGCTGTATCTCATATGAGTTGGTATGGTATGTTTTCATTTTCATTTGTCTCCAGATATTTTTCGATTTCTCCTTTAATTTATTCAGTGATCCATTGGTTGTTCAGTAGCCTGTCGTTTAGTCTCCACATCTTTGTCCCTTTCTCAGCTTTTTTCTTATAGTTAATTTCTAGTTTCATAGCATTATGGTTGCAAAAGATACTTATTATTTCAATCTTCTTAAATTTATTGAAGCTTGCCTTGTTTCCCAACATATCCCCAACATTTTCAATCTTTGAGAATGGTCCACGTGCACTTGAGAAGAATGTGTATTCTGCTGTTTTGGGATGGAGTGTTCTATATATATCAAATAAGTCCATCTGGTCTAGTTTTTCATTTAATTCCACTGTTTCCTTGTTGACTTTCTGTCTGGATGATCTATCCATTGATGCGAGTGGAGTGTTGAGGTACCCAGCTATTATTGTATTGTTGTTAATTTCTCCTTTTATGTTTGTTAATACTTGCTTTATGTACTTTGGTGCCCCTGTGTTGGGTGCACAGACTTTTATAAGTGTTATGACTTCTTGGTGGAGTGTCCCTTTGATCATTATATACTGTCTCTCTTTGTCCCTCTTTACCTGTTTTACCCTGAAGTCATTTTGTCTGATATAAGTATGGCAACACCTGCTTACTTTTGTTTCCCATTAGCTTGGAGTACCATCTTCCATCTTCTCACTCTGAGCCTGTGTTTGTTGTTGGAGCTGAGATGTGTTTCCCAGAGGCAGCATATAGTTGGGTTTTATTTCTTAATCCATCCTGCCACTCTGTGTCTTTCGATTGGAGAAGTCAATCCATTTACATTTAGAGTGATTATTGATATATGAGGGCTTAATGCTCCCATTTTATCACTCGTTTTCTGGTTCTCCTGCATTTCCTTTATTTCTCATCCTGTGTATTTTGGACTAACAATTTGGTTAGGTAGTTTTCTATGCTTGTTTTCTTAGTTTTCTTATTATTATTCGTCTCTCTGTTATATGTATTCATTTAATGGTTACCATGAGGTTTGTATGAAAAGTCTCATAGATGAGATAGTCCATTTTCTGATAAGCTTTTCTTGCCTTACACTAAGCCAATTCCATCCCTTTTGTCTTCCCCTCCTAAGTTGTTTTTGTCATATCTTATTCCACCTTGTTTTGTGAGTTTAAGGGTAAAATAATAAGATGATATTTATTTTTGGTGTTTTCCTTCCCTTTGTCTTTAATGTTATACTTGAGGGTTTGCTAACCTGTTCTGATGGATAGCTACAATTTTCTGATTTTGTGTAACTATTTATCTTCTTACTCAGGGCTTTGTAACCCTTTCTTCTTTTTTTTTTCAAGTATGAGGGCCTTCTTGAGGATTTCTTGTAGGAGGGGTCTTTTGGTGATAAACTCCCTTAGCTTTTGTTTATCTGGGAAAGTTTTTATTTCTCCATCATATCTGAAGGATCGTTTCCCTGGATAGCGTAATCTTGGCTGAAAGGTTTTGTCTTGCAGAGATTTGAATATCTCATTCCACTCTCTCCTAGCCTGTAAGCTTTCTGCTGAGAAATCCACTGACAGCCAGATAGGGGTTTCTTTGCAAGTTATTTTCTTCTGCCTTGCTGCCCTTAGCATTTTTTCTTTTTCATTGACTTTTGCCAGCTTCACTACTATTGGCCTTGCAGTAGGTCTCTTGACATTGATATAGTTAGGAGATCTGTTGGCCCCTTCCACTTGCATTTCCAGGTCCTTCCTCAGGTTTCGGAAGTTCTCTGCTATTTTTTCTTTGAACAAGCTTTCTGCTCCATTTGCCTTCTCTTCTCCCTCTGTAATACCTATAATCCTAATGTTTCACTTCCTAATTGAGTTGGATATTTCTCGGAGAATTTCTTCATTTCTTTTTAGTCTTAGTTCTCTCTTCTCCTCCATCTGAAGCATTTCTATTATTTCTGTCCTCAATACTGCTGATTCCTCCCTCCATAATATTAGCTGTATTGTCCAGGGAGTCCATATTCTTCTTTATCTCATCCATTGTGTTTTTCAATTCTAATATTTCTGATTGCTTCTTCTTTATACTTTCAATCTCTTTTGTGAAGTAACTCCTGAATTCATTGAACTACCTGCATTTTCTTTCAACTCATTGAGTTTTTTATGATAGCTATTTTGAATTCTCTGTCACTTAGATTATAGATTTCTGTGTCTTCAGGGTTGACTTCTGGGTACTTTTCATTTTCCTTCTGGTCTGGGGAATTAATATATTTTTTCATACTGCTAGACGGTGTGGATTTGTGCTTCTGCATTGTAGTAGTATTTGATCACCATTTCCACCTGTTGCCACTGGATGGGGGTCAAGAACTGCATATTCTGAGCCTGCCATGATCCAAGGTGCAGCTTTCCACTGCTGAATGGGGGTGCCATGGGGGGGCACTTTCTCCCATGCCATCTCAGGAGCTTCTTGCTCTGCCCTCACTATCTGTTCTCCTGGGGTGTTAGCTTGATGGAAACAGCCCCACGATAGCTAGTCACCTCTGTGTGGGCCTTTCCCCTGGGCTGTGAGGGACCTTGGAGAGCAATGGTATTCCTGCAGAGGGCTGTCTCCTTTCCCTCTCAGAGCCATGTGCAGTCCCTGGATCACTGCCCTTGGGAGGAAAAGAAGCTTTCTCTTACCTCATTCCACTTCCTCACTGCGGGTAGGGGGGGTTGCTCCAGCACCTCCACCTTCTGACATATAGCTGTGTGGGTCTCTCAGAAGTCTTTTGTGTTGTGTGGATGTCCTCTGTTGGAATATCAACATCCTTTGCATTGTATCTTAGAGGAGAGAGTTTACAGGGAGAGCTCACTCTGCCATGAGGCTGACATCACCCCCCCCCAACCCTTCCATTTTTATATATTCTCATAGCCTCATTAAATAATGAGAGTGCTGTCACTACCATTTGCAGTTTTGTAAAAAATATTTTATAAAAGCATTTGGAATAATTGATCACTGCCTCCTCCTCAAAATACTTTCCTCTCTTGGTGTCCAGAACACCATACTCCCTTTGCTCTCTTTCTAGCTAACCCTTCTCTAGTTTCCTCATACCCAAGCCTCTTTATGGTGAAGTGCTGCAGGGATCATTCTCTATAACTTTTCTCTGTCTTATCTACTCACATGATTGTAAGTAAGACTATACTTGCATGACTCACAAATTAATATCTCCAATCCAGACCTCCACCGAACTCCAAAATAGTTATCCAAGTGCCCTCTCCATCTCCACTTCAGTTTCCGCATAGCATCTCTAACTTGATATGTCTGAAATACAAACTTCAGATTCCATCCCTCCTTAAAATCCACCTCCCACCATCTTCCTTATCTAATTGAAGGGCTATTTCATCCTTCCAGATATTGAGGAAGTCATCTTTGTGTCTTTCTCTTTTTCACACATTATATCCAATCATCAGAAATGCCTATTTATTCTATCTTCAAAATATATCCAGAACATAGACACACCTCATTAACTCTACTTTTTATCATCCTAATCCGAGTGGCATTCTCTCTTGCTTGGCTTATTACAATAGCCTCTTGCTGCTATCCTTGCTTCCATTCTTATTCCCACAAAAATCTATTCCTATTACAGCTAGAGAAAACCCTTTAATGCCAGAGTTTGTCACCCTGAGCAAAGCCTTCCAATGGTTTCACATCTCAAAAGTGGAAGCCACAGTCTACATAATGGCTTTCATTAATCTGTCCCACCCCCTTTATTTCTCTGACCTAATTTGCCTTTAAATCACTCCATTCTGGCCACACTGGCCTCCCTGCTATGTCCCAAGCACACCAAATTTGCTACTATCTTTAGGGTATTGGCTCATTTCTGCCTCTGCATGGAAGAATCTTTCCCTATCTATCCTTATGGCTTGCTACCTTGGTTCCTTCAGCTTTTTGCTCATTTTTCTTGATCACCTGTTAAAACTACAACCCTACATCCAGCACCTTTCTCCTTTTCCTGCTTATTTTCTTCCCAAAGTACTTACAATCGTCTATCATATTATATATTTTTGGGTTTTGATTATTGCCTATCTTCTCCAACTAAGACATAATCTCTGTGGATACAGAAAGTTTTGTAAATTTGATCACTGTATTGATCACTCCTTGGTGCTTAGAGTATTGACAGACATATAGCAGATGCTCAACCAATACCAGATAATGAATGAATAAAGCATAATAATGATTCACAAAATCATTGACTACTATATACTTGTGACTACCAAAATTGTATCTGAAAATATTAACTTAAAATATTTAAAGGCATTTCAAGGAGGTGCTTATTCTCTTGAGCTACATGTTACAAAATGGAATAGGTTACTCAGCATAATTTTTTTCTACTCTCTAGGAATTTTCCTCAACTCTACTCACCCTACTTTAAAAATTTTGTTGCATCTATCATTTTCTTAATCTTTTTTGTCCTCCAAGTCTTGCTTTTGCAAGGCATTACATTCTTGTTTTAAGAATACTGAATAGAGTGTGAAAGTGTATATAAGTGCGTGGTGGGAGAATTCACCAAAATCCCCATATAATTTGAATAAGTATCTACTTCACTTGGGCTCGTGTATGTATTTAGGGGCATTTTTTATATGTTTATATTAGCTTCTCTTTCTTCTGTTTCAAGCTTCCTCAAATGTCTGTTGAACCTTAGTCATCTTCATACATTTAGGAATGAGGCAATAAAAAATCTAATTACATGGGAACGTGTACAAGGGTGCTGGTGGAATTTTTTGGTGGTGAGCTGGTCCTTATGATTGAGAATTCCTACATCCCAGAATGCTGAGGTCTTTTCTCTGGGCACCAATCGCCACACCAGCTGTCCCTGTGCACTCCAGTCAGTCACTCATTTCTGAAGGGAAGAACCCTCCAATATTTTGCCTAAGTGGGTTGACGCTCATTGTTCACCATGTGAAGTAAAAGATTATTGTAACTTTCCATAAACAGATCTTTAATGCTCTTATTTTTCAACTCATTCTTCACTCCTGTTCTTCATCAGACCTGGAATTCCTGAGCTTTGAGCCTCTTCAGGATTCAGTAGGGTAGAACAACTCCTTCCCAGGCCCTAGCCTCCCTGCCATGCTACTTCTAATACCTCTCTCCAAATGGCTTTCTGTCTGCCAGAAAATTGTTGAAAATGTCAAGCACTAATGGTCACCTCCTGCAATCTTCATCATGGTGTGTTTATATGTTTTCAAACCTGTAACTGATGACTCTGAGATGTAAAGGACACGGCACCATGTGTCTAGAGTGCCATCATGAACCAAAAATCTTCTCTGCCCTTTCAAGCTGCTGTAAAGTTAAAATGCTAGGAAAATAGCTGGGTGTGTACAAATGAACATCAGACTTGTAGGATTATTTTTAAGGGATAATTTGGGGATGAGTGTACAAGAAACTCTTAAATTATTTTTAGAGCATTTGGGAAGATTTTTAAAAATTTAGATTAGTGGGTTACGCCACTGACTAATTAAATTAAGATTTATAGGCAGGATACACACACACTAAAATTTGAGAACAAATTAACTAAAAGGATGATATATGAGAACTCACCTCTTAGTTTGAGTGCTCTTAAAGGAGTTTAAAAGCCTCTGCCTGAAGGCTCAGAGAAAACTCTGTTGCCTATTAAAAATTGGAATGTTTGAGATATGCAAGGTTCAGTAGACAAAAGCATGATCTCTTTTAAAAATTTTTATGATTTTAAAACCTTCCCTTAAATATAAATAAAGAAAAGGCATTGAGTTCCCACTGCTTACTTTATAGCCCTGTAGAATTACAGGTGGGGGCATGTTATGTCAATCACATGAAACTTGATAAGATTGCAGATTCTAGGAGACCTACTTAGGGTTTTCGTTGACTCTCTGAGTCAGGCATGAATAACCTGTGCCAATTTTAGTTTCTCCTCTGCTCTCAATCCCTATGCAAACACCAGGGGCTGCTTTAATGTAAACATTCTAAGTACAAAATGCATCATCATGGCCATCTGTTTTTATTACCATTTCTCATGGTGTCTCTGACTTCAACTAATAACGCAAACATCATTTTAAAATTAATCATCAACAGAGTAGTGTGAATGGTTCTAAGTTAAATTAACATCTCTGAAGATGACTAATGAAAAACATCAATGTGGACAGATGTTTTCATTTGGGGAAATGTGTTACATCCCTTCAAACAAATCCCATAATCTACTCCCACAACTTCTACTGCTTAACAAGTAATCAAGTGAAATATAATAATTTAATTACATTATTTTTCAAACTTATTGTTGTACCACATTGTTCTCATTCAGCTTGGTTTGATGGCCCTTCTAATGTTAACAATGTTAACAAGAACAGCTTTAGCTCCAAAGGAATTAAATTTCTGTCATCTAAAATAAACCAACCATTAGATGGATTTTACAATGGTCTTTACCCAAAGAGCAGCAGGTAAACATAACTCAGCTAGTTCCATACAGGACACCCATGGCCTTTACAAACCTAGGAGACCAGCAAATTCTCAGAAGAAATTCTAAAAGTAATACTATCCACTTCTCTTTCCCAGAAATGGCAGTAGCCAGAAAAAACTAATTTGAATTCACATGTTATGTAATTTATTCTATTAGGTTTAATTTATTCTGTATCAAGAGGATCAAGTGGAGAATGAAATAAACAGCTGATGGCCTGTTTGTCCCAACAGGATGATACAATTGACTAAAAGATATCCACAAAGCCACGCAAAAGCTAAATCTTCCTTTAATGTAAGGAAAGGATTCAGGTTATAACACTCAGCTTACTACATACACCAGTCATGTGGCAGCACTCCCAGGCAAGGACAGGCTTCCCTGCCTCAAGGCCTCACAAAACATCTATCACTAGGATAACGCTTCTTCGGGGTGAAGATCCACCAAAGCCTTCCAGAAACTGCCTTTACATTTCTTCTGATGGATTTACACTCTCCACCAGCCTCAACTATTCTCGTGCCCACTAGGCACAAGTTAACAGGCAACATCCCTAGCATACTTCTGAGTGTTTACTGCAGGTCAAAGTCAGTTTCCTAGGAACAATTTTCTAGGTAACAGGCACAGGCTTTAGATCTGATGGGATCCAGTCTTCCACTGAGTAATTATCAGATCAACATAGTCAGTCTTAAATGAGGCTCCATCTTCTCAAGAGCATAATTTGTTTAGAGTGATGGGTGAAGGTGAGGAGGACACTAAATTAATCTAAGCTCTCTGTCACTGATACTTTCTACCCTTTAATTGCATAAAACAGTCAAAAGAGGAAAGGAAATGAATCAATTATGTTGTCAAAAGATTGAAAACAAATTCTAATCCAAGCATTAAAAAAACTTAGTTTAAATGGAAGTAATTATTTCCATAGACAATTAACAATACTAATTGTGTACCAAAACAGAACTGCTTCCTTTAACATTACTGAGTAACATGAAAATCATTCCTACCCTGAAAAATATAAACGCAATTAAATTTTTTTAAATGAGCTCTTACAAGGGTCTCAATTGCTTTGTTAGACTCCTATTACTGTGTCTCCTAAGACTTACATGTTGAAGCCCCAACTCCAGGACCTCAGAATGTGACTATACTTGGAGATAGAGTCTCTAAAGAGGTAATTAAAGTGAAATAAGTTATATGGGTGGGTCCTATTCAATCTGACTGGTGTCCTTATAACAAGAGAAAATTTAGACACACAAAGAGACAATAAGGATGCTGGTGCACAGCAAAAAAGCAGCTGTCTGTGAGCCAAGGAAAGACGCCTCAGAAGAAACCAATTCTGCCAACATTTTGATCTGGGACTTCTGGCCTTCAGAACTGTGAGAAAATAAATTTCTGTTGTTTAAGCCACCCAGTCTGGGGTCTTTGTTATGGCAGCCTGAGCTGACTAATATAACCCCCACTCACTCAGCAAAATGAGCTGAGCATGATCCTGGGCTGGGTGGGTGCTAGCTACTGGGTTGGGTGCAGTGCTGGGTGATTGCTCCCCTTCCAGCTGCTCAGTGCATTACAGAAACACTTTCAGTGTGATTCTCAATTACTAAAACAATATATAAAAATTGACAAAGTTTTTCAACTTCCCACCAAGAACAGCTATCTTCCTTAATCTATCTTAGATTTACCTCACATGCTTTTTATTCTGATGAAAATTATCCAACTCATTAAGTCCAACCTTTCTAATTACTTCCTTCTTCGCGGCCTATTTTGATTTTGATTTGACTTTTTCAGCCCTAAATCCCACCAGTTTTGACTGACTATTCTTCCCTGCTGAACTATAAAGAAGTGGCTCACAACCTGTTTTTAATGACATACATAAAAATAAAATTTTCACAAAAGCGAATTTCAGAACATCTTTATGGGGTTTGGTGGAAAAGTGTTGCATTTTCTTTGTATTTTATGATTATAATATAAATAAAATGCAAAGTATTAGGGAAGATTTTAAATATTGAGTATAAGTGAATTTTCAAAAAATGTTTTCAAAACTTTTAATAGGAAGCATGAAATTTCTTCTGTAGACATAATGCTTTAGTATATGGTTTTATGTTTGAAATAGCTATAAACAAATCCTTGTCAAGACTTCTTAATGATGATCTCCTTAAATTTTTCATAGTGATACAAATGAAAAATTTTGTTCACACAAGAAGGAAGTAGTAAATGAATATATATTGTTTGTATTTTGATTGTTGGAAATGGCTTTCTCACAGAAGTATCAGAATTCAGATAATTCTGTCTGTTTAAATTACATTTCAAAGGTACAATCAGTCTTTAAAAACATCTTTGATCTTTTTTTATGACAAATATAACAGTGAACATTCTTGTGGTAATGCTGATTTTAAACCTTCAAGTATTTTAAGATTTTTTTTTTCCTTTTTCTCCCCAAAGCCCCCCGGTACATAGCTGTAAATTTTAGTTGTGGGTCCTTCTAGTTGTGGCATATGGGATGCTGCCTCAGCATGGTTTGATGAGCAGTGTCATGTCTGAGCCCAGGATTCGAACCAACGAAACACTCGGCCGCATGCAGCGGAGTGTGCGAACTTAACCACTCGGCCACGGGGCCAGCCCCTAAACCTTCAAGTTTTTAAAATATTAAACATTTATCTCGAGCTTACACAGATGTTGTTTTGCTCATCTTAATTCTTTAGGATTCAAACTTCTCCACTAACTCTATCAGTACCCATTAAAATATTTTAATTAAGCTCCTCAGAAGCTGAAAAAAACATCAGTCAAGTGCAATACTTTGAAAGTCAACAACAATCCCTTTAAGAAATGTGCAAAGTGAGACTAATCGGGAAAAAATATTTCAAGTTATTTATCCGACAAAGGGTTAATCTCCATAATATATAAAGAACTCACACAGCTCAACAACAAAAAATGAAACAACCCAATCAAAAAATGGGTAGGGGACATGAACAGACATTTCTCCAAAGAAGATATACAGATGGCCAATAGACACATGAAAAGATGTTCATCATCACTAATCATCAGGGAAATGCAAATCAAAACTACACTAAGATATCACCTTACACCTGTTAGAATGGCAAAAATATCCAAAACCAAGAGTGACAAATGTTGGAGAGGCTGTGGAGAAAAAGGAACCCTCAGACACTGTTGGTGGGAATGCAAACTGGTGCAGCCACTATGGAAAACAGTATGGAGATTTCTCAAAAAGTTAAAAATAGATATACCTTATGACCCAGCCATCCCACTACTGGGTATGTATCCTAAGAACCTGAAATCAGCAATTCCAAAAGTCCCATGCACCCCTATGTTCATTGCAGCATTATTCACAATAGCCAAGACATGGAACCAACCTAAGTGCCCAGCAACTGATAATTGGATAAAAAAGATATGGTATATATATACAATGAAATACTACTCAGCATAAAAAAGGACAAAGTCGTCCCATTCACAACAACATGGATAGACCTTGAGGATATTATGTTGAGTGAAATAAGCCAGACAGAGAAAGACGAACCTTGTATGACTCCACTCATAGGTGGTAGTTAACACATAGACAAAGAGAACTGATCGGTGGTTACCAGGGGAAGGGGGGGGGGGGTAGGGGGAGGGCACTAAGGGTGAAGTGGTGTACCTACAACATGACTAATAATAAGGTACAACTGTAATTTCTCAAGGTTGTTAACTATCATAATCTTAATTTAAAAAAATGTGCAAAGTGAGAAATCAGCCCCTCCTCTTCCTTCCACTCCTCTCTCTTTCTCAAATACACACACACACACACACACACACACACACACACACGCACACACTATTATTCAATTATTTTATATACTCTTGCATAACTCTCCTTGGGCAACCAATGTACTTCACTACAAAGTAGTGTTCTAATCATATTTCTTTGAATAAAGTTGAAAATAGTATTTTAACAGTTTGAATTTTATTATAACCATTTTTATGACATCCTTTAAAGTGGACTGTAGATCTATGGACAAACATTGACATATGTGAACATCTCCAATATTAATTAAACAATGTATTTCTGAATTCGAGAGTTTAAAAAGAACTCTTGATATAAATCTCATACATCTTCCTGCAACCTAACATAACCTTCAGTGCCCAAAGATATCCAGTGTTTTCCTAATATTTTATTTGTTTCAAGTATCCCTTTACCACTTTGAACATTTTATTCTCAGTAGTTTGATAGAGAGCTTCTTTGGAACAAACAATAGTCTTCCAAGCATTTGTCTTCAGGGATTCTCAACAGTGTGATATTAAGTATGTACAGTTACTACTTATGTGAAATTATCTATTTTCAATGAAAGCTTTTTGATGTCCTAATCTTCTGGATTCATGCTGGTTCTCTTATATTTGATACGAATGTCAACAATTTATTAATAAGACTATTTGAAAAGGCAACTTTTCTATACTCTTCCACTCTTTGATATCAAACACAGTATTGAAAAGTTTTTATAAATGCTGGTAAAATTAAAGGTTTGCAGTTACGTGAGGTGTCTTTTTTCTGGCATTAGTAATTAATTCTGAAACTAGTCTTGGGCTTGATTTGACACCATTATAAATAATCTCAAAATAACTTTTTTTATTTTGTACAAACATAGTTTACTTTGCTCCACTGCTTTACTGCCTATCTTTTCCAGGCAAATAAGACATTTAGGAAGACAGAAATTATTGGAAGAGAGAATTAAAGAAGAGAGAAGCTATTTGAGTTATTTCCCATTATGTTGCTCAATTAGTGACAAGATAGTCTACCTTACGAATCAGATAACTTTCTAGCTTTGAGAAAGGAGTTGTACACTTTGGTGAAAAATTAATGTCTATAAATATTAAATTAAATTAAACATAAAGTACTTAAGGAGATTATTGAGAAACAAAGAACTTTAATGATAAACATCGTGACTTAAATAATAATCAGATTGAGGTAGAAAAATGAGAGGGGGAGTCTCTGTGCAATTATGCAAACTTTGACTAAAAATCGAAATGACATACAGAAATGTGGGTGGTACATTTTTGCCCCATTAAGATATAAGACCATCTGCAAAAGGATTCGGTATAATTTGTAGAGCACACCAGAGGAGATGTGGAACTTCTTGTCTTGACCCAAATCTCCAAAGAGCACATAAAGCTACTTTGCCTGATGCTTTTAATTTAGTCTTACTCACAGGGAGACAGGAGATTAGATAATCACCTGGGGTGCGCATCTGTCCCAGGATCTGTAACTGCCTCATCATTGTCATACATGCAAAGCCCAGAGCACCAAGAACTCTCATTTAGAAATATGGTTGATAAGTTTCCAATTTGAATATATCATAATTTCATTAGAATAATAAACAAAAAATGCAACTTGAATTCTAATAATTACTTGAAGCTGAAAATAAAGTATGTTAACTGCTGAAATTGAGCGCCGAGATGTGTACTTATTTACTATGCTCAATGTCATTAACACCTGAATACAGCAGGACACTCATGGTGCTCCCAGCCTCAGGGGTTGGTGAATGCATCAATTTTCAGAGTCAGGATATGGATCTCTTGACAAAGGAAGGGCAAAGACTTTTTCTAAGCATTCAGGTTAAAAGAAAATTATCTTAAATGTTCTCTGTCTTGTTTATAAGATACAAATATATATTGACCACTAAATACCATTATATTAAATAGCATCTCAAAGATAAACTAAACCAACCATATTATTTTAACATCTTCAATAAACTTCTCAAACTTATTGTTGTATTAATAGAATGAGGCCTAGAGTTTGTGATCAAATGAGTAACAGAAGGACATAGACATTCTTACATGCTATGAGTAACATTGAACCAGCAGCCAACAACACAGGTCCTAAGATATTTTGACACTTTCACCAGCAGACACAACACAGCTGCTGACATGTACCAGAGTGTCATAAAAAAAAGCACTAAAGGTGAAGAGATCACACAGATGAAAAAACACTTTATTTAACTGGGGAGAAATGAAGTCGGCAAGATTGTGACAAAGTGGGGCAATACAAGCAGAGACAATCGCTTGAACAAAACTACAAGACACACGGCAGATATACAGATCCATCCTATGGAGTACCTAACATATGAGAGGTGAGTGACAGGACGTAAGGCTACAGACATCGCTAAACATTAGATCATGATAGGTCTTGAATGCCATGTTATGGAGCTAGAACATATTCCAATAAGCCAGTGGTAAAATTGAATGAGAGGAATGCCCTGGTATGATTTGTACTCTAAAAAGATTAAACTGGCAAGAGTATAGAAGACTGACTAGGAAAAGGGAGAAGGGTGTGGTTAGGAGGATGATGTTAAAAGTGAAAGAAGCTTATTAACTGAGTTTAATAAAACTGTGGTCACTAAGCCACCTAAGAGAGGGTAAGTGCCCAATTAAAGAAGGAGGTGAGGTTATTCACAAGAAAAATATCAGTAGGTAGAATTGAACAAAACTTGGTGACTGATTTTATAGAGTGAGGTTATGTAAAAGAAAGAATTTCTGCACTATGATGCTTAATCCTTTTTTAGATCACAAAATTCTTTGAAAATCTGAAAAGCCATGACCCTCCCCGCAAACACACACAACTATGGAGAACTTCAGAGCTCCACCTGGGGTTGGCGGAGGCCTTCACTGATCCACACCACACCTCCACCGCCGCCCCCCCGCCCCCTGCCAGCCCATTCTTGCTCCCCCGCCCTCCCTTCCACAGCACTGCTCTCAAGCGATGCACTACCTAATACGCACCCAGCATGCTAATCTCCATCTCAAAGTTTTCCTCCTGAGAACTCCAACCTGCAACATGGACACTGAAGGGAAGGATGCCATTTAAAACTTCCAGCATAGTGAAAGAAGAAAAGACTGAAAGTTTTTAAAGATGCCAACTTAACATCCTGCACACACATACACACACACAGACATCTTTGCAATACAACAGTGAATCAGTAATGGGAACTTTATTAGTGTACTAAATCATATTAACTATATCCAAAAAAACACACATGATTTCAATAGATGCCCACGAATATGTTTAACAAAATTGATCTTCCATTCTTGAATTTTTGAACTCTTAGTAGCACAAGTAGATAGTTTTTTAACTTGCTAAAACTATATGACTCAAAACAAACATCCACATTATGCTTAAGATGATAGATGAAAAACATTTTCTTTAGAGTGAGGAACAAGATAAAAATCCCCAGGATCGTCACTATTTGATATTGTTCTCTCTGTACTAATTGAAACAAAAGTAGACAATAGAAAGAAATAAAATACATAAATATTGGAAGGGAGAAGACAAATTTAAAATAATTGCAAATAGTATAGTTCTCTGACAATATAAATTTAGGGTTTTTTTTTTGCTCACTTCCTTCACGTTTTTATTCAAATGTTATATTCTCACTAAAGCCTCTGTTCTCAAATTTCTACCCATCCTAATCTCCCTATTCCCTTTATTCCTTTTTCATGCATTAATTTTCTCCTAAGCATTGCCACCGCCAAACATATTATACGTTATTTTATTAATTTATCTCATTTATTATCTAACTTCCCCAACTAGCCTGCAAGCTTTATGAAAGCACAGGGTTTTTTTCTGTCCTCTTCACTTCTCAATGCCTATGAGATGACCTGGAGCATGCCAAGCGCTCAAAACATGTGCGATGAAGGAAGGAAGGAATAAACAGTCAAAGGAGTAAGAAGAGGGCCTAGAGAAAACCGGGTCATTGAAACCAGAATGAGGAGGGGTATGACAATAGTGCCGTAAGCTGTTAGATAAGCAGACAAAAGTGCCCATTAGAAAAAAAATTAGCATGTCACTAACGACTTTGGCAGGAGCGTTTGGAAGACAGATTCCCCATAGGTCTCTCATTTCTACATGTGTTGCTAGCAGAGATACTGACTGTCCTTGATTCCAGAATATCTTTTCAAGTATGTTTGTATAGTAAACAGCCTTGGAAGATGGAGCACCTACCCCTGGAGTAAGAGGCAGTTTTGCTTACAATTTTGGAAGATATAGTGTCTTCCCTCTGGAGCAAAAAGGAGGCATGCTCACCACCCATAATAAAAAAATTGTGAGGGGCCAGCCCCCATGGCCTAGTTGTTAACTTCAGTGCACTCTGCTTTGGCAGCCCAGGTTCAGATCCTGGGCGCAAAGCTACACCACTGGTCTATCAAAGGCTATACTGTGATGTTGGTTCACATACAAAATAGAGGAAGACTGGCAACAGATTTTAGCTCAGGGCAAATCTTCCTCAGCAAAAAAAAAAAAAAGAAGGAGAAGGAGAAAAGAAAAATTGGGGTTCTCTATTCTTCTATAATGCAACCCACTGAGTGTGCAGGTATCAACTTGCCCTCTTTGTGTTTCCTTATGGGAACTGGGGCTTGAGAATAGGTGCAAAACATGCTGATACTCTCATTGCTGCTAATGCTGTGAAGAATAAATTGTCCTTCAACTCTGGCCCTGGAGTCTATGGCAGGCTAACTTAATAATGTGCAAGTAGGATAAAATTCAAGACCTTTTACAGTTCTAGATAGACAGATGGCAAAATGACAGGATTTTGTATAGATACACTAGCTTAGCAATGATATAGTCATTTACTTCCACTCTGTACAATACTAAATGACACCCTGGAAACATCATTCAACTTCTTTTCACCTAGATGGTATTCATAAATGCATAATGTTTATACAGGATGATGCACTAAAGTCATTAATCTAGCTCTTATAACCCTTAGCTACAAACAATATACACACTCTGGTTAGGCATATAATCGCAAGAGAAGAATGAGAGATATTTGAAGCAGAATTTACCAGACTCCCTGAGTATGAAATAGAGCTGTTCCAACCAATCCATAAAGTCATGTGCAAGAAATAAATGTTTATTTTTGTACGGCACTGAGATTTTTCATATTGTTTGTTATGCAACAATAGCTGGCTGATACAAGACCCAAAATATCAACACTCTCAATGTGATAAAAGTTTATTTCTCCTTTGTGCAATATTCTTGAGGTAGGCAATACAGGGCTAGTATAGTGGCTCTGCTACACAAAGTTATCCAAGGACAAAAGCTTCTTCTATCGTGTTGCTCTACCCTCCCTCCAAAATCACCCTTATCTCTTGTTCTAAGATAGCTCACTACCTTACTCATGTTTCAAAAAATGGGATAGAGGAAGGGTGAGAGAAATGAAATACACTTTCCTTTTAAAAATATCCCAGATTTTGCACCTGCTAAGTCTCTTTACATCCCATTGGCCAGATATTAGTCATGTGGCCACACCTAACTGCAAGGAAGATAATAAAACTTACTTTATTTTTGGCAGTCCTGCACATAGTTAAAAATCAGGGGCTGTATCTCTGTGAAAGAAGGAGAAAACGGAAATTTGAAAACAACTAGCATTATTTGCCACAGTCTATTAATGCGGCAACCCAAATATTCATCACAACGTCTCTCCTTCACATAGAGTACATTCCTCATCTCCACAAGAGAGAAAATCCCAAAGTCCCATTGGTTACTGCATCCAGTAAAAGTCTCTCATCTCTGGAAGATGTACAGCCCTTTCCATTAAGCACGAATGTAGAGCCTCCTGGTTTGGCAACCTATAAACTAAAACATAAGGTTACTGCCCCTAACACACTCGATACTCAAGGCTTGTGAAGAAAGTGGATATGGCAACATAAACTGCTCCTACTGAGCAAAGGGGGATTGGGAAGCATAGAGCAGTCACTGGGCTACGGCAATAATCAAATCCTCCTAGGCAGGACTTATAGATATTCCCGGATCCAACAACTAAGTCCTGTGGTTAGTCTCATCTGGAAGCCCCTGTTTCTGCTTTATAGAAAGAAATGTCCATTTTCCTCCAAAGCTCTTGGTTCTACCCTCTGGAAGGTGCTTTCCTATCTTTTCTCCTCCCTTGCTATGAATCAAGTAAGTATTACAAAGATTGCTCTTCTTGGAGATTACAATGTTTTTGTAGCCTGCTTCTGGCTGGTCCAGATTTGGTGGCCCAGGGATTTCCTAAGAGGTGGGAAAATTACAGGCTTCTGCAGGCCACGTTGTTGTTCTGTAGCCATACAATTCCCTCAAAACCTTAGCAAGCTTCCAGGCAATTTGTTTTGGATTAGTTCCATATGTAAGTAACTATAGCCAAAGATCTAATCAAGATGTAGTCTTTAAGCCTGAAGATGCTTGTCCTTTCCTTATTACCCTGTGTGCTTTGCTTACTCCCTCTCTAGATGGAAGCTACATCCAGGCTATCTGAACCATTTTGTTTGCGTGGAAAAGCAATACCCTTAATTTGATTTTGCTTCTGGTCTGGCTCCCAAATCTGGCAGGACATTGAGCTTATCTCCTACTAAGGCAGTGGCTTTGAAGGTACCAATTATAATCGCTTTGGTTTGGAGTACAGAAGGAGTTGACTTTTTCAACTCTTTATTAAAGGCCTGAAATTATAAAACTCTCAGTAAAATTATTTTGCTAACCCAGCACAAAGAGCCTTTCTTAATAAAACTGTATTCCTTTCCACCTCTGCTTACAGACCGGCTAACTCTAGCCCAAGTTCATCTGTGTACAGGACTTTGCTAGAAGAACAAGAAGCAGCCAACACACATCAAGATTCTGCAGTTTTCCTATGATTTCCTCTAATGTTATTTATGGCCTCAGCCTGTGGTCTGCCTTCTGAAACACTGCAAGCAACAATTATATCAGTGTTTTGCCTCAGCATATCATGGATTAATCAGCTTTTCACCCTCCAATATCTATGTCTCTGCCTCCTGCCTCCAAACTGCCAAATATATTATGCTACACATCTAGGTTGTGCCACTTTATGCATCCCACTTCTGGTACCAAATTCTGTCTTAGATAGGATGTAGGTTTGGAATGTGTAACAGAGATTCAAACACAGTACATAAAGAAAATAGAGGGCCAGCCCTGATGGCCTAGTGGTTAAATTCAGTGCGCTCCACTTCAGCGGCCTAGGTTTGGTTCCCGGCCACGGACCTACACCACTCATCTGTCAGTGGCCATGCTGTTGTGGTGGTTCACACACAAAAAGAGGAAGACTGGCAACAGATGTTAGCTCTTCCTCAGCAAAAAAAGGAAGGTTGGTAATAGATATTAACTCAGGGTAAGTCTTCATCAGCAAAAAAATATAATAATAATAATAGAGGTTCAGTCCTTTCACATTACAGTCTGGAGGTGGTGGTCGAGGGCTCTTATGAGGGACCTAGGCTCTTTCTATCATGCAGCTCTGTTATCTCTGAGATATTGCTCTTATCCACATGATGCAAGATAACTGGTCACCAAAAACACTTTTCAAACAAGGATGGGGGAAAAGGTGGCAGAGGGGCAACTCTTTCTCCTTTTAAGGAAAGTCTAGAAGCTGCACATATCACCTCCAAAGGAGCTTGGGAAATGTAGTCTTTACTCAGTCACCACAGGTCCTGCTATAAAACAAGAGTCTTTTAATTATAAAAGGGGAGAACGGAAATCAGAGAATAAAAAATAGTCCTTGCTACAACCTTAAAACAAGAGACATTATTTATTTGGACCTAACATGTTGGGTATTGTGAATGAATATTTATAAACACAACAAGAACTAAGTTGACTAGAACACTATTTTAAGAACTGCTGGTCTGATGATATTTATAGAGTATTTTACGAAGTATAACATCCAAAACATAAATTTTGGTAAAAGTAGATGTAAATTTACAGTGTACCTTTTGCATTAAACGTCTGATACATAATAGGAATTTGATAAATAATTTTTGAATGAAAGACTGAATAAACTGACCAATTAAGAAATATTTATTCAGCACTTGCTATGAGGCCATATCTGTGTTACACACCAAAGAAATTAAAAATGACATATGATTCCATAATGGAAGACGGCAGACAATTTACTTGATGAAATTGGCAACATGGAGCATCGGATACATCTAATAAAGGTATAAAATAATAATATTATATAAGTAATAACTATAATAATATAAATGATAAATATAATAATTGATAAATTTTCAACAAAATTCCCAATAATTGTACAGAAAGTAAAGCTTTTCTAAATTAAATTTTTTTCTTAGAACAATTTTATAATTTCAAATAAAGTACAGAAATTGGGTATTCTCTTTATAACTTGCTTTGAATGAGAAAGTTACCCCAAGGGCAAAAGCACTAATTGGTATTTATTTATGTAACTTTTATATTATGCCAAATTGGTAAGCAGATACTCCATGCTTAAGATTTTAGTAAAAGTAATTACACATTTGACACGAAATGCAACGTGTAATTATTTGCTTAAGATTGGAATATTTTTCAAGTAATTTGAATCAATGCAAATAAGTGAACTTGTTTACAACTATCAAAGCTATTTGTGCTTTTATGTGAAGAATACAACAAGTCATTTCTAGGTTTGAGAAACTGAGAAAAGAACTTGAAGAAGGACATTTTGTAAGATAAAGTATTCTTCTCGCTTTTCCACAAACGTTTCTCTTTTCTATCCTTCCGTTCCTAGAAGCAGAATTCAGTTATCATCACAGATCGTTTTCAGGAATACATGGCTACAGACATTGGGATATATTATTTAGAAGGCTGTCCATGTATTAAGGGAAAAGACTTGTCTGCACACATATATAAAATGCTTGTTTTAATCACGAGGGTACTTGACACATCCCTATTGTTTCCACTACATAACACCTTAGGAGAAATCATACAACTTCCGCCTTTAGTGACCCTTTTGTTCTCTATAATTTTGCATATTGGGAAACCAACAGATGAACAGAATGAATTAAGGGCAATAGGTGCTGGGAAACAACTGCTCAGTACCTGTCATGCCATGCCAAGAAGAGATATTTTTTAAAGTCTCTTGATGAGAGTATATTTTTGTTATTTGAGAGTTGACAGTCATTTAGTGCTCTATCGGGCACATAAGATGAGCAAAGAAGCTGAGAAATATTTTTATTAAAAATAAACATTGATGAAAATATTCTGGCAAAGATGGCAAGCTAGGCACACTTCTTCCCCTCCATCCAACTCCAGATTCCCATGAACATGCACAAAAGTATATAAAAAAATACGGTGTTCATTGTACAAAGAAACGGAAACTTTGTGCCAAAAACTACAAAGACTTTCTTTTAGAAATAGCACAGATGAGAAATGAAAGAAAGAACTAAATGCTGACTCCCAATATTTTTAAAATAGTTTCCATCTTCATTTTCTTTTAGATTTTTCTATCTATCTTTACAAGTGAGATTCAAACATTCCTTCATTTATCCAACAAATACTTACTATGTTCTCTTAGTAAACTAGGCACTGTTCTAGACTTTGATATTCAGAAAACATTCCTGTTCTCACAAAGCTTACAATGTATTGCCCAGGAAAACAAGAAACAATTCTGTGAATGAGGCTCAGCATCACAGGCAGTAGAGGAGAGCCATCTAGAGCCATGGTTGGCAGCAGCAGCTGGGACACTCGCTAGAAGAGCAAGTCACTGCCAGAACAGAACTTTTGCAGCTACATATCAATGGCATTCAATGGTTACCGAGCTGTCAGCAGCAGAATTCAAATTGTAGGGTTAATGGGCAGTGATCCCAAAGGTGAAGAAGGTTCTTTATGATGTCCAGGCAGCCAACCCCTCAGGAAGACTAGACACAGATTGTCCACATAACCAAGTGACTGCCAGTCTAAACAGAGAGCTAGAAATAGGAAACTGACCCTAATGCAGTGGCTTCTCCAAGTCTGTTAAGAAAAATGAAGAAGGAGGAGGAGGGGGAGGAGAAAAAGGAAGGAAGGAAAAAGGTAAGGAGGGAAGGAAATAGTGAGAGAAGAAGGAGGGACGGGAAACCCTGCAGAGATGTGGTTCCTCTACTGCTGGAGCCTCACATTCCATTGAAGACCTACTACGTGCCAGGTACCATTCCAGGCACTGAACAAAACAGATGAAAATTCCTGCCCATGGAGCTCACATTCTAGTGGAAGAGTAGCTAGCAATAAGCACAAAGTAAGTAAAATATATGGTATGTTAGATAGGAATAAATTCAATAAAGAAACACTTAACAAGCAACATAAATAGGGAAGAGACAGCCATTGTGAGGGGAAGGGAGTGTAACTGGGGGGAAAACAGTGTAATTTTTAAATGGATTGGGCAGGGAAGGTCTCACTGAGGTGAGTTTGGGAACAAAAGTAGTGGATGTAAGGGAGTGAGCAATAAGAATATCTGGGAGATGAAATTTGCAGCAAAAGGCCCTGAGGCTGGACCATATATGTAGCATGGGAGGAAGAGCAAGAAGTCTAGAATGGCTAGGGCTGGGGAAAACAAAGAGTAATGTGATCAAAAAGACAATGGATTAGAGATGTGTTGGAAGGGAAAGAGAAGTGAATGACAACTCATAGATTTGCAGCTAGGGTTACCATTTACTGAAATGGAAAATACTGCAGGACAAGCTGATTTGGGAGTGTAGGGGAGGAGGAAATTTTCCTCTACCTTTCTGGGTTATTCTGGCTGGTCTAAAACTTAAATTGACATGAGACAGAATAACAGGAGAAAATCAAACAAAGTTTGATAACATGTATACAAGGGAAAAGCCCAGGAAAACGGATTAACTCACCAAAATGGCCAAAGTCACCACTTTAAATACCATCTTCAGCTAAAGACAAAAGAGGATGTTGAGGGTAGTGGTTTGGAACTTCACAGGAGAGGAAGGCAATTCACTTGAAGATGGAAAAGCAAATTCTTGGTAAACAAATGTTTGCCATGCCTTGCAGAGATAACAGGACCTGAAGAGGACTTTGATCAAAGGGACCTAGCTAGATTCCTCTCTGTCTACCACACCCAGTTCATATTATACTATAGTTATCTATGCTGATAGCTCCTTCCTGGAAGAGGTTGTCTATCTTAAATTCTTTTAGGCAGTTAGGGGGAAGGTCAAAGTTCCTTCCTGAGTCTTTTGTTCTTATGAATAATCAAGCAAAAGAACACATTTTGGGGTAGCAAATTCTGCTCCCCTACTGAAGGGACAATCAAGAGTTTATGTGTCACAGATATTCAAGAAGATATTCAGAGTAAACAATTTGCTAATGAATCTGGAGACCAGGGAGAGGTCTGAGATGGAGACTAATGAATAGGCAGTTGTCAGAGCAGATAATGTATTTAAAGCCATGCTAATAAATACAATCATCAAGGACGCAAAAAAGACAAGCAGGAGAAGCTCAAGGACAGTCCTGGAACTCTTCAACATTAAGAAATTGAGAAGATGAGGAGGAACCAGCAAAGGAAAGAGAGAATGAAGAGCCAGGGAAGAAAATCTAAGAAAATTTCAAAGCCAAGTGAAGAAAGCGTTGCAAGATAGAGAAAAAAAATCAGCTGTGTCAAGTGCTGCTGAAAGTCAAATAAGATGAGGACTTGAGAACAGCTCATTGGATTTTTTGGGTATGTTTCTTGTCTTCTCTCCCACTGTAACATAAACACCATGATGGCAGGAATTTTTCTTAGTCATTAATAAGTTCTGAGGGACTAGAACAGGGCCTGGTACATAACTCATGTTCAATAAATTTATATTCATAAATGAATGAATTTCAGTTATGAATATAAATATAAAAATCTAAAAATACAATGTGATGTGGGTTTGGAAAGCCGAGAAGTGGAAAGAAAGATTTCTTAGACTCTCAAGGTCTGGTAGTAGTGCTCCTTTATTCAGGGAATAGCATGGAATAGCATGAGGACAGGACCCATGGGCAGTGAAAAGCTGCAATGGGTTGAGGGTAGGGCTAAATTTATAAGGCATAGGTAAGTGAGTTAATTCTTTACAAGACAAAGGAAAGATCACGTAAAAAAGTCATTAAAATGGTATCAGTGCAGGTGGGGTCTGGTTATCGGGTGGTCATATAACTTTGGACACGAGTCCGGTCAAATCAGGTCAGGATGTTCTATACTTCCCAGAGGATGATACAGATCAATATGTAAGGCAGGACGCCATGGGCTACTCTCCCTGGGGCAGCCTTGATCCACACCAAAATCTGAAATATTTTATGATGGTAAAATGTTTATAAACATTGTTAGATGAAAAAAATGTAGAACTTTGCTATAAAGCTTCAGGTTCTAGATGGTACCAATTTAAATTCAAAATTCAGAAAGAGTGATAGTATATAGGAAAGAAAACTTGGAAATAAAACATTTGGATAACAAAATTGGGTTCCTAATTTCTGCTTTAGCATCCAGATTATTCTTTTACCTAAACCTTACACATTTACAAATATGGCCATTTTACACAATGTTTTGCAATGATACATTACAAATTATAGCTCTTAATCCCAAATCAACTTCTTTCAAAAGCAATATTTAATTCTATTAAAAGACACTGAAGAACACTAGAATCACATTAGTTATTCAACACCTCATAGTCTGCTCATACTCTTAAAGTCAGATTTTATATTCATGCTGTAATAATCAGAGTCTATACTATGTGAATGAGGTATAGGATTTCCATAAAGCAGAGGTTATAACTCAAAACGACCAGATTTCAGCACTATAGCCACCAAAATAAATTAACAAATGAAAACTGTTGATAGCATAGTAAGAATGCAACAGTAACATGTCGCTAAGTGAAGTTAAAACAGCTTCTACTTAGATTTTATACCGAGATATACAGGTTAGATATTTCTATAACTATATCTTACCAATAATATAATTGTCTAAGATGTTTCATATTCTCAAAGATACAAACTTAATGTGTGTATTTTCTCACCAATTTTTAGGCAAAATAGTACTTGAGTCTTTCAATTAAATGTGTCATATTGTTTCAACAAGGCTAATAAAGAGTCATCTTATTCAGATAAATGACACTAGAGCAATTAGTTAGTCCCAGCTGATGACTGATTTTATAATATTACTTGAATATTGGGTGGGATGCATGGAAACCTACCAGAATTTTCCTAGGCGATTTGCCAGAGAGAATTCTTGTCAAGAAAAACAGTACTGTGATTTCAACTTTGAACTCTGAACTGTACATTGTGTGAACTTGTCAAATACTCATCCCACAAATAACCTCATGCTCTTTCTGAAAAGCTTGCCAAATACAATGAATCTGATTTAGTGGAAAAAATGTTTAAGGCCAAGAAAAATACACACATTGTGTATAGAGTGTCAATAATTCTGGAAATATTAGTTTACCCCTATTCATGATTTCACTTTAAAAGAATGCAGTGTTGTGTCTGCTAAAATATTTTTACCATAATTAGTTCATTCTTCTCCCAAGGAAACATTTTCTTCATATGTTACTACATTTGCACATTATTCTCTTAGAGTAATTAATTCAGCTGGTTAAAACACAATGGTACTAAGATCAAGGTCTCAGACCTTCAAGGTTTCTTCTGCACCCTCAGCCATTCCCCATTCCCATGCAGATGACTTAAATTATTAAAATTACACCCGGTGACCTAAATCCTATCCACATCACTTTATAGAATATAGATAAGGAATGGTCCTTGCCTGCTTTCAATGTAGGACAGACTTCGTGTGTGTGTGTGTGTGAGGAAGGTTGGCCCTGAGCTAATATCTGTGCCAATCTCCCTCTGCTTTATGTGGGATGCTGCTACCATGTGGCTTGACGAGTGGTACCAGGTCCATGCCTCAGATCTGAACCTGTGAAGACTGGGCCGACAAAGTGGAGCACTTTGGAGAAAAAAAAAGTGGAGAACTTAACCACTATGCCATCAGGCCAACCTCTAGAATAGACTTTTTATAACAATATACTAGATTGATAGGGATAGAAGCAGAATAAAAGTACAAATTTTAGAGGAATGACATCAGCATCATGGCAGAGTGAACTTTCCCAGTAATCGTGCGCCTCCAGCACACAATGAAAAAGACATTCATCCTCTAACAGAGGACATCCAAACACAAAACAAAACACGTCAGAAAGACCCACGCAGCCATATGATGGAGGGTGGAGAGGCTGGAGCCCCCCTCGGAGGAGGAAGAACAGGGTAAGAGAAAACTTCACTCCCTCCCTAAAAGACTGTGATCCAGGACTGCAGGCAGCCTCCAAGAGGGAAGGAACAGGGAAGAAGATGTTCCTTCATGGGAAAGTCAAAGATCCCCAAGGGCCCTTGCAGCCTAGAGGGAAGCCCTCTATGGAGATGAAAGCTAATGCGGGGGTGACATCATCAGCCAACACCCCAGGGGAGCAGATAGGGAGGGCAGAGCAAGAAACCCCTGAGAGCAGGCAGAAGAAAGCACCCCTCCCCCTTACCCACCCAGGGCCAGCTCCTGTACCTGGGATCTCAGCAGAACTGAGAGGGCTCAGAATATGCAGCTCTTGACCCCCACCCAGTGGTGATAGCCAGTAACTGCAACCAAATAATACCATGATGCCCAAAAACAGAGCCACACCCTCTAACAGTATCAAAACTTATTTTAAATCTCTAGACCAAAGAGAAAATGACAAGTACCCAGAAATCAGTCCTGAGGTCAGAGAAATATGTAACCTAAATGACAGAGAATTCAAAATAGCCATCATCAAAAAACTAAAGGAGTTAAAAGAGAATGTAGAGAAACAATTCAATGAGTTCAGGAGCTACTTCACAAAAGAGATTGAAACTATAAATAAGAATCAATCAGAAATATTGGAGATGAGAGACACAACAGAAGGCATAAAACAAAATATGGACTCCAAGAATGCTCAAGTGGACATCATAGAGGAGCAAAGCAGCACAAAGGAGGACAGACATGTTGAAATGTTCAAGATGGAGGAGGAGAGAGAACTAAGACTAAAAAGAAATGAAGAAATCTCTGAGAAATATCCGACTCAATTAGGAAACACAACATAAGAATTATAGGTACTCCAGAGGGAAAAGAAAAGGAGAATGGAGCAGAAAGCTTGTTCAAAGAAATAATAGCAGAGAACTTCCCAAAGCTGGGGAAGCAGACAGAAACCCATGTGGAAGAGGCTACCAGATCTCCTAAATATGTCAATGTAAAAGGACCTACTGCAAGGCATATAGCAGTGAAACTGGTAAAAGTGAATGAGAGAGAAAAAATAGTAAGGGTAGCAAAGCAGAAAGAACAACCTACAAAGGAACCCCCATCAGGCTGTCAGCATGTTTCTCTGCAGAAACCCTACAGGCTAGAAAAGACTGGGATGATATATTCAAATCTTTGAAAGACAAAAACTTTCAGCCAAGAATACTCTATCCCACAAAAATATCCTTCAGATATGATGGAGAAATAAAAACTTTCCCAGATAAACAAAGGCTAAGGGAGTTTGTAGCCATGAGACCCCACCACCATAACAAATCCTCAAGAAGATCCTCATACTTGAAAAAAAAACAGGAGAAAGGGGTTACAAAGCATGGAGTAAGGAGATAGATAGACAAAATCAGAAAATTGTAGGTATACATCAGAACAGGTTAACAAATACACAAGAATAGCATTAAAGATAAATGGAAGGAAAACACCAAAAACAAAGATAATCTTGCCACTTTAACCACAGACTGGCAATACAAGATGGAATAAGATGTGAGAAAAACAACTTAGGAGGGGAAGAGGAAAGGCACTGAATTGGTTTAGTCTAAGGAAATAAGAGGCAATCAGAAAATGAACTATCTTATCTACGAGATTTTTAATACAAACCTTGTAGTAACCACTAAACAAAAAAGCAGAACAGAGACACAAATAAGGAGAAAATAAAGAAACATAACATAAAAAAACTACATAACTCAATTGGTAGACCAAAATACACAGGACAAGAAACAAAGGAAATGCAGGAGAACCAGAAAATGAGTGATAAAATGGCAGCATTAAGCCCTCATATATCAATAATCACCCTAAATGTAAATGGGTTGAATTCTCCAATAAAAAGAAACAGAGTGGCAAGATGGATTAAAGAACAAGACCCAACAGTATACTCCCTCCAGAAAACACATCTCAGCTCCAACGACAAACACAGGCTCAGAGAGAAGGGATGGAAGATGACACTGCAAGCTAACGGCAAACAAAAGAAAGCTGGTGTCACAATATTTATATCAGACAAAGTAGACTTCAGAATAAGACAGGCAAAGATAGACAAAGAGGAGCAGTAAATAACAATTAAAGGGACACTCCATCAAGAAGACATAACACTTATAAATATCTATGTACTCAACACAGGAGCACCAAAGTACATAAAGCAACTATTAACAAACCGAAAAGAATATATTAACAATAACACTACATTAGTAGGGGACCTCAACACCCCACTCACATCAATGGATAGGTCATCCAGACAGAAAATCAACAAGAAACTAGCGGAATTAAATGAAAAGTTAGACCAGATGGACTTCATAGACATATATAGAACACTCTGTCCAAAGACAGCAGAATACATATTCTTCTCAAGTGCACAGAGAACGTTCTCAAGGATAGATCATATGTTGGGAAACAAGGCAAGCCTCAATAAATTCAAGAAGATTGAAATAATAACAAGCATCTTTTCTAATCACAATGCTATGAAGCTAGAAATGAATTACAAGAAAAAAGCTGAGAAAGGGACAAAGATGTGGAAGCTAAACAACAGGCTATTGAACAACCTATGGATCATCGAAGAAATTAAAGGAGAAATCGAAAAATATCTGGAGACAAATGAAAATGAAAACATACCATACTAACTAATATGGGATGCAGCAAAAGCTGTATTAAGAAGGAAATTCATCGCAATAAAGGTTCACCTTAACAAACAAAAAAAATATCAAATAAGCAATCTCAAACTACACCTAATTGAATTAGAAAAAGAAGAAGAAACAAAGACCAAAGTCAGCAGAAGGAGAGAAATTATAAAAATCAGCAGAAAAAATAAATGCTATTGAAACAAGAAAGGCAGTAGAAAGGATCAATGAAACAAAGAGCTGGTTCTTTGAGAAGATAAACAAAATTGACAAACCCCTAGCCAGACTTACAAAGAAAAAAAGAGAGAAAGCTCAGATAAAATTAGAAATGAAAGAGGAGAAATAACAACAGATATCACAGAAATACAATGGACTGTAAGAGAATACTACGAAAAGCTATATGCCAACAAAGTGGACAATCTAGAAGAAATGGATAAATTCTTAGACTCTTACAACCTCCCAAAGCTGAACCAAGAAGAAATAGAGAATCTGAATAGATCAATCACAAGTAAAGAGATTGAAACAGTAATCAAAAGCATCCCAAAAAACCAAAGCCCAGGACTAGACAGCTTCCCTGGAAAATTCTACCAAACTTTCAGAGAGGATTTAATACCTGTCCTTCTCAAGCTATTCCAAAAAATTAGGGAAGATGAAAGCTTCCTAACACATTCTATGAGGCCAACATCACTCTGATACCAAGACCTCACAAGGACAACACAAAGAAGGAAAATTACAGGTCAATATCACTGATGAACATAGATTAAAAAATCCTCAACAAAATATTGGCAAACAAAATATAGCAATACATCAAAAGATCAGACATCATGATCAAGTGGGATTTACACCAGGGACACAGGGATGGTTCAGCATCTGCAAATCAATCAATGTGATACACCACATTAACAAAATGAGGAATAAAAACCACACGACCATCTCCATAGATGCAGAGAAAGCATTTGACAAGATCCAACAGCCATTTATGATCAAAAAAAAAATTCTAACAAAATGCAGATGGAAGGAAATTACTTCAACATAACAAAGGCCATATATGAAAAACCCACAGCCAACATCATACTCAACGGGGAAAAAGTGAACACCATCCCTCTGAGAACAGGAACAAGACAGGGATGCCCACTCTCACCACTCTTATTCAACATAGTACTGGAGGTTTTGGTGAGATCAATTAGGCAAGAGAAAGGAATAAAAGGAATCCAATGGGAACTGAAGAAGTGAAACTCTCACTGTTTACAGACAACATGATCTTACATAAAGAAAACCCTAAAGAATCTGTCAGAAAACTATTAGAAATAATTAACAACTACAGTAAAGTTGCAGGGCACAAAATCAACTTACAAAAATCAGTTGTGTTTCTATACTCTAATAATGAACTTACCAAAAGAGAACTCAAGAATACAATTCCATTTACAACCACAACAAAAAGAATAAAGTATCTAGGGGCTGGCCCCATGGCCGAGTGGTTAAGTTCGCACGCTCTGCTGCAGGCGGCCCAGTGTTTCATTGGTTCAAATCCTGGGCATGGACATGGCACTACTCATCAAACCACGCTGAGGCAGCATCCCACATGCCACAACTAGAAGGACCCACAACGAAGAATATATAACTATGTACCGGGAACTTTGGGGAGAAAAAGGAAAAAAGTAAAATCTTAAAAAAAAAAAAGAATAAAGTATCTAGGAAGAAATTTAACCAAGGAAGTAAAGGACTTATACAATGAAAACTATAAGACATTATTGAAAGAAATAGATGATGACAGAAAGATATGAAAAGATATTCCACACATATGGATCAGAAGAATAAACATGGTTAAAATGTCCATACTACCCAAAGCAGTCTACTGATTCAATGCAATCCCAATCAGAATCCCAAAGACATTCTTCATAGAAATAGAACAAAGAAACATAAAATTCATATGGGGCAACCAAAGACCCTGAACTGCTAAAGCAATACTGAGAACAAAGCTGGAAGCATCACAATCCCTGACTTCAAAATATACTACAAAGCCATAGTGATCAAAACAGCATGGTACTGGTACAAAAACAGGCACACATATCAATGGAACACAACTGAAATCCCGGAAATAAAACTACACATCTATAGACAGCTAATCTTCAACAAAGGTGCCAAAGAACATACATTGGAGAAGAAATAGTCTCTTCAATAAATGTTGTTGGGAAAACTAGACAGCCACATGCAAAAGAATGAAAGTAGGAGGAAGGTGGGCATGGATGTTAGCTCAGGGCCAGTCTTCCTCAGCAAAAAGAGGAGGATTGGCAGCAGATGTTAGCTCAGGGCTAATCTTCTTCAACAAAGAAAAAAAAAGAATGAAAGTAGACCACTATCTTGCACCATACACAAAAATTAACTTAAAATGGATCAAAGACTTTAGGTAAGAGATGAAACCATAAAAATCCTAGAAGAAAATATAAGCAGTATACTCTTTGACATCAGTCTTAGAAGGATCTTTTTGAACACTATGTCTACTTGGACAAGGGAAACAAAAGAAAAAATGAACAAGTGGGACTTCATCAAACTAAAGAGCCTCTGCAAGGAAAAAGAAACTAAGATCAAAACAAAAAGACAACCCACAGTACGGAGAAAATATTTCCAAATCATATATCTGACAAGGTGTTAATCTCCATAATATATAAGAAACTCATACAACTGAACAACCAAAAAACAAAGAGCCCAATCAAAAACTGGGCAGAGGATATGAATAGACAGTTTTCCAAAGAAGATATACAGATGGCCAAGAAACACATGAAAAGATGTTCAACATCGCTAATCATCAGGGATATGCAAATGAAAACTACACTAAGATACTACCTTATGCCTGTTAAAATGACTATAATCACTAAGACTAAAAATAACAAATGTTGGAGAGGATGTGGAGAAAAGGGGACCCTTATACACTGCTGGTGGGAATGCAAACTGGTGCAGCCACTATGGAAAACAGTATGGAGACGCCTCAAAAAAACTAAAAATAGAAACACCATATGACTCAGCTATCCCATGATGGGGTATCTACCCAAACAAGTTGAAATCAACAATCCAAAGTAACATATGCATCCCTATGTTCATCGCAGCACTATTCACAATAGCCAAGACATGGAAACAATCCAAGTGCCCATTGGCTGATGATTGGATAAAGAAGATGTGGTATATATAGACAATGGAATACTACTTAGCCATAAAAAAGACACAGTCATACCATTTGCAACAATATGGATGACCTGGAGGGAATTATGCTAAGTGAGATAGCTGGACTAAGAAAGACAAACACCAGACGATTTCACTCATATGTGGAATCTAAACAAACACATGGACAAAGAAACAGTTCAGTGGTTACCAGGGGAAGAGGGGTGGGGGGTGGGTACAGGGGGTGAAGGGGAGGACTTTTGTGGTGACAAACAAGAAATAATGTACAACTGAAATTTCACAATGATGTAAACTATTATGAATTCAGTAAAAAAAAAGTACAAATTTTATAGAATTAAGAGTCAAACTAGAAAAAAAGAAATTAGAAATAAAAAGACACTCATTAATTGGAAGAACTATAATATAGAGCCAAGGAACAGCATCAGAATAGATGTCAGAAGGAACAAGAACAGGCGTAAGTTGTAGGGCTGATCAACAAATGCTGCCAAAAATGCATCTATTCAATTTCTGTTATTTTTATTGGGCCACCAGCTTCTGCAGTGGCTTGCTAGCATGTTAAGTTTATTAATTATCTTCTGAGAAATGTAAAGTTCAAAAGAAGGGCTATCCCTTAAAATCACCTAATGATTCTTTTTGTTTCATAGTATCTAATATGTGGCAAATAGTAGCTATTTAATAACCATTTGTGAATATAAATAAGTTTAATAAAATAAGTACATCAGGAATCTGAAGCAATAATGAAAAGTTTGAATGTGCTACTAAATATAAAAAAGTAAAGAGTATACCTTCTCCTGCCCTTTTATACAAATTCTAAGAATTATAGGTAGTTGAAATAAAAATAAAAAGTCCTAAATGCCTTCCCCAATATATTATTATGTATCTTCCTGTCTCGTTTGGATACTTAAATTGCTATTTAATGCAGCACCCTGATTTGGGGGCAAAAAAACCACAATATTAATGATGGAAACTCCCTTCTATAGAGGAGTGGTCTTAATCTTTCAGAGACGACATAACTCTTTGAAGATCAATTTTTTTTTCTTTTTTGTTTTGAGGAAGATTAGCCCTGAGCTAACATCTGTGCCCATCTTCCTCCATTTTATATGTGGGAGCCTACCACAGCATGGCTTGATAAGGTACGCAGGTCTGCTCCCAGTTTCTGAACTGGCCAACCCCGGGCCACCGAAGCACAGCACGTGAATTTAACGGCAATGCCACTGGGCCGGCCCCTGAAGATCTAATTATAAAACAATGAGCTCTTTCTACAGAAATGTGCTTATCTTACACAAAATGTCATACCTAATTTTGGGGCTGTTGGTGCCATTCATTGAAACCTGAAAAGGTCCATGGGATAGAGGTTAAGAAAACTTCCTATAGAGGAGATGGATAGTAAAGTTACAGATTTGTTTTGTTTGTTTGTTTGTTTTGTTTATTTGTGAGTTGTTTTTTGTTTTTTGAGGAAGATTAGCCCTGAGCTAACATCTGCCGCCAATCCTCCTCTTTTTGCTGATGAAGACTGGCCCTGAGCTAACATCTGTGCCCATCTTCCTCTGCTTTATATGTGGGATGCCTACCACAGCATGGCTTGCCAAGTGGTGCCATGTCTGCACCCAGGATCTGAACCAGCGAACCCCAGGCCACCAAAGCGGAACATGTGAACTTAACCGCTGCGCTACCTGGCCGGCCCCACAGACTTGTTATTACCTTTAAAAGTCCAGGACAAATTAATTACATCAGCGTGTAGTATAATATCCCACATAATATAGGCATCAAATAAATTATTTTTAATTTATATTTCCCAAGCTAAAATTGGTTTTTCATAGGTATTAATAGATTCAAAGTTATTAATTGCTGATACACAAATTAAAATAAAATAAAATATGTTGGATAGGAATTAGATGGTTAAATAAGCTTGGGTTATTACGAAGAATTATGTAGTTAAATGCTAGATTAAACAAAGTTAATCAGGTATTTCTTTAGTGTACAACTTTTGAGAGTTGTTACTATATAAATATACAAAAGTAAGATAGATTATGTAGCATTTCCTCAACTTCTTTTGACCACAAAGTCCCCTTTTCCTCAAAATACCTGTTGCATGTTGTTGGAAATTACTTAGGATGAGTGTGGTCAGAGCTACAATTGCTTTTACTAATATTGAATTTTTAATGGAAATAAATCTACATTTAATCTACATTTTACTCTTCTTGAAAGAAACCAAGATATCAGAATAAAAGAAAATAATATATCTGAGCAGATTTCTTAGAAAATTTCTTGAGACCAAAACAGAGACTTCTGCATCCTCATGCATAGAAGGTCCTCTCTGCATTCTCTGAGAGAGTTCAGAGGGCCAGGCAGGCACAGTAACAGTGAGGCAGGCTGAGCCCAGCAGAGAGGGACCACCGAGAGGGCGAGGGCAGAAAGTTTAGTCCACATATTGTGGGGCTGCAACAGCTCTGAGAAATAGCAACTTATAACAATTCCTCCCCTTGGCAGTATTTTCCTCTAATTTTTGCAGATACTATGTGTACTAGCAAGAACCCTGAAGCAAGGACATAGATATTAAAAAACGAACCAATTTTTTAAGTGTTGTATTTGTTTTTGGAACACACTTTGCACTTTGAATAAGAATGGTAAGTTTCTCATAGTTCATAACCCAAACAAAATGAGAAAGAAAGTTTACAGGAAAAAAAACGACAAGAACTAAAAAATTGCCCAGCTCCCCATTGAACTTGACCATCCTCCATATCCCAGCCCTGCTGAGGAGATGACTATCTGATAGTTCCTGAGTTCAGCTGAGTGGCATTGGTATTCGTCCATCTATAGCACTTTTCCTCTGATTTATATTTCATAAGTAACAAGTAGGGCAGTTGAGTGGTAGTTAAGCCAGAATGAAGCAAGGAAGAGGTAAAGAACATTAGGTCATTGATAGTCGAAGGAAAAATTATAACACTGGTGTGGTTAAATGTGTGTAGAGGAGATATTTAAGATAATTATATTATAGACAAAGGAGAGTAAAAGGATTAAAAGGTAAGTAAGCCTTCTATATTTCACTCAAACTAGAAAAATTATTACACAAGTAGATTGTAAGAAATTATGTATATATAATGAGTATCTACAGCAACCATTTAAAAAGCTATGCAAAAAAACACACTCAAAACCAATATAAAGAAATCGAAAGGAAAATCTAAAAATTTTTTAAGAAATACACAGGAAAACAGGAAAAATAAAACAAGAAACAAACAGAAAACAAAAAATAAAAGGGCAGACTTAAACCGTAACATATCAATACATAAATGACATGTAAATAGCCTAAATATACTAACCAAAACACAGCAATTTGGCAGAGTGAATTAAACAGCATGGACTAACTATATGCTGTCTACAAGAAACTCTCTTCAAGTATAACAATATAAGCCAGTCGGAAGTAAAAAGATGGAAAAAGATACATCATGCAAACATCAATCAGAGGAAAACAGGAGCTGCTATATTAATATGAGATAAAATAGACTTCAGAGCAAAGAAAATTACCAGAAACAGAGAGACACATTACCCAGTGATAAAAGGGTAGATCGACCAAGAAGAACACAGTCCTAAAATGAGTATGCACAAAGCCAACAAAGCTGCAAATTGTGTGAGGCCCAAACTGCTAGAACTCAAAGGAAAAATAAGTAAATTCAAAAGCATACCCGGAGACTTCAACATCTGTCTCTCGACAAGTGATAAAACAACCAAACAGAAAATCAGTAAGGACACAGAACTTAACACCTGAACACCATCAAGCAAGAGAATCTCAGCATTTATAGAACATTCCACCCAACAACAGGAGAATATACATATTTTCAAGTGCCCAAGGAATATATACCAAGACAGACCATATTCTGGGCCACAAAACAAGTCTCAACAATTTAAAAGAATTGAAATCATATGCAGTGTGTTCTCCAACAAGGGAATTAAACTAGAAATCAATCAGAAAGATAACTGAGAAATCCACAAACACTTAGGAACTAAACAACACTTCTAAATAATAAACAAGCAAAAGAGGAAGACTCAGGGGACTCTTCAGTGTAAAAAATACATTGAACTTAATGTAAATGAAAATACAACACATCAATTTGTGGGAAACTGCTAACATAGTGCTGAGAAATTTATAGTGTGAACTGAAGGCAGCGGAAGAAAGGAAAATTCTCAAATCAATAATTTAAGCTCCCACCTCAAGAACCTAGAAAAAGAAGAGCAAAAGCAAGCAGAAGGATGGAAAAAGTAAAGAAAAGAAATTGATAAAATTGGAACAGAATAGAGAACACAGAATGGGCCCACACAAATACACCCAATTGAGTTTTGACAGAAGTACAAAAGTAATTCAATGCAAAAAAAATCACCTTTTCAATAAACAATAGACATTCATAAACTAGAAAACATGAAAGTCAACCTAAGTCTCACTCCTTCTACAAAAGTTAGCTCAAAATGAATCACAGGATATAAAATATAAAACTATAAAACTTTTAGGAAAAAAACACGAGAAATCTTGTGGATCTAGGATTAGGCAAAGTGTTCATAAACTTGACAACAAAAGCACAGTCCATAAAAGAAAAAAACGACAAATTTGGAACTTACCAAAATGAAAAACTTTTGCTCTGCAAAAGACTGTGTGATAAGCATGAAAAGACAAGCTATAGCCCAGGAGAAAACATTTACAAACCACATATCTGACAAAGGACTATCATCTAGAATATATAAAGAACTCTCAAAACTCAACAGTAAAAAAGACAAAAAGAAATCCAGTCAGAAAATGGGCAAAAGGCATTAAGAGACATGTCAACAAAGAGGATATATAGATGGCAAATACACATGTGAAAAGACGTCCAGTATCGTTAGCCAGTAGGAATGCCTTAAAACCACAATGAGATATCATTATACACCTACAAGAACAGTTAAAATAAAAACTAGTAACACCAGCACCTGCTGGCGAGGATGCAGAGACTCTGGAGCACTCGTACTTTGCTGGTGGGAATGTAAATGGTACAGGCACTCTAAAAAGTTTGGCAGATTCTTAAAAAACTGAAATGTAACTACCATACAACCCAGCAATCACACTCCTGGGTATTATCCCAGAGAAACAAAAACTTACATTCACAAAACAACCTATACAGCAATGTTTATAACAGCTTTATTCATAATGCTCAAAACAACCCAAATATCCTTCAAGGGTGAATGATTGAACAAACTGTGGTGCATCCATACATTGGATAACTACTAAGCAATAAAAAGGAATGAACTTTTTATACACACAATAACCTCACTGAAGCTGCAGAGAATGATGCTGAGTGAAAAAAGCCAATCACAAAGGTTACATAGTGTATTATCCCATTTATATAATATTCTTGAAATGACAAAATTATACAAATGAAGAATACATTAGTGGTTGTCAAGGCTTATTAAAGAGGGAGTTGTAGTGTGAGGGAGTGGATGTGGCTATAAAAGGGCATCAGGAGGGATCCTTGTGGAGATGGAAATGTTCTTTTCCTTGACTGTATCAGTGCCAATATCACGGATATAGTGTACTACAGTTTTGTAAAATGTTACCATTGAGGGAGATTGCATAAAGGGTACATGGGATCTCCGTATTGTTTCTTACAACTGCAAGTAAATCTATAAATATCTCAAAACAAAAATTTTAATTCAAGAACATTTGCATAAAAAACAGTAAAGATATTATCAGCCTTTATTATCAACAGAAAATTAAGAGATGCTTGTGGAAATTAATACATAAACCTTAGTTTCTTATATTCAGCTCCATCACCTGTCTCAGTTTTATCTGCATTTTATCTCCGAATTTTGTCTCAACCTCTTCTGCCAAAGGCCCAGTCCAATTCTGTACTTCTAGCTTATTGTATTCCATGTCTTCTTCCAAGAATGCAGTGTGGTCCAGAAAGAAAGCGAGAAATTTATGTACTTTTTAAGTATTTGCTGACCTTTTATCTTCTACTGCAAGGGGATTATTCTAAGTATTTTTAAAAATCCAGTAAGTCACCTATCAGAATAAACACCAGACCATGAAAGGCCAGTACCTTCTTATGGACAGCAGTGTGCTGGTATATATTTAACAAACAGCTTTGCGGGGATCGTGGGGCAGTTTGTAGGGTTTACCAGTTTTAACTCATGAATATTCCTGCCACGTTCTATTTCAAGCTATCAAAGAACTTAGGAAGAGATCTACGCATTGGCTCTTGTGAGTATATGATACCAAGGAGAATGAGAAACGAATGTTAAACTCCCTAAGATTCTGACCTTCAAGCTTTAAAACTTGTAAGGAAACTAGCAGGTCTTTGTGAATTGAAACAAACTTAGGTGATGTTTAATTAAACAAGAAGGCCATTCAACTGAGGTGGTTCCGATGCCTGGGTAGCCTCCATGAGCAAACCACACTCTAAGCCTGTAAAAGCCTCAAGGTTAAGAAATCAAAATGCTAAGAAACCAATCACAGAGAGCCAACTAGGCTTTCAGCTATAGCCAATCAAATAATTTCCTTTCTTTCCTTTGCACCTTCTCTATATGTCTTCCAGCTGGCTCCTGCCCGAGGAGTGCGTCTAACCACTTCTGGTTTGGCAGGGCCTTATTCCAACCAATCTTTGCTCAAATAAACTCTTAAAATTTTTAATATTCTTCAGTTCATCTTTTAACAGTGGTCACTCAAAATTGGTCACTTTTTTTCCTGAGTATCTCTTGCTTAGTAGCCTGTAACGATTAAAGGCAAGTGAGTACTAAAAGTACTTCTCCACAACTTACTACCAGAATACTAAATGAAAAACAAAGTTAGCCTCACAATGAATTCTGCCACATGTATAAACATTTGTAGGAAGGAGCACAACCCAGTTCTGTAAACTAGATGAAGTTCCCACTTGCTCTTGGGCTGTCCAACAAGAGCCTCATATTAAACATGGATTCAGAGACAAACAGAATTCTGGGGGCAGGGTTAGTTGATCTGAGTGCCTAGTTGAATCACACAACGGCCCCTCCTTTAAGCATAGGGTAAAGAATTGAAGGAAAGTCTACATATCTGTATTGGTCCAAAGGAATTAAACTGCTAGATGTTTCTAATTTTTCTACCCCAGCAATGCAAAAGCTGTAGTGTTTGTACAGTTTCTACCCCACCCATATATCTTGAAAGCTCCTATTTTATCAACGAAAAATTATGTCTAATATCACTTAAGCTACTTATCAAAGCTTCTCTTGCATATTAAGATAACAGTCTCTTGGGCCGGCCCTGTGGCGCAGCAGTTAAGTTTGCACGTTCTGCTTTTCAGTGGCCCGGGGTTCGCCAGTTCGGATCCCAGGTGCAGACATGGCACTGCTTGGCACGCCATGCTGTGGTAGCTGTCCCATGTATAAAGTGGAGGAAGACGGGCATGGATGTTAGCTCAGGGCCAGTCTTCCTAGCAAAAAGAGGAGGATTGGCAGTAGTTAACTCAGGGCAAATCTTCCTCAAAAAAAAAAAAGATAACAGTCTCTTTCAAATGCTAACTAACCCCCCTTAGCCTGTGGATTCCTGATTAGGTCATTTCAAATGTTAACAGATGTAGATTAAAAATAGTTTACAAAATATATCACACTTTCTATGCATAAGTATTTAAAAGTAACTTACAGACAATATACAAAAATCACTTTAGATCTGTTGCAATATTTTACTTCAGGAAAACATTATATTTTTTAAAATGCTGGAATATATGTGGTATAAATGTGCGTTTCCTTCAGGAAAAACTCAAGAAAGACTGAATTCGCTTCAAAGAGTTGAAAATAGCATGTTGATTCATTTGATTCCCACGTTAAATAATACCCAACCTGTTTAAACTAGTTAGATTTTATAATTTGAGAAAATTTATTTAAATATGTACTAAATCTCATACTACCAATGATAATAGCTAATATTTATTGAATGTTTACCTTGTGCCAAGCCCTGTGCTAAATACCTGACATGGTGTACCATCTCATTTAATACACATAGCAACCCTCTTAGCAGACATTACCATTGCCCTCATTTTATATGTGAGAAAACAGAAACCAGCAGCCAGATAGCCAATAATGATTATTCTTAAAAGTCATATAGATAAGCAACATGTTACAGACTCCCACTAGGCTCCTTATAGATAACATCTCTGACCTGATGCTTGGGTCACCATAGTAACAAGTGCTTAAGTTGGTTTTCAGGAAGTGGGAGTCGATTCCTTGTCCAGTTCAGGCCAGTTAAAGCCAAGATTCATCAAGTGGGCTTGCATGAATGTTCAATAGGTGAAACTTTGATGTCAGGGGGGCTAAAAACCCCAACCTCAGATCATGCTAATGCCATTTTGTGAACATGCATCCTATGAAGGGCCATGAAGCTTGACTAAACTGGCATAGATCACTGATTCCTGCATAGATGATTTCCAATCATCTATCCCCACACTTCAGACAACCCCACCCTTTTATCCCATAAATATCCCTAATCCCCATTTTCAGGGAGGCAGATTTGAGACTTGTTCTCCCATCTTTTCACTTGGCTGCCTTGTGAATAAACCCCTTCTTTGCTGCAAACGTGTCATCTCAGTGATTGGCATACTGTGCAGTGGGGAAAAGGAGCCTGGTTCAGTAACAAAACTGAGACTTAGAGCTCTTAATACCTTCTCCACAGATACCCCGTTAAGAAGTGGTGAAATCAAGAGTCTAACTATTCAGATATTATAGTCCCAAACATCTGTTCTTAACCACTACCCAATATTTCTATGCTTAACAAGCATTCCAGGCCCCTCCGCCTGGAGATTCTGATTCCTGGAGGACCCAAAAATCTGCTTTAGCAAGGGGCTCTCCCAGAAGACTGTTATGAACTGACAAGTTTGGGAAATCCCACACTATACTAGGCTCAATCTCTGAAAATTCTAACACATATGTTACCTAAATTCTAACATATATGTGATGGGGTTCAAGGCAGGCTGACCCAAGATGTGCCCAAGGTATATGGATTATTTCGAGCTGAAGACAGTAAAGGCTCAGAAGACTCAGGAGGAACATTTGACCTTCTCTCAAACTGACTAAAAGAATTCAACATAGAAGGCCTGATCCAGGAAAGAGCTAATACCATGAGACAACTAACAATAGTATAATGTAAAATAGGTGTGATAAGAAAAGCACCAACAAGCCCATCTTATCAAAATTCTGTGTCTCGGGCCACACTCTACAGGGGGCCCAGCAAACAGATGTCTAACAAACATTTTCTTTTCCATTTCCATGTGAATTGCCTTCTTCCCCTTTGAAGTCCCAAACCCCTACCCCCAACACCCTCCCTTGTCTTTAGCAGAAGATGATATTTAAGGTGACAGCTTCAGCCATTCTGAAGAGCTGTTCAGTTTTCCTGGGTTTCTCCCATGTAGACATGTTATTAAACTTTGTTTTATTTTCTCCTGCTAACCTGCCTTTTTAATTATTTGTCCAGCCATAAGAACCAGAGGGAACAGGGTGGGGGGCATTTTCCCTCATCCCCTACATATGCAACCTAAATTCTAACATATATGTAATTCATACAGATTCACTTTTTTTTCTAAGAGGATGCAGAACAGCAGATACTTGTTCATCTTCATATATTCTCCACCTTTTAGAAAATTGTTAGAGAACTCCATATCCCAATATAAAGAAAATATCCAGAGCCTTCCAGAAAACATAGCAAAACATAGTGTAATGGTCATATTAAAATATATAGTAAAAATAATGGCTCATAAGAGTAACACATTTTTTCCTTCCTAATTCCCTTTAAAAAATAACTAAAATAATCTCTATTAAATAGGCATTGAATTTGTTCAGGTAAATGTGGAAACAGTCAACATGTTAAATGTCAGACTAATGTTTGTTTTTGTTTTTTTTCATCTGGAAGATTGGCTCTTAGGTAACATCTGTTGCCAATCTTTCTCTTTTTGCCTGAGGAAGATTGTTCCTGAGCTAACATCTGTCCCAATCTTCCCCTATTTTTTGTATGTGGGATGCTGCCACAGCATGGCTTGATGAGCAGTGTATAGGTTCGTGCCCAGGATCTGAATCCATGAACCCCAGGCTGCTGAAGCAGAGTGTGTGAACTTAACCACTACATCACTGGGCTGGCCCTGCATACTAATGTTTTTTTAAAATCCAATTAAAAAAACCTAAAAGCTCTAGGAACTCTGTTAACCTGTCTTTGCTGGTACAGGGGAGGAAGAATAATTTTCCCTCTACCCTTCCAGGTTCTTGGCTGAGAGGCCCCCCATAATACAAGACAGATTAACAGGAGAAAAACAAAAGTATAATATCACGCTTATTTCCTGTATATATTTGGGAGATACCCAGGAAAACTGAATAACTCCCCAAAATGGCCCAAGCCACCATCTTAAATTCCATCTTCAGCTAAAGACAACAGAAGATGTTGGAGGTAGGGTGAACCAGTTATGGGAGGTTACCAGACAAAGCACAGCAAACAGGGGTAAGGTTGTTATGCAGATTTAGGTCATTTCCTTTTCCACTGATAAGAGTTTCTAGAGATTTAGTCATCCGCCTGTTCCTGTTACAGACAGGGAAACACCCTTACAAATGGAAATTTCCCTTATAAATGTACATGTCCCTTACAAAAGGGTAACTTCTATTCAGTTTTCAGAGCTTTTCTTCTGCCTGCTGTTTCTTAAAAAAATAACCCGCTCAAGATAATCTTTACGCAAAAGAGGCATATTTTGGGGTGGTAAATTCTGCTCCCTTCAGTGGTCAGTTTTACTAAATAGACTGATGTTAAAAAAGTTTTAATAAACATAGCTGTTGCCTAAATGATCCCTTTCTGTGTACTTGTACAAAACTCCAACTTCATCTATAAATTTAAGCACACACACACACTTGAAGCATTTCTGGTGAGATCAGCTTTCATCAAGCTTGTTTACAAGACTTTTTCACTTTAACCTAAGAGTCTGCTATTTTTACACAGGACAATAATCATTCCCCAGTGTAAAATCACTCCCCAGGCCATTCAGTGGCTTAATTGGCAACATCACCCTTTTACTAACAACTCCACAATAAAGGAAATGTTTTTAAACAGTGACTATGTAACAAGGCAACATGTGACCTAAATTCAATACATTATCTCTCTCAGATTTTATTGCTGCAGGTGCAGAACACAACTGTTCAGAGGCTTGCTAAGGGCAAGGTTCCCTTTCATTGAAAACAATTCTATTTATACACCTGTGTTTACAAAGATTCTAAATGAAAAGACTTAGGAGCAGATAATGGAACAAGAAAATAATACTAAACATTATCTTCACAGAAGCCTGAATCAGTCCTTCCCCAAGGAAAGGAAGGGGTGAGAATAGCCCTTGATCTAGCAGAGGCATCCCCAGAGCTGCATGTGTTCTCGGAAATTTATGTGCAGTACTAAATGTGTTAGATTATAAGGGGAAATATCTTTTATCATCCCCCAGTGCAGAAATGCTTACCAGGAGCAAGAGCTAAGAATTTGCTTCATGTCATTTTTTATACAGTTATCCCTTTCAATTCAACAGGAATGTTTTAAGCATGTATTATTCCTTCAACAAATATTTACGAAGGGCCTACCATATGGGCTGAGGATACAAGGTGAAAAGAAATCATGTGAGAAATTATGGGCTAGGCCTTGCAAGAGGTAAAAAAATAACTAATAAATAGAAATACTAAGTAGAGGTTGCAATCCAGTTACCATTAGAAAGCATACTACACCCCATCTGTCCAGAGTAACACAAAGTGCTATGAGAATTCAAAGAAGAGGAGAGGAAGTGATATGGACTCAATACAAGGTTGACATAAGGGAAGCCATATTGTAGAAAAGATACCATATTGTAACTTTAAATGACCTCTGACTACGTAGCCCACATATACTCTGTAGATTTTGTGGCCCCTCCCAGGTGCTTTAAGACAATAACTTTGTTCTTTTGAGTTCCTTAAGAAGGTGATGATCCCCAGGCAGAGAGCATGTACTGATAGCCACCATCAATAACAACTCAAAGATCAGGGTATAGGGCATTGCTCCATTCTCTGATGCATATCCAGTAAAACAAAGGACTATCAGGAACTAGGACCAGATGTCTAACCCACCCAGAGACCAGCCCTGTATATAACTGGCCTATAGTCTTTGTTCTGTGTGATGGTTCTTTTGGACATGAGTTGGCCATCTTCCCTCTTGTTAGCAAGCTGTAATAAAGTCCTTTCTCTCCTACCACCTTGCCTCCTGACTATTGGTATGTCTTGTAGCGAGCAGACAACCCTCTTTGGGAGGTAACAGAAGGAGACATGTACAGATGAGGTAAAGACTTGTAGTGTCTTCCCTATGCCTGACATTATTCTACATCAATTGACTTGTTTGAATCTTTTTTCTTTTATTAATTTAGAAATTTAAACACACAAGGAGAGAGGGTAGTATAAGTCCCCCAAGCACCCATCACCCAGCTTCCACAATTATCAATGTTTTTTGTCAATCATTTTATCTATCATCTCCCATTCTTCCAAATCCCTCAAGAATTTCAAAGGAAATGCCACACATCTTATGCTTCCATACTTATCTCTAACAGACTAACAGATACAGACTTAGAACACATGAGCACACATCACACATAATACTACTGTCACACATAACAATTTATTACAAAATTTAAATTCTTAAAACAATTTAAAATAAAATTCGTCTTTACCATATAATCCTATCTTGTTATTAACGTTTTTTAACTACTTAATTTAATGTCATATTCTATATGGACTTATTTTATAGAATTTAGGTTACTTAGAGGTTTCTCAGAAACTTTTTCAATCCTTATGTGATTGTGACTGTTAATACATGAGTGTTCCAGATCTGGCAGAGATTTCCAACTGGTTTTCTTTTGTTTAGTTCTACACAGGGGGAGGGAGGGCATTCTTCCCACATCTCCACCACCTCTTTGGGCATCCATGGTCATATCTTGTGTTTTGAGTGGTTTGTAAGTCCTTAGACCATTGAAAGGGGTATTGTCCCCCACAAGTAGACGGGTGCTGAACAGTCTCTAGGAACAGATGGCATCATTCCTTCTGGGCAAGGGGACAAATGCTAGTTCTGGCTGAGCTGTTCCTAGAGTATGTCGGGCCCTTGTCTATATAAACGATTTGATTAATAATGTATTTCAAAAATCCATGAGCCGATATAATGTCTACTGATTGATGACAGTTTAGTATAATGGGTAGAAAAGAGGTACTTAAGTATTTTGTATTGTCCAGTCAGTGCATGTGATGGTCCCTCCTAATGTCTAGGTTTCTCTTCTTGAACAGGTCCAGGAACTATCCCTTCATATTCTTTATTGTTGAGTGTGCTTTTCTTGGTTAATTTCCTATCCTCCTCAGCAAGGAAAAGGTAGAAACACCCTTATTACTCATAACGCCATGGTTTTTTGGAACTTGTTTGTATTGAAACAATATAGACCTTCTTGCCTCTGTACTTCCCTAACACCAGTCCTTTCATGCTGGTTACATCATTCTTTAGGAATTGCCTCATCCCTGGTGCCACCCATGAATGCTGGCATCCAGTGACTCTCAAAAGATGACATTATGCTTTATTGATGATAACCGAAAAAACAAGTCTTATCCAGAGCATGTAGGAAAATATGAATAATTCCTTTTCTGGTCATGTTAAGTTTACCTTTGGAATTTTATAATATAGAAGAAACATCTTCCAGTAGTGCCTCTTCTTGAATTCTTAAGGCTATAGTCATTGCATTCCTAGAATGTGATCTCTTTCCATGTTGAAACTGCAACCCTGCCCTCCACACACTGCCACCAGTGGGCAGGTTAGGGAAAGGGCCATAGACAGAGAGAGAAGAGTCACATTGGAGCAAGGAATGTCCCTCTCATTTCCAACATGGCTTAAGATTGACCAGGAGAATATACATCCACATAGATCAGAGACAAGACAGGATATCCATCAGGAGGGCCCATCGGTGTTGAAAGCAATGGTTTCTAAAGACCTCGAGGACATGACATGGCCACTCCAGAGGACCACCTACAGAGGGGTGGGTGGCCACTTCAGATGCCGACAGTGGGGGGTCACCTGTCCTTAGGGTGCAGTAGCCTAGCAGGGTATCACAGTTGGAACACACCAACAATGCATGGGCCTACACAGATGGTTCAGGCCCAAGGCTTACCAATCTGCCCTCTGACACTCCGGCCCAGCCATGGGCTGAGACGACCCTAAAGACAGGAGTCCCAGCTCCAGGACATCTGATTGGCTCCATGCTCAGGGTAGAGAGTTGGAGAGCTCCCCTAGTGGGAGACACAGGGACTGCAACCCACGCAGTTTGGAACTTGCCCAGTGCTGCTCTGGAACCCACCACCAGCCTCAGCAGGTCTCAGGAACCTGAGGAGGACTTTGAATATTCAAGAAAAGGGCTTCTGGCAACCAAATTTAGCTCAGTATCCTACTTTTTTTTTCCCCCTAAACCTGTCAATTCCAGCTATATCAGGCTTTACTGGTTCCAGGGATCACCAATGGTCTATTTATTATACCATGATTTCTCCAGTATTAATTTTGGTTAATTTTTTGGTCATCTGGAATAATTGTTTTTGATGGTTTGAATGTTTTTAATTGAATTTGATCCCACAAGTTCTAAGATCCTGCCCACTGTAACCATGTTTTAAATTTTCAGGGTGCCTTTTCTCCTTTTCATTCATTTATTTAACAAAGATTTGTTGAGAACCTATTCTTTCCTGGCACTGTGCTCTCTTTTTTCCCTACTGTTATTTTACTGTTCTTTTCTTTCCCTCAGTTTTACTGAGATATAATTACATACAGCATTGTATAAGTTTAAGGGGTATATTACAATCACTTGACTGATATATATTGTGAAATGTTTACCACAGTAAGTTTAATTAACATCATCATCTCATACAGAATCAAAAATAAAGATGTTTCCGTGTGACGAAAACTCAGGATTTACTCTTCTAACAACTTTCAAAAATACCATACAGCAGTGTTAACTATAGTCACCATGTTGTATATTACACACTCAGAACTTATCATGTAACTGGAAGTATGTACCTTTTGACCACCTTCCTCCAATTCCGCCTCCCCAACCTCCTACTTCTGGTAACCACAAATCGATCTCTTTCTATGAGTTTGGCTTTTTGTTGTTGTTTCTTTAGATTTCACATATAAGCGAGATCACACAGTATTTGTCTTTCTCTGTCTGACTTATATCACTTAGCATAACGCCCTTAAGGTCCATCCATGTTGTCACAAGTGGTAGGATTTCCTTCTTTTTATGGCTGAATAATATACCACATATATATGTTTTGATTTGCATTTCCCTAATGATTAGTGATGTTGAGCACCTTTTCATGGACCTGTTGGCCATTTGAATCTCTTCTTTGGAAAAATGTTTATTCAGGTCCTTTGCCCATTTTTTAATTGGATTATTTGTTTTTTTGATATTGAGTTGTATGAGTTCTTTATATATTTTGGATATTAACCCTTTATAAGATACATGATTTGCAAATATTTTTTCGCATTCTGTAGCTTATCTTTTCATTTTGTTGATCACTTCTTTTACTGGGTAGAAGCTTTTTAGTTTAATATCATCTCACTTGTTTATTTTTGATTTTGTTGCTTGTGCTTCAGGTATCATATCCAAAAAATCATTGACAAGATCCATGTCAAGAAGGTTTTTTCTATTTTTATTCTAGGAATTTTACAGTTTCTGGTCTTACATTTAAGTCTTTAATCCATTTTGAGTTCATTCTTGTGAGTGGTTAAGATAGAGGACTAGTTTCATTTTTTTATATGTGAATATCCAATTTTCCCAGCATCATTTATTGAAGAGACTGTCTTTTCTTCATTGAGTATTCTTGTTTCCCTTTTTAAATACTAATTGACCATATGGAATATTTCTTAAAATAATGTTTTCAAGAAGGGCACATAGGTAAGAATGCTTTCCAAACTTTGGCATATGTGCATATTTACATTGTTCTTTACATACAGATGGCAGTTTGGGTTTTGCAGAAATGACTGTAAGGCCTATCTTATATAGATTTTCATGTACAGAACCTATTTTTCCTGCCTGGATACTTGTACTATACATGTACATCTGTAAACATGTATATGTTTACAGATAAACACAATGATCATCTACTAATACTTTATTCTATTTAATTATTTACGTGGCCAAGGCAGGGTTTCAGCAGCCCGAAGGCTATATCTTACTCATTATTGAATCCACGGTGCTCAGTCCTGGAATATGATATTAACTCAATAAAAACTGGTTAAGTAAATAAGTGAGTTAATTAATTCCATTTAAGGAAACAATAATAGAACGAGGAAAAGCAAAAAGTTGGAAAAGTGCAAGGCCCTGTAAGTAATCTCAATTGTAAGGACTTAGGATCTGTGTATGAACATCCTGGGAGATGCAGTAAGAAATGCAGCTCACTACCCAGTTCTGGAAGGCCAAGCAGCAGATTTTTTTGTTAATTTGGGTAGCACTGGAAAAACCAATGCTTTTAGATTAGTAAGGGGGAAAACTATTTCCTAAACTACAGGGGTCTGTTTCCCATCAGGTATGTAATATTAACAACTTTATACGACACTGAATTACGGTGGATAGTTGTGAGTACAAAATCAGCAGAAGGAGAGTGCCATCCTAGGGTGATTGCATTCTCTGTTTCCTCAAGCCTTGGCCAGCTTTAAGCAAGGCAGCATTTTTTCACTCTCTTTTAGTATTTAGGGAACAAATTCCATGCTCCTTCATTGCACACAAACCCTTGGGACTGTTGACTTCATATTTTTATGTTTTATCTTATTAAGATGGGGAAAAAAATCAACCTTGACATTCACTTCTCTAACTCTACTAATGGTCTCTTAGCGAACTATACTAAATGACTGTTTCTATGGCATGGATTTTTGCTAACAACCACAATCCCTAAAACGAATTTACACAAAGAATTTGGTTCCCAAAAAGCCTTTCATAAACTGTGACATTCTTTGAAATGCCAGGATAAAGTAGAAGGATGAAGAAGAAGAATTAGAACAGTGTGTTTTTTGTTGTTGTTTTGCTTTTGTTTTTGTGTAAAAGATGCCTTTGGGAATTGGATAAAAACTGCTGACTCACCCACAAGATCTGCATATAATACCGTGACGTTCCCAGACCTTCTAAAGTTCATTCATGGAGTCCCTTCCTCAAGAAGTTTGGGAAACCCAGGTTCAAAACCTGATATGGTCTACAGTAAATTATTTTCTATCATTTTTTTCCTACTTATGTTCCTTATCTAAACATTTTAGGGGGAAGACAAGATAGAGAAAAATAAAAATTCATGGGAATATAAGATAATTAATCAATAAGTGCTAATTATTTATAAAGCTGCTGCACCAAGGTCACAGAATGTCATAAAATAGATATATTGGTCTCTTAATTTCTTGACATAGAAGTCAGTTCGAATATAAACTGATTTAAAATCCAATTTTGATTATTTATTCCACAAATGCTTATGACAATCCACAAATACCATGCTACGGATTATGGAGGAATCAGAGAGACCAAAACATAGTCTGTGTCCTCAAGGAGACTATAATCTAATAGAAGCTCTAAAACCTTCACATAAGTAATGATAATGCAAAACTGAATGTGACTTGTCATGAGAAAAATACAGATAATACGATGATATGTCACTAGATCCCAGAAGAAGGGAGTAAATAGGGCTATGAGGTATATCAAGAAGGTTTCATGAAGTGTTTCCCCTGGGCTTTGAGTAATGGATAGGATTACATAGGAGGAGATTAAGAAAGAGTCATCCCAGTGAGAAGAACAAAGCAATATCTTGCACAGAACAGGTCCTAACACATAGTTTTTCAACAAATGAACAAACAAAGGAATTTGAAAAGAAAGACACAGAGCAGCCCATGGCCTGTGTGAGGCACAGGGAGCAGTTTATTTTGGTGAAAGTAAACATAAAGGAGAGTTGCAGGGAATTAGACAGGGAAAGTAGACTGGAGCAATGGGTGACAGAAAGCTGTTAAAGGGTTCTGAGCTACAGAGAAGCAAAGCCAGAGCTGCATTTTAGTGAGAAGAGAACAGGACGTAAAATCTAAGGGCAGAGATGAGTGCTGGGAGTCAGAGTGGCCGGGCGCATCATAACCACTCCCTTGTCAAAAGCTCCCTCCATCACAGCGCATCCCCCTACAGCTCGGGTGCAAAGCACTGGAAACACTCTTCAACGTAATGCAATATGAAAAATAATTTGATTTCAAATCACCACTCAATTGCGAAATGAATCTTTCTGTAACAGTAAAAATGATCTATTATCATCAAAATAGAAACAAAACACCCTGAGTATCACCTTGAGGAAAGAGCCACCACTACAACATCTGAGCATTTATCCTTGGTCTCACATCCCAGGATGGGACTATTTTCCCGCTGGTGAGCTGTCGTGCTAGAACTCCTGCCCAGAGCCTCCCTTTTCCAAACATCAACGTTATGAACCTTTACCAAATCCCCAGACTTTAACATCTACATCTGGGAGATCATTATAAACTAATCTTTAAGTCAATAATTATAACACAATGATGCAATTTATAAAATATCTTTACATATTATCTGGTTTGCTCATTATAATAGCATCTTTTGAGAATGGTCCTCATTTCACTCAGATCAGTGATTGGTAGGATAAAGTTTATAAAGAGATCTTGAAATGTCATGGAGAAACTTGCTATATTTCTTTTATTTCTGATGGGCAGAAATGTGTAGATTTACAATTTCAGACAAATAAGTAGCCCTGCCATATACATCTATGATAAGATTCTGTATTTCTAAGTCTGCTTTTAACACATTTTCAGCTACATGGTCTAAATTATAAACCTTCAAGGAAAGGATAGCAAGTCCTCTGTCAAAATCTAACAAAAATAAAATAAAATAATGTAAAAATAAAAATAAGACGTGTGATGTAAATTGCAATCAGAACATAGTCTTAATGAGTTTGTTATGTAATAAAACCACAATCCTAAATGGCAAAGTCAAATGGACCATCACAAAGACACCCCATAATTAAAATCTTTGTAATATAACTTTTTAATAACTTTGAGGTGTCAGGGTTCCTAAAATATGTATCAATTTGTTTTCTAGCATTTATACTAATCACAATTTGTACTTGCTTTCGGCAACTTTTCAAGAAAACAATGTTTTTTAAAAAGCCAATAGAGAGGGAATGAGAAGACAAGCCATAGACTGAGAGAAAATATTTGCAAAAGACACTTCTGACGAAGGACTGTTTTCTAAAATACACAGAGAACTGAAAACTAAACAACAAGAAAACAAATGAACTGACTTTAAAAAATGGTCCAAAGACCTTGGCAGATAGCTCCACAAAGAAGATCTACGTATTGCAAATAAGCATATGAAAAGATGCTCCACATCATCAGGGAAATGCAAGTAAAAACAATAGTGAGGTACCTCTATACACCTATTAGACTAGCCAAAATCTGAAATACTGACAACAGTAAATGCTGATGAGGATGTGGAGCATTAGGAACTCTCATTCATCGCTAGTGGGGATGGAAACTGGTATAACCATTTTGGAAGACAGTTTGGCAGTTTCTTATAAAACTTAAAAATACCCTTATCATATGATCCAGAAATCAAGCTCCATGGTATTTACCCAAAGGAGTTGAAAACTTAGGTCCACACAAAAACATGCGCACAGATGCTTACAGTAGTTTTATTCATAATTGTTAAAACTTGGAAGCAATCAAGATGTCCTTCAGGAGATGAATGGATAAATAGGCAAACTGTGAACAACAGAATATTCAGTATTCAAAAGAAATGAGCCATGAAGCCATGAAAAGACAGGAAGGAAACTTAAATGCCTATTACTAAGTGAAAGAAGCCAATCTGAAAAGGCTGCATACTGTATGATTACAACATATGACATTCTGGAAAAGGCAAAACTATGGAGACAATAAAAAGACCAATGGTTGCCAGAGGTTGAGGGGGGAGGGATGAATAGGTGGAGCACAAAGGATTTTTAGGGCAGTGAAAAAACTCCATATGATACTATAATAATGGATGCATGTCATTATACGTTTGTCCAAACACACAGAATGTGTAACACCCAAGAGTGAACCATAATGCAAAGTATGGACTTTGGGTGATTATGATGTGTCAAGTAGGTTCATCATTTCTAACAAATGTACCACTCTGGTGGGGGACATTGATAACGGGGGAGGCTATGCATGTGTGGGGGCAGGAGGTATATGAGAAATCTCTATACCTCCCTCTCAATTTTGCTGTGAACCTAACACTATTCTAAAATATAAAGTCTTAATAAATACATATATGTATAAAACAAAATTCAAAAATTTATTTCACCCAGATTCAATATGGTGAGACAGTATTAGACACAAATTACTAATCCACTATACAAGTGGTAGTAATTTTTATGCAAGCGGTAAATGTTTACAAGAGTATTTTTTCATTTGGCCTCCTTTGCAGTATAGATTTATTTGGCGAAAATCTCAGAAACAGAAAATTAGGAGCAACTTCTAAGCCTCTTCAGTCATCTTTTAGGCCTGAACCACACATTACCTAATCCAGAAAGACTGCCAAATTTTCATTAGATATGTCGTCACAGTCACAACTATAACATTACCAAGTAGTGTTAACGATAGAGATTACATTTTCATTTTTAAGTTGACTTAATTCAGCAAACATTTTTTGTACAACCACTAGACTTTTGTTAGGCGAACTTTTTTAAGTGTGATACGGTCCCTGTCTTTATAATTTTATTAATTTATCTATATTCCTTCAATACAACTACTATTGCTTCAGCACATCTGTGTTCCAGCCAGTGGTCTGGGTTGGAAGGGTCACAACGGTGAATAGAGGCCGAGTCTCCCCCATCATGGTCCTTAATACAAACATACATGAAACTATTCACATAAAATACACACGCCAAAATGAAGAGTACATATAGTTAAAACAAACATGTCAAGAAATATGAAATTGCTCTAAGGTACCCCGAGAGTAGTTTCAGGTGGATGCTAGGCATGGTGAGGGGACTAGAAATAGAAGTCGAAGATGGAACCCATTAGGATATAATATATATCCTTCAGAGGATGGGGCAGGGAGGGTTCTAAGGCCCTTGACAATATAGCCACAGCATTCCCCCCGAATCTGTTTTACCTTGTTGCACAGGAGACTTGATTTGCAAAAACATTCTGCTGAAGGCAAAAAAAAGTTTGAAAATCATTGACCTAATTACTGTGCTTCATTTTTTTCCTTGAACTTGATGAAAAACTACTTTAGAACTATGTAAAAATCCCTTGATGCTCTGGGAAAACCTTTAAACTGGTTTCTACTTAAAAATTAGATTTGGGGGTCCGGCCCCGTGGCCGAGTGGTTAAATTCGCGTGCTCCGCTTCAGCAGCCCAGGGTTTCACCAGGTCGGATCCTGGGTGTGGACATGGCACCACTCATCAAGCCATGCTGAGGCAACATCCCACATGCCATAACCAGAAGGCCCCACAACTAAAAATATACAACTATGTACCAGGAGGCTTTGGGGAGAATAAGGAAAAAATAAAATCTTTAAAAATTAGATTTGGAATAATATCCTTCTCTAGTTGCAGTTTCTAGACATGTCCCGCCACACCAAAAATGCCCATCCATTTCTTGCATGCCTCTCACACCCCACTGCAAGAAGACAACTGGGTCTCCCTCTCAGATACTCATGCTTGCTAAGAGGACAATGGACCACAGACTTTGCTCCCTTAGCCAGAAGTGATTGCATCTGGTTCAATTACATTTTTTCCTCCTGGAAATTTGCAATTGGGACTCATTACTTTTATCAATTTCTAATTGCTTGAAAAGAAAGACATATAAGGCTGCAATCGTCATTTTATAGCATAAACACAGAGAAACGGAGAAGCAAGTTTGCAATTAAAGACAGATAAGAATGACAACAGACAAAAGCAGAAATGAATGACCATGAGACTCTGGAGAGACAGAGAAAGTAAAGTTCATTCTTGACTTTTGAGTTCCTGGGTTCTGGTGGCTCATGAGACCCAGCTATAAAACGGGATTCTGCTTCTTTAATTCAGAATCTCTCAAGCATCCACTCTCCACAGTTTCTCCAGTGTCTTGGTCCCATCATTGTCTCAGGTTTTCCCTCCTCTTTTTTCACAAGTGTGGAGCAAGTTTCAGCCTCAGAACTCTGCAAGTGCAGACAGGGTTTTAGGAAAGATACTAAGCTACGTTTGCAGGTGTCAGGCCCTGTCTGTATAGCTGCAAACATCTTCAGCTCCTGAATTCCACCATGGGAGGTGTCACAGGCGAGCTCATGCACAGTCTTGTCATCTTCACCCACTCTGGTCCCTCTCAGGAATGCCTACTGCTTGCAAAATCATCTAAGTGTGAGGCTTCAAAACTGCAGACAGCACCACAGTCAATGCCCAAGTAATGACACTAATGTCTGGGTCTATACTTGGGTCTATGCGTGCTGTCCAATTCCATTCCTCACTTTCTCTCTTAAACCCATTCCTGTTAGACTTTCACCCATATTATTTTTGTCATTGCACAGATGGCTTTGGGATGCAAACAAGATTATTCAGATTCAAACCATCTTCTTCTCTAGCCCTTTAAATTCTGCTGATAAATCTTAGTTATAAGCCTAGAAAATTTTAAGGGTCTATTTAAGCAGTCTTTGATTGACATTTGGTTCCATTTACAAAATTAAATACCTTCAAACACATTAAAATGCATTTTTAAATTCAATAGACTCAATTTGCTTTTTAAATACTTCAATTGTCTTATTAGGAAAAAACTTCCCAAAGTACTTAAGTAATTTTTATACATTTAGTAAGTTAACTTGTAAAAAGGGCAATCAAGTTCTCTTAAATGTTCCAATACAATATATAAATCTAGAAACATTTATACATAAAAATCACAAGTTGAAACCATTTACTCAATTATACATTTTAATTTGAAGTTAATAGGCTTTCATTCCCAAAGGCTGAAGTTTTCTCGTTTTAAGCAAATACAACATTAAATATGAACAGATTCTTCCCTAACATACACATAGTAATGCTGTAATTTTGAGTCTTAAACACCTTTCTACTCCATTTTAAATCTTGGGATTGAAAAATGCATGGTCATTAAGGAAGACAGTCACCAACCGCATTAACTGAGATTAACTAGAGAGTTGACAAAAGAGTAAAGAGACATATGGGTGGATATGTGTCTGTGTCAAGGTGCCATTTCCTGATGTTTATAATCTAGCAACTAACTGAGATATATATATCTACATGTTGCTACACTCCCCAGAATCCTCAATGGGCAAGTGCTGGAAAGAATGCCCCTACTTCCTGTACTGCCCATTGTCTGTGTCCACATGTCTCAAAGTTATCCCATTTAATACAAATCCTTTAGCTCTCTCTCCCTCAAGCAAGGTCCACGGCACCACACTTGCCCAATGAGAATCAGTCTCTCCCTCCTCTCTGCTTCTGGAATATGTTGTTTATTCTTCTCTTATACCAGTTAGCACATTCTGCTTCAAGAAATATATTTAGTTGAATTTACGCGTTCTTCTTCTCTCTGAACTGTAAGTTCCCTAATGAAAGGGGCTTTTTAGTGCTTACCTTTTATCACAAAATGTGCCATACAAAACACACTCATTTAGTAGTAGCTTATAACAAACATATATTTATTTGAATTGTAAAGGTTTTATGATTGCTATTTAATAGGCAAAAAAATAAGAACTGTACATTGATTTGGACTATTAATGAGAAAGAAGGTGCAGAAAGCTTGGGACAGTTGAAATGATCATTATGAGATTTTTGCACAGGCAAGTGGTCTCAAATAGAGAGGCAGCACAGTATGAGGCCAAAAGCACGGTCACTAGACTGCCTGGGTATGAATCCTAACTCTTTCATTTACTTGCTGAGCGACCTGCGTAAGTTACTTAACCTCTCTGTGACTCAGCTTCTTATTCCATAAAAGGAGCCTAATAAAAGCCGGTAGCTCATAGGACGACTATGAGCATTAGAGGAGATAAGGCCTGCAGAGAATTTAGATTAATACCTATCATACAGAAAGCAAATCACTGCATAGAATACACCATAGATGATGCCCTCTGTGGACACCGACAGTGAGTGTTCAATAAGTGTTATCTATTATTATTATATCATATATAACTGTTCTCTCTTTCTCTTTACTATGAAGTAAAAGAAGTCTAAATTATGGAATGCAAAAGAGATTTTAGGCAAAGAGAAATCTTATCCTAGAAAATAACATTCATGGGCTCTTAACGCCTATTTGTCCAATACACTTCCCAGGCAAACTTTCTTAGATGATATCGCAGCAACAAAACAGTAACAAAAATTGTGAAAGAATTCATATTTCTACTACTCTAACAAATTAAGCATACATAGTACATAGCCGCAGGTTCTTAAAAGTTTTTCATTGAATAAATAAGAAAGATACTATTTTTCTAAAAACAAGATAAATGCTGGGGCCGGCCTGGTGGCGCAGCAGTTAAGTGCGCACGTTCCACTTTGGCGGCCCAGGGTTTGCCGGTTCAGATCCTGGATGTGGACATGGCACCACTTGGCACACCATGCTGTGGTAGGCATCCCATATATAAAGTAGAGGAAGATGGGCATGGATGTTAGCTCAGGGCCAGTCTTCCTCAGCAAAAAGAGGAGGATTGGCAGCAGTTAGCTCTGGGCTAATCTTCCAAAAAGAAAAATAATAATAAAATTTTTAAAAAAAACAAAAACAAGATAAATGCTGTAGCATGTTAATTGCTAATTTTTAACTTTAAAAAAAATGGATTGTTTATATCCCTATTCTCTATCTGGATTCTCTCAGAAGTATTTTTTACTAGAAATACAAATATTCAGATTAAGTTAACTCTAAACAAACTCTAGTTAGTGATAAAATTAAATGAAGTAATGATTGAGGATAGTTAAGAATTAGTGAATTAAGCACCAAATTACACATATTCATTGCTATTTATTTAAATTTCCTCTAAAATAGTTATAATATATTATCATTTTGTGTTCAATTTAACAGTGGAAGTTTGCAATATCCCACGTCACTGATGCCTTTCAGAAGTCTAGGTGCTCAAAATCCAAAGCCTATTTGAATTGTAAAGCTTTATGATGCATGAGGCCACCACTGAATGGTCATAATTATGGATTGAGTGGCCAAAGGAAATAGTCATCCTTGGTTCCATACAGTGCTGCTTTGGTGGAAGGGAACAATTTAATTATGACACATATCACAAAACATCACCAAATTTTACCCCAAACCACGTCTTGGTCCTCATTCATTCAACACATATTTCCTTATGTTCTCCTAATGGAGATTAATACTTTTTGGAGCCTATTCTAATTCTTAATATTAACAAAAGCTGCCGGTATCAATGAAGGATGCCTCCAAATGTGTATGACTTCTTCTAGGATAGAAAAAGGAGACAAGAAGGCCCAGGTTTGAATTCCGCCTTTGTCACTAACTCACTGAAGGACCTTAAGCTAAGGACTAAATTCTTTAAGTCTCAGTTTCCTTATCTGTGAAAGGAAAAACATGCCACCTCCCTGTGACTGAGATTATTTAGGACAATGCCTGACCTTCCATATAACAGTAGCTAGTATAATTTCCTGAATTATCACTGCAGATTCAGAAAGCTCAGGGAAGAAAGACCACATATACAACAGTTCTACCAACGAAGAGGTGAGAAACACTTTCTCCTGTCTGGTCTAATCACTACCACCAATGGAGTCAGGAGATCAGAGATACTCACGGAAACACCAGGTGGCTCTTTGATCTCTGCCTCTGCTAAATTCTAGCTTCCATCCTTAGATAAATACTCCTAACTGACTGTCTTCCAGGTAACTCTGCAAGAGTGGAAACAACATGCACAGAATCTCAGAGTTGGAAGAGTCTCAAAAAGAGATACAGGGTAGCTCCCTGTGCTGAGGTGGAAGGACACATAACCCATCCAAGGCAGACGGCTGTCTATTCCTAGTTTTAAAGATCTCTAAGGATTGAACTTTCCCATATTCCTTGGTTACCTGTTTCAATGTTTAATCCCTTCTTTATAGTTACGTCCATCTTTATGACCAACTGAACTTTTTCTCTTGCTACAATTTAAAAGTATTTCCTTTTATTTGGTCTCCTGTGGAAGTAAAGAACATCTGTTCTGCGTCTTCCATATAATAACCTTTCAAATACTTGAAGACAGTTAAATCACCCCTTAGTCTTCCCTTCTCCAAGTTAAACAGTCCTGATCCCACTGAGGCCTCTCTTAGGAGCTAGCCCCCTTTTCTTACATCACTTTTGCTGATCTTCGCTGGACTTTCTCCAGAGTCTCCATATTCTTAGCCAAATGCAAAGACCAAAATCGAACACGGCAATAATGCCAAATAAAGCAGAAGGATTACTTTTCACTTCTGTATCCCTCTCTTGATAAAACATTCCAAGTGGTATGCTTGCTTTTTTTCCCAAAAATATATTGCTCTTTCTAATCCTCTTTGCTTTGTAATCATGTATGCTATCATCTTGTGGTACCTTTCTCCCAGGCTCATATCAGATTTCAGGTGCTTCAAATAATTCCTCCCTGTCAGTAAGAACCAAATTTAGAAGCACACAGCGTCAGAACATTCTTCTACCCTCTATAAAAGTTAAAATAGAAAAGCTGTGAAAACAAAATCAAAATTCATACAATCCATGAAATAACCATCAACATTTACATCTTGATGACATTTTAGAAACATGTTTTCTTCATATGTATGCAGAAATCCATTTTCTTTTAAGAATGATATAATCTGACAGACTTTATAGGAGTATCTTGTAAGCAAATAATAACAATAAAACAAATAAAAAGGTTAAAATTTACAGAAGAATTTGTCAACAAATTTGTGATATATGTAGGTGTAGGTTTGGTAATGTGATTTTTTTTTTGATAATGTAGGTTCCACTTGTATGAGTTAAATCACTGAACTCAGGCAAGGCCACGGGCACCATACCTAGGACTCCATTGTCAGCGCTGGATCAACACTAGTGTTGCAAACTGAATGACAAACGATCTTACTGCTATCTTGTCTATAATACATCCAGCAACTGGCAATCTCAAGTCTTGAATCAAAAAGTCATTTATTCAACTCGTAGTTGAGAACCTACTTTTTATCAGATACTATGATTGACTCTGGTGAGACAGCGGTGAGCAAGAGAAAAAAAGATACCTGCTCATATGGAGCTTACATGTAGCTGAGGAGAAAGAACGTATGTGTCACGTAATCAATACAAACAAACACACATCAGCTAATAAGACCTCCGAGAAAAATAAATAGAGCAATGTTATAGCAAGCAACTAGGCGGCCGGTTTAGATTGACAGTCTAGGAACACCTCTCTCTATTGAGAGGTGATGTATGGACTGAGATCTGAATGACAAGAAGGAGGAGCCACACAATAATTAATGAGGCGGAAGAGTTTTCCAAACAAAAAGAACAGCCAGCGCCAAGTTTGTTGTCAAGAACAAGCTTCGTGTTCACAAAGGAGAAAAATCACAACTATCAGTTAATACTCAAAAAAAAGAGGAAAAGGATTCCAAACAGCAGAATCATTTAAACCTATGCATAACAGCAACACAAACAAATTATTGCCTCAACTCCAGTCCCTTTTGCTTGAAGATTATTAACTTGTTACAAAGAGCAACAATCTGGATGAAAAAGAAATGTTTCGTTGCACCTATGTAAGCAAATTTTACTTGTTTATTGCTGTGAGCTTTTCCAAAACTATTTAGAATTAGAATATTTTAAAATCACAGAAAAAAATTTTTTAAAGGAGTCCAAAGTTATTCTTAGGCTGAGAAAGTTTGTTATCGCTGTCCAAATGCAGGTGCAAAAACATTTTTGCTAATGTTACAAATTCACTACTTAGAGAGAAAAGCTACCCAAACACACCTGCACCTTTTCAGAACTGATTTAATATTGTGTTAAAGTAAACATATTAAGGACATGAATGTTTAGCCATCAAAAAGCTCTATTGCCCAATTTGCTACTTAGAGTGAATGAAATAAGCTACTTGGATTCTGATAAAAATAAACCTGCATTTCATGACATCCTTTCCAAACCCAATATTATCAGGTAGCACTTGGTGCTTATGATTTCACCTTAATATTAGCTTGGTCATATGACTTACATTATTGACAATACACAGAACAACGTATAAGGAAGAGGTTATGTTCTGAACATATGGCATTTAATGTCCTATTTCATTATATGAGGCAAGGGAGTGTGATAGCTAAGAACCCAGGCTCTAACACCAGACTCCCTGGGCTTTCATCCTACTTCGGCCTCTTACTGGATATTTAAACTTGTATGTAAACTCTATGTACTCAGTTCTTCCATCTGTAAAGTGGAGATAATAGTACTTATGTTCACTACCATGGTTGCAAACATTAACACATTAAACAAGTTAAAACACGTAAAATGCTCTACAATGCCTGGTACATATTAGCATATGACAGATACAATGCTACTAATTATTATATACACAAAATACACTCAGATCAGTCTACTGTCAAACTATTCACTCCCATGAAAGCTTATGTATCTAAATACATATATATATGTCTCTCTCTCAACATACAGACATAAAGAGAAAGAGAATATGTAAAGTACAAAACGAAAAAAGTCATAACATCAGTCCAACAAATACAGAAATTAAATTTCAATTTTAAAAATCTAGTAATTTTATGATGATAACTCATTTCAAGGATGTGCCATACATTCCCTTAACCTTATGGCAAAAACAAACCAAAAAGAATCCTCTGGTTTAAAAGAAAATCTATGTTTTCTAAAATGTATAAGCAAGCCAAATCAAGAAATTAGCTCACGCCACAACTAGGAGCCACAACTAAAAATACACAACTATGTACTGGGGGACTTTGGGGAGAAAAAGAAAATCTTAAAAAAAAAAAATAGAAATTAGCTCTCATCTGGAAATTGTTTCAATATTTAAATTAATAAAAGGAATCATACTTAACAGATCACTTATAATCATCTTGATTGGGATAATTCTACTAGTAGGATTATGTACATGAGAAAGAACTTAACGCATGTTACCCATCTCTCTAAAATTAATACTGATGCTAACATAATTCCTAGTACAAATTTTTAGAACCCATTATCTGAATATTATAGATATGAAATATCATATTATAACACATTTTATTTTCTCAGTGGATGTTTACAATTACCCTTGAATATGTGTTTGAGGTAAATAGGGAAGTTTGATGTTATGATGTACTGAACTGACTCACGAGAAACGAAAACAGGATTTCTGTTTACCATCTCCTGGCACCTCTCCAAATTATCCATTGATTATCGGAAATGAACATCCCTAAGCCGAAACAGAGCAAAGGGCCCTTGTAGTGGGTTTTTGCCATCCTTCCCTTAGATCAAATATTTGGTTTTATGGTTACATTTCAAAGAGTTTTCCCATTATATAAAAATTAAAACAAACAAGAAACATAATTTGTCAACTAAGCAAATTAGCTAGTTGAATATGCTGGAAAACTTGAAAGCAATAAACATGTAGTGTTGTCTACAATATCTATTGCTCTGTTCACTTATTTTACCTCAGTAGTGGCTGTAAACAAATTAAAAGAGAGAGGAGGGGCCGGCCCCGTGCCTGAGTGGTTAGGTTCGTGCGCTCTGCTTCAGCGGCCCAGAGTTTCGCCAGTTCGGATCCTGAGCGAGGACATGGCATCGCTTGTCAAGCCATGCTGAGGCAGCATCCCACATGCCACAACTAGAAGGACCAACAACTAAAATATACAACTATGTACCCAGGGGCTTTGGAGAGAAAAAGGAAAAATAAAATCTTCAAAAAAAAAAAAAACAGGAGAGGAAGAGAAGGGAAAGAGAGACCATGTTTGTGTATATGTGTACGTGTGTGTGTGTGTGTGTGTGTGACATAAGCATTTTCTCAGATTCTCCAGGTTCAATCATATACCATTTCTATTTTAACTGATTATATTGAATATAGTAAGAAGGAGTTACAGGAACTAATCGATTGTTAACAATAATTATTACTATACTTGTAAATGATTAATTCAATGATTTGATTTAAAAAATGAGCAGTTCGATGGGCTTGAATATAGCTTTAAAACTTCATTCAGGGCCGGTCCAGTGGTGCAGTGGTTAAGTTCAGACGTTCCACTTCTCGGCGGCCCAGCGTTCACCAGTTCAGATCCCAGGTGTGGACATGGCACCACTTGGCAAAAAGCCATGCTGTGGTAGGCATATAAAGTAGAGGAAGATGGGCATGGATGTTAGCTCAGGGCCAGTCTTCCTCAGCAAAAAGAGGAGGATTGGCAGTAGTTAGCTCAGGGCTAATCTTCCTCAAAAAAATAAATAAATAAAAGTAAAACTTCATTCAAACTGGTAAAAATAGCCAAAAGGTATATGCCACAGGTTTATTTAAATCACTCCATTGCTTTTATCAGATCTTTTATCTAATAATTTGTAGTAATCAAGTTGACTCATGAAACATACTCCACAAGCCTCTCGGCTCTGGAGCCAATCTGCCTGGATTTCGGTCCTCAGCTATGGACCAGCTGAAGGACTTTAGCCATGTTTCTTAACTTCTCTGTGCCTCTGTTTCATCATCCATGAAATGGTTGTTAAGTTAAATAAGCAAATCCTAATAAAAGCATTTCAGTACTAAATGTCTGAATCTTAGTATGTGTTCAATAATGTTGGCTGTTTTTATTATCAATTAAACAATGGAGGCACAAAGTAAAAATGCCTGGAATTGATGCAGGTAGCCAATGTGGTACCAGACTATGAGTCATCCAGGTAGTAGATCTTGATTTCTCAATGACAGAAACAAGCCTTTGTCCTCAAATAAACATTTTCTGCCAAAGTCTTATGATTCTACTCATCCCTGATACCCCGGTACAGCTAAAATCAAAGTGTATTCCACTTAACCTGCATCCCTCTGGTACCATTAAGTTTCTGCTCTGGTTTTTGTCCACCCTAAGCACAGGTCTCTTGCCTGGACTAGATTTAGAAACAGCAGAGGATTGCCTTGTTTTTCAGATCCAGGGGACAGGGATCAGAGCTATGATGATTGAGTGCATTTTAAAAAATCCTTAGACTCTTAAAATGGAGCTTATAAAAGACTGGTTGAATCTCAGAAGTGAGATGGAGGTGGGAAAGGGAGATGGTAAGAAGGGGAGGCCCTGAACAGAAGAGTTGTTCGTTATGGTAACACCAGGTAAAAGTGATTAGCAGATAATATTGGTGGAAAATTCCAAGAGACAATCCAGATAAGTTGTTATTATTATCTAACTGAATCCAACAATGAAGAATAAAGATAATAAGCATGACCAAGTTGAGCTTATCCCAGGAAGGCAAGGATAGTTTAGTATTAGAAATCCTCTAAAGGGGGCCAACCTGGTAGTATAGTGGTTAAGTTTGGTGTGCTCCACTTTGGTAGCCCAGGTTCATGGGTTCTGATCCCAGGCGCAGACCTACACCACTCACCAAGCCATGCTGTGGTGGCATCTCACATACAAAATGGAGGAAGATGGGCACAGACATCAGCTCAGGGCCATTCTTCCTCAAGCAAAAAAGAGGAAGATTGGCAACAGGTGTTAGCTCAAGGCCAATCTTCCTCACCAAAAAAAGAAAAAGAAAAAAAGATTCCTTAAATATCTTTCACTTTTTAATAAAGGGGGAAAAAATCATACCATCATCTATCTCAGTGAAGTATGTACAGAAGAGAACATTCTATGTCAAACACACATACACACCTCACTCCACCATAAACAGGGAAATAATAGACATTATCCCTTTAAAATCAAAAACAACACAAGAAAGCCCACTCTCAACATTTCCATTTACCCACGTACTGGAACGTCTTACAAGGGCAATAAAAAAAGAAAAATTAAGCAAAATGACTGGAAGAAAGGCAATATAATATCATTATTTGCAAATGATATGATTACCTACATTGAAACCCCACTCCCCCAACAATCTACTAACAAATTATAAGAAACATAGTATAAATAGTGCAATTCACATTTCTGTAAAAATTTAAACATGATTCTCCTAGAAAGCATATACTTAAGTGTATAAAAGGAAGAAAGCAAGGGAAATAAATGAAATATTCTGGGGTAGATGTGTGAGGAGGAGGAGAAATGTGATTGAAAATGGGGGGTAAAGAAGGAAAACACTAAATTTTTTTTTCATTAAACGGCAACCTAGGCGCCAGCCCAGTGGCCGAGTGGTTAAGTTCGCACACTCCGCTTTGGTGGCCCAGGGTTTCGCTGCTTCAGATCCTGGGTGTGGACATGGCACCACTCATCAGGCCACGCTGAGACAGCATCCCACACAGCACAACCAGAGGCACTCACAACTAGAATATACAACTATGTACTGGGGGGCTTTGGGGAAAAGAAAAAATAAAAAATAAATAAACCAGCAGCCTAGTAAGGACTCACGGTAACAGCGTGCTATGGAATGAGGAGCACAATCAACACAACTCTACATTCCTGAGGTCCTCAAATTAAAAAGAGAGTGGGAGGCATGACATCGACTCTGCTTTCTGAAACAAACACCTTCAATGTTCTTAGCTCATGCATTAATTTTTCTGAACAATTTCCTTTCCTCCCTCCATTCACATCTCCTAAATCATGCATGAAACTTTTGTCCTGATTGATCACTAGGTAGGTATTTTTCCTCTCATCTCTTATAATGGGTACTACAGCCAGTGCATTTCTTTCAAGCTCACCCCAGCATCTAGGCGGTCAAGGTAGTTAAAAATGCAGACAAAATGACTTCTGAGGCACTAGTAGTATAACTTGACCGTTTCATTCATAAATTGTGAATGAAACATTGCTGACTGAACGCCAGACTCTTTATAAAGTCAAGATTGGTTTCCTAATATCAATATCACTCAAAAACTTCTAAGTAATAGAGAAACTACTGAATAATTTTGCTTTTAATTCACCAGATAATCCTCACCAGAAAGATAGAATGTATGTCCCTATGCCTAGCAGGCATCCTTTATATTCTAAGAGTTAAGTGTCCTGGTCCTCTGGTTAGTAGAAAAGGTGAGCAAGCAGGTACCAGAACAGAATATGAGTTTGATGTGTTTGTGTGTGTGTGTATGTGTTTGTCTCGGGTAGAGAGATTGTAAAGAATGGGGAAGGGAAGATGTAAAAAAAGAAAATAATTCCTGAAAGGAAAAGAGTAATAGCCAGGTAAGACATTTTGAATAAAAGTCAAAGTCAAGCAGATTCCAGGTCTCTTGGACCTTATAATCTAACTCTATTATGAAAACCTTGCTAAGATCTTCTACCATATTATACTGAATGTCTCACGAGAGCAGAACCAAGTGGCTATCCAAAACAGCACAAGACAATGTCAATTCTTGAGGATCTATGTCTTCTTAAATTCTAATGAGGGAAAGAGAATCAGGAAAAACAGAACAATTTGGATAAACAGAAACACAAACAGCAACATTTGTGATAGCTATTATTAAGATAATTGCTCAACATACTTGCTTAATAAGTAGTAATGAAAGATAAATTTTGGTACATAAAATTAGGTAGTTTGATAGGGTTTTAAGTGTAAGGGATAAAATTTCCTATTGAACCTATAGGGCAAGAGAGAATTATTTTTTTCTGTAAAATTTGGGATTATTATCATTATAAAATGTTGATGGTGATATGGTTCACTTTGTCATACTAGGTTCTCAATACGTGATGACTCAGAGGGAAAAAGGGCCTCAGCTCTAATGACGCTCAGCACACACTACTCCAAAATATGGCACCTTGGCATACTGAATATTTCAAGCAGAAGCAGGAAGGTCACTCCAATCTTCTCCCTCCTCGTCCTTCTTCCCTGAAATAGGTCATAAGAGAGGCAATCTCTCTAGACCCAAGGGAAAGCAGCACCCTATCTCTGAAGACAAAAAGACTAAGAAGAATCCTAACAAACAGAGCTTTCTAAGTCTCACCCAGTTCACTACACAGTACCTCATACTCCTTAACCTGTCATATTCCTCCATCACTGTCCACTCTTCATCAAACCTAGCATAAAATACTCAGGTCTGTTTCCTTGGGTCTTTATTTCCCTATGAAGGTTCCGTGTCACATAAAATTTATATCAAACAATTTGCATCATTTTCTCCTGTTAATCTGTTTCTGTCAGGTTAATTTCCAGACCCATCCAGGGGCCTTAAAAGGGTTAAGGAAAATTTTCCCTCCTTTACAGCTCTTAGAACTAGGAATATCTACACTTTTGGTCAGTGGTTTCATTGTTCCAGGTGGACATAATGAGTTATGTAATGTAAATATTTTCCTCTTTGAATTATCTCCCCAAATCTGGCATACATTTTGGGTACTAACCTCAACCTCATTCTTCACCACACTCATTGTATTTCTGCAACCTTTACTTTTCCTTCTCTCCACCTTTCAAAATCTTACTGCCATGAAATATGCATAATTCCCTTTTAAACACATCAAATTCTTTTGTGGAAATGCAGATTTAGAGAGTGGACAGATAGAAAGAGAAGAGAATGGAAAGGAGGAGGGATGGGAGGAAGGAGATGTTTTGAAACCTGTTTCACAGAAGCACGATCTAGCAGCACAGTATTAGAGGATGAAGAAAATTGAGATTGAGCAATCAGGTAAGACACCGCAATAAATCAAGTTAATTTGAAGAAAAACTGGATTGGCAATGCATAAGAAGAGTGAAAAAAGTATGAATGTAGGAGCAAGTATAAACAAAAGAGTCAATAGGAATTCCTTGTTAATTGCCTTTTAGAATTGCTCATCTCATAGATTTTGAAGATATCCTAAAATATACAGGCTATATAGTAAAAAAAAAAAAAAAAAAGTATTACCAGCATTAAAAAAAATGATATTTTTGTACGTGGAGCAGATCTGTAATAATGAGACTTTATTTTCTGTATTTTATTATTGGTTTGACAGTAAAATATTAAAAAACAGAGATAGAGCTAAAAGCCCAGGAGAGAAGTCAGGATCAAAGATCTGACTCAGGATAACTGAAAATATGAAAGTGGTTGAGATATGAAAATAGTAGAATATAAAAGAGGTGAAAAAACCAAAGAACTGTCCTGTGGGAGAGATCGAAGTTGGTGAGAAGGAAGAAGATACAGCAAAGATAGCAGACAAGAGCAAACACAGAAGAAAAACTGGAGGTTCTACAGTAATAAAAGTCAAGGGAAGGGCACATTTCAAGAAATGGAGAATTCTGAATCGCTGTTAAAGGCATCAGCAGAGGTCAAGCAAGTCAAGTGAATCTGAGAAGAGATCTTCGAATTTGCCTACAAAGGGATTATGAATGACTATTGAATGAATCGAGAAAATTTAAGCCAAGAGCTAAACTAAGAACAAAAAGAAACCGAATCTAAATAATATTCTGAAGAAAAGGGCTATAACTTTTCTAAACATGTGGATTGTATTTGTTTTTTTGATTACTCATTAGCTGAACTGTCATCAATATTGGATTTTATATACATAGTTTTCTCTGTGACTCTTTTTAGATTTATTTTAAGCTCAAAGAGGCTAAGATCTATAAATGCGGCAATGGTAACAATACGTCAAATACAAAAATAATCAATTCATCTAAGCAATGGGTCCATTTACTGTGAGTTAGAATTAGTTGTACTACGAACATGTTCATATAAGTATTCAACAAAAGAATAATAATATAGATACATCTATTGCTAGATAGATGATAGATAGATAGATGGATAGATAGATACTGTGTTCCTTGAAAAGATCAGCTCTATCTGTGATTACTTGCTTGTTTGAGAGAGAGAGAAGGGAAAAAAGAGTGAAAGAGAGGCAGAGGGAAGGATGGAGGAAGGGAGGAAAAATTCAGTGTGTAGTTTCAGTGATGTTACAATATCCACCTAGCTGATACTGGGCATTTACCAATATCACATATTTGAGACTCAGTGAGTGTATCAGAAATAATCTTTTGATCTAGTCACACCCTTAATTACATGAGAGAATAGCTCCACCCAGTATTTTTGTACAAAGATTTTATTAGGAAAATACTGCATTTGAAATGATTTCTCAATAACGAGTTCCACACAAGCATTTATTTAGAAGTTATAATTCTAATAAACATGACACAAAACCAATTATCTTGTAAAAAAACAAAATAGAAAAGAACTTAATAAGAGAGAAGTTCAGCTACAGTATTCATGCTTATTTAAATAGACAAAAGAATTTAATAAGAGATTGGAAGATACTGCTCTTATAATTAGTAAGCTAATTAAATTGTACTTTATATGCATAGAGTGACAGGGCATCACTTGGAGTACTTACTCCCTATAAATCTATGAGACAGAAATGATCCACCTTTCTAGATGAAAGCATAGAAGATGATCATTTTGATCAAGCTCATGAAGCAGAAAATGGCAATTACCAGAACAAAAACTAAGAGAACAGACCCCTGAACGTGAAATTTCAATAATATGGCAGATGTAGAGATGAGCTGCTGCTGGGAAAATAGCACGAGACTGGAGAGAGAGAAAGCCCACCCCACTACCAAGGCACAGAGGTGCAGGCACTGCTGATGCTGAAGGTGGAACTGAAACGTGAATTCCATACCCAGCAAAAAGTATCTTTCAAAAGCAAAGACAAAATACCTGGGTTAACAAATGACAGGTGAGGAAATTCATTGCTAGCAGAAAGGTTAAAAGAAGTTATTCAGTTAGAAGAACTGCACTCCCAAATAGAATTTTTCATCTACACAAAGAAACGAAGAGAACCAAAAATGAGAAAATTTAGACGGCAAATGTAAAAGAATATATTTTTACTTTGGATCACTTTAAAAGATGATAGACAAATGAAATTAACAATGTAGTATATAGAATTTATAAAATACTTAGGAGTAAAATGTATGACGAATAGAACAAACACGGGAAGAATGTATGGAGCTGGGGTAAAGTTCTTACACACTATGTGAAGGGGTCATAATACTATTTGAAAGTAGACAGTTATCAGCTAAAGATGAATAATTCAAACTCTATAGCAAACACGAATTTTATTAAGAGCAATCACTAAAAAAATGTTTAAAGAGGTATAAATGAGTCACTTATGAAGATATAATGGAATCGTTTTAAAAACTAAATTTAAAGGAAGGCAAGAAAAGGCCAAATTGGACAAACAGGAAACAGATAACAAGTTGGTAGATTTAAATCACATATATAATTATAAAAACATAAATGGTCCAAATATACCTATCAAAGGCAGTGCTGGAAGATTGAATTAAAAAAATCAAGATTCAAATATATGCTGTCCATAAGAAATTCACCTTAAATATATAAACACAGGTAAGCTAAAAGTAAAAGGATGGAAAAACATACCATGCAAATACTATTTAAAAGCTCAAGGACTATATGAATATCAGTGTAAATAAGCTTCAGAAAAAGGAATCATTACCAGCGATAAAGAGAATGTTAAATAAATGATATAGAAGCCAAGTGTTCAGGAAGACATCAAATCACGAAGTGTATGCATCTAACATTAGAGCAACAAAATACATAAAGCAAAAGTAATAAAACTGAAGAGATATACATAAAAATCCATCATTATAGTTGAAGGTGGCAACACTTATCTCTAAGTAATTGACAGAACAGGTAGATAAAAAATCAGTAAGGATACAGAAAGCTTGGAAACACAACCAAGCAACTTGACCTAACTCCTTTTTTAGAACATTCCACCTCCAAGAGCAGAATACACATTCTTTTCAAGTGCACCTGGAACATTCACCAACATAGACCATATTCTGCAGCAAGAAGCAGATCTCAAGAAATTTTAAAAGAATGAATTCATACAGAATATACTCTCTGTTCATAACAGAATTTAACTAGAAATCAACATCAAAAAGATATTTAGAAAATCTCTAATATTTGGAAGTTAAACAACAAATTAAAAACATCTCATGGGTCACAAAGAAAATTTTAAAATCTTTTGAATTGAATAAAAATTAAAACAAACATCAAACTTTTTGAAATCCAGCTAAAACAGTGCTAAAGAGAAATATATAGCATTATAAGTTTATATTAGAAAAGAAGACAGGTCTAAAATCAATATCTAAGATTCCAACTTAAGATGCTAGAAAAAGAAAAAACTAAACTCACTGCACTCTGAAGAAACTAAAAAAGGTAACAGCAGAAATTAATGAAATAGAAAACAGAAAAATACCAGAGAAAATCATTAAAGTCCAAAAGTTAGTTCTTTGAAAAGATCAACACAATTAATAAATTTCTATAAACTTACTAATATGAGAAATGAAAGAGGGAACATCTCTAAAAAATTATATGTATATTAAAATCATATAACAAAATATTCTGAATGACTTTATCTCTACATATGTAATACACAGATGAAATGAACAAATTCTTTGAAAGATACAAACTACAAAAGCTTATTCAGAAAGAAATAACCTGAATTTCCCTACTGTCTATTTAAGCAATTAAATTTGTAGTTAACAGCCTCATCACAAAGAAAACTCCAGGGTTAGAAGATTTCACTGGTAACCTCTACCAAACAATTAAGGAAGAAATAACATCAACTCTACACAAATATTTCCAGAATATTTGGAAAATCAAGTAAAATTTCCCAGGTATTTTATGAAACCAAAATTACCCTGATACAAAATGCGAAAATTTACATTGCAAGAAAAGAAAACTGAAGACAAATAGGCTTCATAAAAATGGAAGCAAACATCCTGAAGAAAATATTAGCAAATTGAATCCAACTGTATATATACAATGTGTATATATACATATGCATTGTATATGTGTATATATATTGTATATATGTATATATATAATGAGAAATATATATATAAGACAAGGAAATTGGGTTTATCCCAGGAATGCAATGGTGGTTGAACCTTTGAAAATTAATCAATGTAATTTACTTTACCAACAGACTAAAACTGAAAAACCTTAAGATCATTTCAATAAATAAAATATATCGTTTGAAAAATTCTAACATCTCTGCATCATAAAAAACCTCTTAGCAAACTTGGAATAGATGGACATTTCCTCAGTCTGATAAAGAGCATCTCAAAAGACCTATAGCTAACATCATACTTAATAATGAAAGAGAGAATGTTTTATTAGCATTTGGAAAAAAGCAAAGATGTCCACTCTCCACTTTTATTAAAGTTATCTTGGAGGTCCTATGTGGTGAGTGAAGGAGAGGAAAATAAAAAGCATACAGACTGGGAAAAGAGAAATAAAAGTTTTTATTGATGCTCTTCGACATACAAAACCACAAAAAAAAATTGCTACTAGAAGTAATAAGTTTAAGAACGTGTATGACGCAAGGTCAACACAGAAAAATCAGTTTCACTTTTATATACTATTAATAATCAATTGAAAATTAAACTTTAAAAGACAAGATCATTTATAATGGCATTAAAAAAGATGAAATTCTCAGGGATAGATCTAATAAAACACTTACAAGATTTGTATATTGAAAACTACAGAACATTGCAGAGAGAAATAACGAAGACCTAACTAAATGGAGATATATACAGTGTCCATACATCAGAAAACCTGATATGTTAACATGTAATTCTCCCCAAATTTATCTACGGATTCAAACAAAATCCTGGCAGGACTATGTGTAGAAGTTGACAAGGTTATTCTAAACTTTATATGGAAAACCAAAGGACCTAGAATTCAAAACAATTTTTTAAAAGGACAAAGTTGGGAGGAATTCCAAGATGGCGCCGTGAGTAGTCCTCTTTGTCTCTCGCCCTTCGAGTCTACAATTATTTGGACACTTATCGCTTGACAAAGGATATCCAGACAGCATCTCAGGACGTCTGAGACACCCACGCGACTATACATCGGAAGGCGGACGGACTTTCCTCCGGGAGGATGTGGAAATAGGTGAAAACTCTCCGACCCCGACGGGCAGCCTAGTACCCGCAAGCGGCTTTCTTCCAACGGACGCCCCCAGAGGATCCACACACATCTAGGGCAGGAGCGAGAACACAACAGAGGAGCGACGGTGGAAACAGGTGACCAGAACCCTACTTAAACCCCCCGCAATTACTCCTAAACGCAGAGGGAAACTTTGGAGTTGCACACCTGAGCCCGCGTGGAGAGTCTCTCCCCGCCATTGGCGGGGAGACCCGGCCTGGTGCTCGGGGCACCCGGAGGGTCCCAGAGAGAGACACGGAGGGCACGGAGGTCTCCCAGCTGCCGTTGCCCGCCCCGTGGGACTAGGGATTGCCGGAGATCTCGGAGAGGACCGGGGCGGGGGAACTTTCAAAGGCGGGTCCGGCGACCGGGTGGGGAAGCGCCGGAGCTCCGCCAGGCAGCAGACAAAACTCTCTGTCTGCCGGTAGCAGAGGGGCCACGCTGAGCACTCAGGGCTCCCGGCAGAGGCCCGGAGAGAAGCCCAGAGGGCGGGGCGACCCCCAGCTGCCGTTGCCCGCCCCGGGGGACTAGGGATTGCCGGAGATCTCGGAGAGGACCGGGGCGGGGGAACTTTCAAAGGCCGGATCGGCGACCCGGAGGGGAAGTGCCGGAGCTCCGCCAGGCAGCAGACAAAACTCTCTGTCTGCCGGTAGCAGAGGGGCCACGCTGAGCACTACAAAGAGGGACAGTATATAATGATAAAAGGGACTCTCCACCAAGAAGACATAACACTTATAAATATATACGCACCCAACACAGGAGCACCAAAATTTGTAAAGCAACTCTTAATAGAACTAAAAGAAGACATCAACAACAATACAATAATAGTAGGGGACCTCAACACACCATTAACACCAATGGACAGAACATCCAGACAGAAAATCAACAAGGAAATAATAGAATTAAATGAAAAATTAGACCAGATGGACTTAATAGATATATATAGAACACTTCATCCAAAAACAGCAGGTTACACATTCTTCTCAAGTGCACATGGAACATTCTCAAGGATTGACCATATTTTGGGAACCAAAGCAAACATCAATAAATACAAGAGAGTTGAAATAATATCAAGCATCTTTTCTGATCATAACGCTATTAAACTAGAAATCAACTACAAGAAAAAAGCAGAGAAAGGTGCAAAAATGTGGAGACTAAACAACACGCTTCTCAACAAACAATGGATCATTGAAGAAATTAAAGAAGAAATCAAATATTATCTGGAGAGCCAACATCATACTCAATGGACAAAAGCTGAAAGCCATCCCTCTGAGGACAGGAACAAGACAAGGGTGCCCACTTTCACCACTCCTATTCAACATAGTTCTGGAGGTGCTGGCCAGAGCAATTCGGCAGGAAAAAGAAATAAAAGGAATCCAAATAGGTAACGAAGAAGTAAAACTCTCGTTGTTTGCAGACGACATGATCTTATACATAGAAAACCCCAAAGAATCCACAGAAAACCTATTAGAAATAATCAACAACTACAGCAAAGTAGCAGGGTATAAAATTAACGTGCATAAATCAGTAGCATTTCTATACACTAACAATAAACTAACAGAAAAAGAACTCAAGCACTCTATCCCATTCACAATCGCAACGAAAAGAATAAAATACCTTGGGATAAACTTAACCAAGGAAGTGAAGGATCTATACAATGAAAACTACAAGACTTTCTTGAAAGAAATAGGCGATGACATAAAGCGATGGAAAGACATCCCTTGCACATGGATTGGAAGAATAAACATAGTTAAAATGTCCATACTACCTAAAGCAATATACAGATTCAATGCTATCCCAATCAGAATCCCAAGAACATTCTTCACAGAAATTGAACAAACAATCCTAAAATTCATATGGGGCAACAAAAGACCGCGAATTGCTAAAGCAATCCTGAGCAAGAAAAACAAAGCCGGCGGAATCACAATCCCCGATTTCAAAACATACTACAAAGCTACAGTGATCAAAACAGCATGGTACTGGTACAAAAACAGGTCCACAGATCAATGGAACAGAATTGAAAGCCCAGAGATAAAACCACACATCTATGGACAGCTAATCTTCGACAAAGGAGCAGAGGGCCTACAATGGAGAAAAGAAAGTCTCTTCAACAAATGGTGCTGGGAAAACTGGACAGCCACATGCAAAAGATTGAAAATTGACCATTCTTTTTCACCACACACCAAAATAAACTCAAAATGGATCAAAGACCTAAAGATTAGGCCTGAGACAATAAGTCTTTTGGAAGAGAATATAGGCAGTACACTCTTTGACATCAGTTTCAAAAGAATCTTTTCGGACACTGTAACTCCTCAGTTGAGGGAAACAATAGAAAGAATAAACAAATGGGACTTCATCAGACTAAAGAGCTTCTTCAAGGCAAGGGAAAACAGGATTGAAACAAAAAAACAGCTCACTAATTGGGAAAAAATATTTACAAGCCACTTATCCGACAAAGGGTTAATCTCCATAATATACAAAGAACTCACACCGCTTAACAACAAAAAAACAAACAACCCGATCAAAAAATGGGCAGAGGACATGAACAGACATTTCTCAAAAGAAGATATGAATATGGCCAATAGACACATGAAAAGATGTTCATCATCGCTAATCATCAGGGAAATGCAAATCAAAACTACACTAAGATATCACCTTACCCCCGTTAGATTGGCAAAAACATCCAAAACCAAGAACGACAAATGTTGGAGAGGTTGTGGAGAAAGAGGAACCCTCATACACTGTTGGTGGGAATGCAAACTGGTACAGCCACTATGGAAAACAGTATGGAGATTTCTCAAAAAGTTAAAAATAGAAATACCCTATGACCCAGCCATCCCATTACTGGGTATCTATCCTAAGAACCTGATATCAGATATCTCAAGAGTCCGTTGCACCCCTATGTTCATTGCAGCATTATTTACAATAGCCAAGACGTGGAACCAGCCTACATGCCCAGAAACTAATGATTGGATAAAGAAGATGTGGTATATATACACAATGGAATACTACTCAGCCATAAAAAAAGACGAAATTGGCCCATTCACAACAATGTGGATGGACCTCGAGGGTATTATGTTAAGCGAAATAAGTCAGTCAGAGAAAGACGAACTCTATATGACTCCACTCATAGGTGGAAATTAGTATATTGAGAAGGAGATCTGATTGGTGGTTACCAGGGAAAAGGGGGGGTGGGGGGAGGGTACGGAGGGGGAAGTGGTGTACCCACAACATGACTAACAAAAATGTACAACTGAAATCTCACAAGGTTGTAATCTATCATAACATTAATAAAAAAAAAAAAAGAGGGTGGGAAAAAAAAAAAAAAAAAAAAAACGACAAAGTTGGAGGACTCCTATTACCTGATGTTAAAACCTAATGACAGTGTGTTGCTCGCATCATGATAGACACATAGGTCAGTGGAATAGAAAGTCCATAAGAAATAGACCCACACACATATGGTCAATTGATTACTGACAAAGCTACCTTCAAAGTCCAATGGAAAATGGATAGTTTTTCAACAAGTAGTGCTGACAATTAGAAATCCAAATTTAAAAACAAAACAAAATAAAACCCTTGACTCTTACCTTGCAAAATATACAAAAAGTAACTCAAAATGGATTATATACCTAAAAATAAAGCCTAAGACTTCAAAAGTCCTAGAAGAAAATAAAGGAAAAAATATTTTTTACTTGGAATATTCAGATAATTCTTAGATAGAACACAAAAAAAACCTGAACCATAAATAAAAATTGATAAGTTGGGCCTCATCATAATTAAAATCTTCTATTATTTGAAAGACACTGTTAAGAAAATTAAAAAAAAAAAAGAAAACAATGTACAGAGAGGGAGAAAATATTTACAAAATATACATCTGGCAAAGAACTTGTAACCAGAATATATAAAGAACACTTACAATAATAATAAGACATTTCACCAAAGAAGGGATATGGATAGTAAACAAGCACATGAAAAGATGCTCAACGCCCTTGGTCAGTAGGGAATAACAGCTTAAAAGTATAATCAGATACTGCTACACCTGCTACACCAGTTAAAAACTTTTAAACTGAAAATACCATGCGTGTTGTCAAGGAAGCGGAACAACTAGAACTCACACGTGCTAGGAGGAAAGTAAAATGATACAGACACTTTGGAAAGTCATTTGAAAGTTTTTCATAAAATTAAACATACACCTGCCATATGAGTCAACAATCTTTCTCTTGGGCATTTACCTAAGATAAATGGAAATACATGTCCTTACAAAGACCTATTTGCGAATATTTATAGCAGGTTTATCAGAAAAGCCTACAACTAGAAAGAACCAACCATCTATCAACTGGAGAACGGATGGATACACAAATTGTCATCCATCTATAAAATGGAATATTTATTACTCAGCAATAGACAAAAACAAACACACATGCAACCACATTGGTCTCAAAAGCCTTATACTTAGTGAAAAAATGGCTACATGTTGTATGATTTCATTCATACGGCATTCTGAAAAAGGCAAAAACTTTAGGTACAGAAATCTGATGGGTAGTTGTCAGGGTCTGGGAAGAAGACATAAATACAAAAGGGCATGAGGAAACTTTGGGGTTATGGAAATATTCTTATCCTGATTGTGGTGGGGGTCACACTACTATATATGTTTGTCAGAATTCATCAAATACTTCAAAAACAATAATTCTGACTCTCAAAAATGAATTATAAAAATAAAGGAGTTGCTGCCTGGCTTCAAGGAGTATGGTTAGCTGACAGCTTCCACCTAACTCTGTTTTGGTCAGCCTCAGCGATTGAGCAGATGTCATGTTGTTCTCGGGGTGGCCTCCACAAATTACCCAGCAAGACAATAGTTCAAAGACTATTTCCACAAAATGTAGGACCCCCCCCAATATACAATCTTTGCTTTGCAGACCCTCCATTGGTCTGCAGAGACTTTGCCAGGTGGAGATTAAGGTCTGACAGCTCTCCCTGTCCAATCCTCTTCTCCACCCTTTTCCATTTATGTTTACTACTTCTCAGTTAACCTCTTGAATTCTTAAGTCCATCTCTGTGCCTGCTTCCCAGAGGGGCTGGTCTGTGACAGCTTGTACCTGGAGTAGCCTGACAAGCAGGCAACAAGATGGGTTTGGGGACTGGACCACTCACCATGCATCCTCTAGTAATGAGGTCCACAGCCCTGGAGGTAAGTGGTGTGCAGACAACCCCAGCACTAGGTGGTAATCCAATTGTTAAAACATTCACATATGGTAAGCTGGGAATGATATGCACTCAGAGGAATGCCCTAGCCAATGGGATGATTCAGACATGTGAAATGTATGGGGAATGATAAACATAAGAGTAATGAAGTTAGATGGCAGTTGCTAAATTGCATTGATGCCCTATAGGTTGAAAACAAAAAGCTAAGGGCAATTAACTAACAATTGTAATGAAGAAAGAGAGCCAGAGAACCTTTTTGCTCTTTACAAAAAAAATCCTCATCTCAGACAGTAAGCAGGTATAAAATGAAGATTAAGCACGAGATTTGATAGTCACAGTGGTTAAAGTCCAAAGACAGACGCTCAGCAGAAGCAGGTCTGTTACACTGAAATCAGAGCTCTGATTAGGAAAACCTGGGATCCTGACACATGGGATGGGGACAACTGAGTAGATGTTCCTGAAAATTTTGACCTCCCCAGACTTCTGAATTTTCTGAGCTTAAAGTGGCCCACTCCTCTCCATTAAGAGCTAGCAAACTCCCATCACCACCAGCAGCAATGCAAGAAGAAAACAGAGGTCTTTGTCCCACAAGACAACGTGTCCACCTCAAAAGATGTCCCCACATCTACTTCTGACCACCAGTCCTATAAGAGGGTTAAATCACAGCCAGGGACATGTTAGGTCTGATAAGTATCAACTTAAAAAGCAAATTTGCCTGTTTTTACCATCAAAATGAGTTTATTTGAGAATAACCTAAAGAACTGCAATTCGGGATGTGCGTGCTATAGCAAACCATAGGCAAATCTGGAAAACAAAGGAGAGGAGCTGCTTTTACAAAGAAAAAGGGGGAGCAAGGAGAGGCTATTCTAAACGAAAGTCCATTGGGGGAAAGTAATAGTTCAGAGTGGCAATGGCTTCTCACTGACTGAGCTGCTGCCAGTTGGGGAGAGACATCTTCCTTCAGTAGTAAAGCAGTTTTACTTCCTCTCAAAGATGCAAGCCTCTGTCTCTTCCTGTTTGGTATAACTGACGATGTATGACAGGGTGTGAGAGCTCCTCCTACAGGTCTTCCTGACTGCAATTTAGTTAAGGTTTCTTTTATTAATTTTCACAATTTCCCCTTTTGATCAAGGTCTTTCTCCAAAAGCATCACTGATCAACAGTCAGGTTCTCTGCATGTAGTGCTCTTATCCCTCAGAGTCAAGAAGGACCTTTCCTGGCTGTCATGTCCCATGTGGTGCATAGTGTTTGGAAACCATTTGGGCCATATTTGAGTAACAAGGAAGATTAGGAGGGAGAACCATCAGGCACTTCTTATTCAAAGTCTATAGTTGTCTGAGGTCATAAGCATCACAAATCATTTCAAATTGTTGAACTAACATCACCTTATTAGGTAAGTCATCTTTGCAAATGTTCAACAGGCAATAGGGACAGAGTTTAACAACAAGTACACAAGGCAGGATTAAGAACAATACAAGAAGCCCAGTTAGTATGATAGTTCTAAACCAGGAGCCCACACCTGAAGGTAACGAGCTGAACAAATCAAAAAACTGTGGATTATTAGGTGAAATTGGTTGTAGCCAATATGCTTGCTCTCTAATCTTATGTAATTGGTCTCTCCCTCCCCAGAGGCATTGGAGGTATTCACTACTGCACAGATACCTCCTTGCTCAGAGAGTAGATAATCAAGGGCTATACACCTATCCAAAACTACCTCGGTCAATGAGTTAAGTGATTGTTGCTGAGCTGAAATGGTTTTGGTTGTGGAGTCAGCCAACTTTGCTAACATCAGGGAGAGATTCCTGATCATTTGTTCATTGGCATTCACTCCAATCCACAGAAAGGAAGTTCTTCCCACACAGACAAACCCAGAGTCAAGCACATCTCCTGGAAATTCTCATTTTGAGCAACTATGGAGATTCAGTGGGAGAAACGAATGATTGATCTCTGTTTGGTTATACAGATAGAACAGGACAGTGAATACAGCAAGGGCACATTGTCCTTATATTCTCCAGTTGTCAAGGAAATGTGTTGCCAAGCATAAAGGCCATTACTGAAATTTCCAAAGATGAAGATGTAGCCGGAGGGTATACATAAGTCTCATGCATAAGTGATATCATCTATAGACTCATGCATTGGCATAAAGACTTTAGCAGTATATAACCAACGCTCAGGTACTATGTTGTTACATACAGAGAGGTTGCATAAATACATGGACATGTTAAGAAATATACAAACAATCCTACTTACATTTATGGTCCCACAAAATTTTTCATACAAATATTCAAAAGCTCTTGCTTTCTTTCCAAGATTGCACCAAATAAAGCAAGGAATGAGTTTAGGTGGGCTTAGCACCCTGACTTGGTAAAATGGGCCAGCAGATCAATTTAGACAAAGAACAGCATCTGGAATCCCAGTGAAATTACTTATAGTGTGAACTAAGGGGTCATTACTGTCTTGGAGAGACCAAGGTTCCTGATGGCAAATCCAGCAATCAGAGCGGTTTCCACCTTTCACAAGGGATTGGGAAACGCAAACAAGGGCACTGTCCTTCCAGGAAGAAGAAGGAGAAAATAAAATAAGAGCAGTGGGTAGAGAGCATGCAGGCCTAGTCCAGTCATCCTGGGAGAGCTGTTCGCCTCAGATGTCCACTGCTTCTTTTCCTAGTCAATTTAACATTGCGGTTCCCAGTGTTCATGCAGGACTAGATGTCAGGTGGAACCTTCTTTAGCTGTGAAATGTGTACCCAAGGCTCAAGTCCCTGAAGTTTGGCTGCCATCTGGGTAGTGAGGAAGACCTGGTATAGTTCCTTCCAAGGAGATTTCAAGGGCAGTAAAATTGGAAACATCAGTTTAGAATGTCGTATCCAAGCATTTAGGGAAACTAGAAGAATTTAGAATCCAATCCAGTTTACAGGTGTAACAAAACCTTAAACAATTAATAGGACTAGAATTTAATATCTACAAAGTGAAAACATAATTTCTCTCTCCACAATAACTCCAATTTTTATTAAAGATAATCATAGTAAAACTAATCTGTATTAAACTTGGCCTGATTACTAACATAAATGCAGCAAGAACAGTGATTGACCATATAAGCTCTTTTTTAAGATTGCTCTCCTAGAACTTTGTAAGCAAGGGACTGGCCAATTTTTCAAGCAGTTTCTTAAAGCTGTCTGTTCATATCTGAGTCTATGTACATCTTTATTGAATATGACATTCTAGTCAAAGCCTTAGTAATGTAGCCAATATTTCCAATTGTATTTTGTTACAAGGAGAAGAGACCTTCACTGAGCCCATGCAAATACATATATTGTCATGAAAAGAATACTTAAGAGATTCTGAATTCAGGAGGGATCAGGTCAAAAAAAAATAAATGTTTCAACACTTGTTGCAAAGATACACTTTACCGGGGCCGACCCCATGGCCAAGTGGTGAAGTTTGCGCACTCCACTTTGGAGGCCCAGGGTTTTGCCAGTTTGGATCCTGGGCGCGGACATAGCACCGCTCATCAAGCCGTGCTGAGGCAGCATCCCACATGCCACAACTAGAAGTACCCATGACTGAAAAATATACAACCATGTACTAGGGGGCTTTGGGGAGCAAAAGGAAAAATAAAATCTTTAAAAAAAAAAAACAGATACACTTTACCAAATTGCTGTAAGTTAAGATAGCTTAAAGGAGAAGAGAAAAAGGGGTCCTTTACATCTGGAAAACAAAACATAAAAGCAATCAAGTCTTTCACTCAAGTTCTAGATACTCCCACCCAGTTCAGTGTTACGATCTTAAAGTTATCAAAACCTGTATTCCAGAGCACCTTTCCAAATCTTTTTCATGAATCTCTTTGAAGTGAAACATATTTGCAAAAGCATCAGAGTAAAACAATAACAGTCTGTAACTGATAAAAGACTGTTTTAGAAAGCAATAGGTAAATGCAATTGCCAAGGAAATTTGGGTATTTTTTGTGACATACACTTTACATAGTAACTAGAACTAGAGATGATAACATTTTATTAGGACATGTCCAACTTTTAGGGATTTTATACAATTTCTAGAACACTTTTTGGTAACATTCATCCATACAATATAACTTAAAAAGGTTTATTACCATTTATTTGACCATGCTTCTCATGTAATTTGACCTACCAAATAAACCTAATTAGTGTAATATAGCTCTTTTTATAAGGAGAGGCAATAAATCTTTTGAGATGTCTCAGGTGCCCTCTGGAAAATCCCAAAGTTACATCCAAGTAAAAAATAAATGTCATTTAGAATTTGAATACTTTGGGAAGTTTGTCAAAAATATCAAGAGGTTTGAACACTTGACTAAATAAGATCACAGATCATCATGAAATAATACTTAAGTATCTATTTGACCAAAGTAACAATAAGAGGTTTCAAGGACAAATACAGAACCTACATAGTTGTGAGCAAAACTTAACTCCTTCAATATTAAGAAGATTGAGTCTTCTTAAATAATTAAAGACCGAATAGAAATACACAGGAAATTATTTTGATAAAACACAAAATCTCTGTTTTCTTGCCATATTGCTTAAAGGTAAAGAAGCCTTCATAATCCGTTATCAAGAGCAAAAGTCTTGGGGCTGGCCCTATGGCCGGGTGGTTAAGTTCGTGTGCTCCGCTGCAGGCAGCCCGGTGTTTCGTCAGTTCGAATCCTGGGCGCGGACATGGCACCGCTCATCAAGCCATGCTGAGGTGGCATCCCACATGCCACAACTAGAAGGACCTACAACTAAGAATACACAACTATGTACCAGGGGGCTTTGGGAGAAAAGAAGGAAAAATAAAAAAAAATCTAAAAACCAAAAAGCCAAAGTCTTGCCCTTTCAACAGAAAAGAAAGCCAAATTTTAACTTTATATCAGTTTATTTTGATACTAAAATTCATCCATTCCAATCTTAGCCAGTCCTGATCACTCATAAAATTCTTTTCCCAAAATTCCTTTCCATAAACCTCTTATAACTTTCTTTTTATATTCAGATTTTGTCCTATGTTTTCTTTTCCCCATTACAAAGTAACCAGCCTTTCCTTTTAGAAGGAATCATTTTCTCTTCCCTAAACAAAATGTATTTCCACTCCTTGTACCATTCCTGATCAAAACACACATTCTACTTTCCTTACATACAGAGATGGGAGATGATTCCCTTTTATTTCTAGTAGCCTTAATTACATATATTAGAATTCTTAACCCTTAAAATCCTTAATTGCTAGTGAAAAATAAGAAGTAAGCAATCCTGGACTGGCACACATAAATACATTTCATAATTTCTAAGAGAATATGCTCTTTTGAATAGTACATCTTTCAGTGTGGCACAAGACATGCTTACCAACAAACTCAAATTTACCTTTAGTTTCTTTGCAATAGGAAGCTAAAAGTAGATAAACCTATCTCCAGTAATTAATGTTTTAGTATTTTATCTTGCTTGGAAAGTGATTTAGGTCTTCAATGACTATCTATTATTTAGTTTAACTTAGTGTAAACTTTGATCTTATTTACATTTATTTTAATTACTTGCTTTTCAAAATCATGCTTGGATTAGACGTTAAATAACTAACCATCATCTTAAGCTACATTTTTAAAATTTTTTATTGAAGTCACAATAGTTTTAACATTGTGAAATTTCAGTTGTACGTTATTATTTGTCAGTCACCATATATATGTGCCCCTTTACCCCTTACGCCCATCCCCTTAAGTTACCTTTTTGCTAACAAATTTTGTAACAGAGACAGCATGAGCCTACTCAACTAGTAAACCTAGGCAGAAAAAAAGGCTGCACATTTGCATTACAGCAAATACTAACAACTCTGAAATGTGCCTGTTTTTATTTACACCAACAAACTTAAGCTAGCTTTTTTTAATTATTATTTACTAAAGACTTATTCTAGATCACATAAACTGGAAAAGCATTTGAGTTGGTTTCTAAGATTTCTGAGATTTAGGAATACTTAATTTATAAGCACTTAATTTAAAGCCAATTAAATAGAGCTTTTTACAAATCAATTGCAGTAATACCAACCAGAGGTAGAAAAATATCACATCTCTATAATATACATATATAGACACAGACACAAATACAGATCTCATAGCTTTCATCTTAAAACTTTTAGCCATGTCTCAGGTACAAAACTCGAAAGAATAGTTGGATCCAAATTGTTATTTCTGGAAGATGGACTGAGGTAAGGTCACATCTTCAGGTGGCCAGACTCTTTTACTAAAGATTTTTCTGCATGCTGTAAGGATCCTTTTAGAGCTGTTTTTGTAGTCATTTTGTCTATTATCAAAAGTCTAAGGAAATGGCTATTTTTTTCCTCTAGTTGTTTATTTGCTCCACTTAATTAGAAACAGTAATTAGAGGTTTAGCACTAGAATCCTCAGAGGGTCTGATTTTATGGAGGGCAGGTTTCTGCAGAAAGGAAGAGAAGAAGATGGTATTGGGGGTGAAGCCTGGGCACAAGGTGGCCCTGGGGTGAAGTGTGAGACAAAGGAGTCTGGGAAGACAAACAAAACGGCACCTGAGACAAAGAAGGAGGAGGAGGGGAACATGAGGCTCCAGAAGCCATTTTGTTCTCCCTTAGTTTTGTAGTTTTTTTGGCTAATTTAGATAAGGTATCTTGCAGTGAAGCAATTTTAGAGCTTTGTGTGCACCTAGAAGCTTCCAGGTACCCATGAAAAGAGACACACCATTCATGTTGCTTAATTTTAGAGCTGCAGTCTTCCAATTTGGTTTTAAGAAAAGCTAGTTTGGAGAGATTGAAAGCTCCCCGTAATGGCTATTGCAATTCCAGACTGCTTTTGGTCTGTTTAGCCTACTTAGTTAAAAATGCACATGGAGGGGGCCCAGAGTTCTCAAACGTAAACATCGCTGGGGGCCCTGAAGAGGGTTTCCCTCAGAACATTTGGATGACTGGGATCCCATTTCTGAAATTTCCTCTGAAAACTCAAGGAAGTTAGCAGAGTCCTTCCCCTGATCCCTGAAGGAATCTAAAAACAAAAGAAAGTGGCTGGATTCCCAGTCCTGATTCCAAAAGGAATCCAAAAACCAAAGAAAAACTCCTGGATCTTCAGCAAGTCTGAACCCCAAAAGGAGCTGTGCTACCTTCAGAAAAGAACTAAGTATTCCCCAAGGACGACACTTTGAACCCACGGACAGAGCCTTGAAGCAGGAGGAGAAAGTCCTTTCCCTAAGAGGACAAGGCCTCTCCAGATCCTGAATAAAGTCTGAGAGTTCCAAATGCAAGGAGAGTAGAGCTCAGAATCTGAGAGGAGACTCACCAAACCAAAAGCAGACGGCAACTCACAGAAGCGATGAGCACAAGGGGCTCAGGGACAAGTACCTTGCTCGATTCTGGGGTTCTCCATCTCTCTGGGGTTGCCTCCTTTGGATCCCACTTTTCTGACACCATATATGTCAACTTAAAAAGGAAATAAGCCAGTTATTTTACCCTCAAAATGAGTTTATTCAGGAATAATCAAAAGAATTGCAATTTGGGACGTACATGCTATGGCAAAGCACAGGCAAATCAGAAAACAAAGGAGGGGCGCTGCTCCTATAGAGAAAAGAGGAAGTAGGGAGGGGCTGTTCTAAATGAAAGTCCCCTGGGGGAAAGTAACAGTGTAAAGCAGCAATGGCTTCTCATTGGCTCGGCTGTTGCCAGGTGGGGAAAGAAATCTTCCTTCAGTAGTAAAGTAGTTTTTTTTTTTTTTTTTTTTTTAAAGATTTTATTTTTTTTCCTTTTTCTCCCCAAAGCCCCCAGGTACATAGTCGTGTATTCTTCGTTGTGGGTTCTTCTAGTTGTGGCATGTGGGACGCCGCCTCAGCGTGGTCTGATGAGCAGTGCCATGTCCACGCCCAGGATTCGAACTAACGAAACACTGGGCCGCCTGCAGCGGAGCGCGCGAACTTAACCACTCGGCCACGGGGCCAGCCCCTGTAGTAAAGTAGTTTTACTTCCTCTCAAAAATGCAAGCCTTCATCTCTACCTAGTTGGTGTATTTGATGATGTATGATAGGGCATGAGAGCGCCCCCTACAGGTCTTCCCAACTCCAATTTAGTTAAGGTTTCTTTTATCAATTTCCACATAAGGGGAAAAAAGGGACATAACCCAAAAGGAGCTGCAGGACCTAGTCAGCAAATACCAGCAGGACTGAGGGAGTACTCATGGGACTAGATTCTGAGGATTCTAAACCAGGAAAGCCAGAAATAAGGCTGAATAAATCAGAGTTTGTTGACTTGTGGCACTCTCTCAGGACACAGGACATAGCATTTTGGTAAGGACCCCAGACAAGAGATTCGCTTATCCCAGTACTAGGGTGGCTCCATCAAACCTGGAACAAGTAATGGCCCACACTGAGTACATCTGAGATGCCTAAATTGCAGAGACAGAATTTTGAGAAAGGGATTAAAAGGCTTGGGAAAATAGGCACACTAGAGTGGACATATTACATGAGACCAGAAAATCCAGAGGGCTAGGGTCCATGAAAGGACCCAGACCAAGGCCATCAGAAATGCACTGGTCAAAATAGCACCAGAATCACTAAGCAAGTAGTTCAGTGGTGGCTCTCCAATGCAGGCCAGGGCTAAATGTAAAAGAGCCTGTCACAGACCTAGGCTTGCTGAGAGGAATAGGAATAATAGTGCCTTGATGCAATAGAAGCTAAGAGATGGAGCTTAATCATAAGAAGCCAAGGACTTGTAATTATCATAAAGACCAATAAACTCAGAGTGGTTACCAAGGGCCCTAATGTGCAGAAAGTTATGGAATTGGTTTATTGAACACAGCATACCTTGGGGCGAAATAGATGGGCAGTCAACAAAGGTACTACTCAATTTATATCATAACAAGAAATCAAAGTTGATTATCTGAGGTTGAAGGCCGCTATCCCAATAAAAAGCCATGATGCCTTGCCCAGTATCCATACCTAATCCAGTTTTCAGACCAGGAACTTGTGGACTGAAGAAGTTACCAGGTCCTAGAGGAATGGACCTGCAACACTGTAGCAAGTTCCATGGCAATGATTCCCTCTGTTCTTCCCCCAAAGGGACCTACGACCATTTACTTAAATAAGTATACACAAGGAAAGGAAAATAGCCTGACAGTTGATAAGACTATTGAATGCAAGGTTATAGCTAAGATTGGTATCTGGAGATCCAAAGCATCATTGTGGTCCCACTATTAGAGTGAAGGCACAAGGGGGTATGATAACAAATGGAGTCCTGGCCAAGGGTTGGTTTATAATAGGTCCATTGTGTCCCTGGATCCACCCAGGGACCACTGATCTGAATATTCAATTCAGATTTTCATACTTGGCAGTTGACACAATCCCCGTATTAGATCCCAGAGAATGACTGTAGACTACCACAAGCTCATCCAAGTAGTAGTCCTGATTGCAGCTGCAGTGCTAGTTGCTAGAAGAGATTAATATGGATTCAGGCATGTGGTATGTAGTTATTGATTTGGTGATTGAGTTCTTTTCTATCCCAATTGCGAAATGAGGTCAAAATCAGTGAATAGACATTAAACAGGCAACAATATTCGCTCACAGTTTTGTCCCAGGGCTATGCTAACATTCTTGTCTTCTGTCATAATGGAATCTGGACCAACTGGACATCCCACAGAATATCACATTGATTAATTCCATCAGCGAAATCATCACACACTGATTGAAAGAATGAACAAGAGATGGCTAGCACATGGCTTTTATGAGACATATGCACTCCAGAAGAGGACAGATAAACCCTACAAAGATTTGGAAATCCACCACTTAAGTTTTTGGGGATAAAGACTTGCTCAGCATATTTGTTTCCTAGGGCTGCTGTAACAGAGTATCTTATCAGAGTGGCTTAAAACAATAGAAATGGATTGTTTCACAGTTCCAGAAGCTAAAAGTCCAAAATCAACATGCATCATCAGGGTCATGCTCCCCTCTGGAACCTGTAAGGGCATCTTTCCTTGCCTCTCCTAGCTTCTGGTAGTGTGCTGGAAATCTTTGGCACTCCTTGGCTTGTAGATGCATCACTTGAATCCTTCATTATCACATGGCATCTTCCCAGTGTGTCTGTCTTCATATGGCCCTTTTCTTATAAGGACACCAGTCTACTGGAGTAGGGGCCCATCCTACTTCAATATGAACTCACCTTAAGTTAACTAATTACATCTGCAATGACCTTATTCCCAAATAAAGTCACATGCTAAAGTACTCGGGATTAGGATTTCAAAATATCTTTTTTGGGGAACACAATTAAACCCATAACTTTCAGGGATGGCCTTAAATTACAGTGGGGAAGAAAAACCTTCCCAATGGGCAGAACTTCAGGTGACACATCTGATCATCCACTCTGTGTAGAAAGATAAGGAAAAAGAACTGGCCCAAAGATCAGAAGAAACTCACAGGCAGTAGAATGGCCTGGCTGGCTGCGCAGGAACCTGGGAAGAAAAAAGTTGGGAAGATTGGAGACCAGGAATGTCTGAGGTGGAGCCATATGGATGGACATATGAGAATGAGTGAAACAGTTAAAATTTTTATAATGTCCACCAAAAAGGATGCACTAAACAACCAAATAGACAAAAGGGTTCAGCCAATTGATGTCAGCCAGCCTTTGTCAGTGGTCATCTCACTAGCATGATGGGCACATGAATAAAGTACAACAGATGAAGGCTATACCCTAATAACATAGACTCCCACTTACCCAGGCCAATCTAGCTACTTCTACTTCTGAAAGTCCAATTTGCCAGCAACAGAGATCAATGCTGAGCCCCTGGTAGGGCATCATCACAACGGGACTCTTGCTGGTGATTTGACTACACTGGGCCCTTTTTGTCCCAGAAGATACAGCAGTTCATTCCCATGGGAATACCTATTCCAGATATGAGTGTGCCTTTTCTGCCTCCTTGGCCTTAGTTGGAGTGCTTATGGAATACCTGATCCATAGGCATGGAATCTAATACAACATAGCATCCCAACCAGGGAACTCCCTTTACAACGAAAAGGTATGAGAGAGAGCTCATGACCATGGGATCCTCTTGCCATATCACACTGTACACCATCAGAAGCTGTCAGCCTGAAAGTGTCAGAATGGTCCACTGAAGGCACAGCTGAATTGCCAGCTTAGAGGCAACACTGTTCAAGGATGAGTTGCCATCTTTTAGGACACGCTCACTAGGGAAAACAGTAAGAGTCCCACTGAACTACAAGCTATGGCTGCCACATGAACATTTTGGGCTTTTTAAGCTCAGGGACCAGCAGGCAAGAAGAGGGGACACTATTTTGTGAAGAGTACTGGATGCTGATCAGCAGGATAAATAGGACTGCTGTTACAGAATGGGAGTAAGGAGGAACATAAGACAAACTTGAGGGACCCACTTGGGCACCTCTTGATACTCCTTTATGAAATGTTTACTGAGAAAGACAAATGCAGCAACCCCAGCCTGAGGAAAGTAGGATTACTAGGATCCTGGCCATCTCATGTTTGAGACTTCAAGAGGTGATAGCTAAAGGCAGAGGATTCAGAATGGATAGCAGAAGGAGAGATGAGAACCAGTTCTGGCCCCCAAGCCAACAGGGGTGATGGGAACTGTAGCTCATCCTACTGACTTTCCTCTTCTGAGTTTCCTCGCAGGGAGAGAGGCCCTCAGTGCTCCGGAGAAGCTGCTGCCTGCATGCTCAAAGTGGATCTGCATGTCACAAGGGGCGGACAGTGGCAGGCGTGGAGACGCATCACTCAAATATCCCTTGGAGAAAGACCTCACCACCTGGCAGTGAGGAGTTTTCTGGGCTGACAGCCTCCAGCTGTTAACCCTTTCAGGGTCTGCCTCACTTTTCAAGCTGAGATCACACATTTTTGGGGGCAGCCCCTAGCCAATGAGTGTGCATAGCAGGGGTACTAGGACCTGACCATTTCACACAATGCCAGATTCCTTCAATGGACAACCTTTATTCTGGAGCTCTCCACTGTGCTGGGAGAGTCTTTGTAACTTTGGCATCAACGTTCTGACCCTGCTCAGCCCTGTTTCCTCACTTTTCCTTTCACGGGTGTTGCTTCTCCAACAAACCTTTTGCGCTGTTAACTCTCACTGTCTGCCTCCCAGAGAAGCTAATCAGCAACAAGCCACAAGCCTATATTTTTTGTTTGTGAGCTACAAAACATAGGAGAATAACTTTTTAAAAACACAATATTTGAAACAAAGGCAAAAGTTGAAGCCATTTCTCAGAAATCAGATTTTATCTAGCAGAACACTTTAAACTTACATAAATTCATTTAATTCACAAGTATATGCTATTCACTTTGGGTCATAAAGTGAATGGGATAGTCATTTTACATGAAACAAATTTTGGCCTTTTATCCAACTTCACCTTCATAAAATTGAAAGAGTATCCTGTCAAGTAATAGATATTTCCATCTCCTATTTTTAAAAATAAATTGAAGAAGACAACTCCAAATCATACCAGAAAGTAGTTGACAGAGGATAAATTGGCTAGGCTGGTAGAATAAGAAAGGTTGAGGGCTTGTGTGGCTTTTACATTTAGTTCCAGATGTACCAGAGGATGAAAGCACACAAGAACCTTCCCCTAAATCACCCTAGACAGCCTCTCCATTTAAGCAAAAAAGACCACAGGGATCCCTACACATTCCAGGGAAGTCCAGGGAAGCCTTAAAGGAATTCCCAGAAGCTCATCATAGGTCTCTCAAGAAGATGGCAGTAGCCAACCAGCAGTTACCAGCTCTATCAGGGCTGCCACTTATTCCATCTATCTGCATTTCAGATGCTGTGTCTCGGTAAAATAAGGCCATGATCCCAGGAGCAGTTTTAAGAGGGGCTAATTCATCACCTGAAAAGATAAGCCGTCTCAAAGCAGCATCTGATGATCTTACAAGCTCATCTAGGAGATGTTAAGCCTGAGGGATGACTCAGTTATAAGCACTAACTAGACCTCAATGTTCAACCTGTATTGCAAATAGTCAAGGTCTCTCTCTCCATCACCTGTGGAAATCAACTGAGCTTCTCACTACAAATAGAAATTCTCTGGAGCTTATGATGGGAGCCACCTCAGTAAATGCCATGGCCAGCCCCTGAGGAAAAGAATACTGTCTCGACAAAAGGACAAAAGCTAAACTACTCCCATCCCTTCTTTCCAACCTTTATAGCCTCCGCCTTGTGGCTACTATACCCAGCTAGCATGAATCTCAGTGGAGGAGAGATGAGAGATGATATTTACATGATAGTGAAGCTGAGACAGTTTTGAAGCAAAAATTGAGGGACCTAGGAGAAAGCAGAACCCACCCACCACCAACACCACCCCAGTAAATGTGGAAATGAGTGGCCTATAGCTGGCACAGCTTTAGGGGAAAAAAGTCTTAGCAAGGGAACAGGTACAAAGTAAGACAAAGGTAGAGAGAATAATTTGTGAAGCAGAGTTTATCACAGAATCGAGCCACAGTGGATGTGTCCAGCTTCATACCCCTCTTTGCCTGCTTAACTCCTACTTATCCTTTAAGAGAAAATTTAGCAGTGACGCCTTAAGAAGAGCTTTCCCTGTTCTTCGCATCCCCCAAATCTTAACTCAGCACTCCTTCAGGGTGTTGCCACAGCACCCATCACAGCATATATTATCTTCTATTGTAATTGCCTTTTTAACTGAGATATAATTCCCATACCATAAAATTCAAACTTTTAAGGTGCACAATTCAATGGTTCTTAGTATATTTACAAAATTGTGCAATAAATATCAATATCTTTTTCACTCCAAAAGGAAAATTAGCAGTCATTCTCCATTTACCCTTCCTTCCAGCCCCTCGCAACCACAAGTCTATTTTCCGTCTCTAAGGATTTACCTATCTGGACACTTTATATAAATGAAACTATACAATATGTAGTCTTTTTGTCTGGCTTCTTTTGCTTAGCCTAATGTTTTCAAGATTTATCCACATTGTAGAGTGTAATAGTACTTCACTCCTCTTTATGACTGAATAATATTCCATTGGATCTATATACCACATATTTTTTGACCCATTCATCAGTTGATAGATATTTGAGTTGTTTTCATTTTATGGCTGCTATGAATAATGCTGCTGTGAAAATTGGTATGTAAGTGTTGAAGTGGACCTATGGTTTCAATTCCCTTGGATATATACCTAGGAGTGGAATTGCTGGGTCATATGGTAACTCTATGTTTAACTTTTTGAACAACTGCCAAACTGTTTTCCATTTTACATTCCCATTAGCAAGGTAATTGTTTGTCATTTATCTAGTTCTCAAATTTCTTAAGGGCAGGGAATAATTCTTACGTTCTATCATATCCCCAGCACCCGGCACAGTGCCTAATGCAGTATAGTTGTCTACAAGCATTTGTAAGGTGACTGACTGAATAAAAGCCAGAGATAGTTTTTTTTTTCCTGTGGAAATTAATAAAAGAAACCTTAACTAAACTGAGTCAGGAAGCCCTGTAGGGGGAGCTCCCACACCCTATCACATATTATCAATTGCACCAAACAGGAAGAGACAGAGGCTTGCATCTTCCACAGGAAGTAAAACTGCTTTACTACTGAAGGAAGATGTCTCTCCCCACCTGACAACAGCCCAGCCAGTGAGAAATGCTGCAGCTCAGCCAATGAGAAGCCCTTGCTGCCCTGAACTTTTATTTTCCCCCAATGGACTTTCCTTCATAACAACCCCTCCCTACTTCCCCTTTTTCTCTATGAAAGCCTCTCCCTTCCTTTCTTTTCTGGATTTACCTGTGGTTTGCCATAGCAAGCACATGCCAAATTGCAATTCTTTTGGCTATTCCCAAATAAACTCATTTTGAGATAAAATAACAGGCAAATTTGCCTTTTAAGTTGACATACCTTATGCCTTCTTCTTTTCAAAATACCTACCAAATACCCTTTCCTAATATTTTAAGTTTCACCTCTTCAGACTCTTTCCCCTATGAAACTATTCTAAGTAAGTGACACACTCTTATGTGCCAGCACTTCTTGAAATAGGTGCTCTCCGATTGTCAGAGCAAAGGATTGTGATCTACTTGGGGCTGCTCACCTGCACATTAGAGAAGTTAATGTAAAATAATCTGATGGTAGAATCCAGTGTTTCCAGTTGGTCCTAGTTGGCAGGCAGTCAGATGCTCATACCTATTTTCAAAGTGATCTTCCAGCAAATATAGGCACAGGACATATTTGGCTCCAGGACACTCTCTGCTGGCCCTGCTGCCAATAACACTACAATGAATCTGACAGAGAAAGGAGCAAAGTGACTCCCACATGGGGCAAGAGAAAATATATGGGGCCCATCCCATTACAAAGGCAGCCTGAGAAGATCTGCAGATGAAAGGGCATTCCAACTCTAGCATCTCAGGGTGGGGATTAGTCTCCCATGACTGGCACTTAAGTAGCCTGATGGCTTCCAGCTCTGACCAGTTAAAGAGACTATTTCATAGAGTAAATACCCACTTTGATCCTCAAACACGAAACGAGCATTGTACATGGATAGAATTTACACTTTAAATATGACCAACTCTTCGTGATATGAAATAGGATGTGTCGCTAATAAAACATGAATATACATTAACTCCTTATAAAATCTCACAAAAATCTCTCTACTTCTACTCCTAACTGATAAACATTTATTGATACCTACAGAAAGAGAAGACTCTCCTAATGTTTTATATAACACACATCACAATATACACATGTACTTTGCCTTATTTCAATTTTCTAAGAACAGAAGTCGAGTGTAACTGTGTTGAATACATTATTGAAGTTTTATATAAATTACCTGTGGTAAGCAGAATGCCCCCCACAAGGATACCCATGCCTTAATCCCGAGAACCTATGAATGTGTTACATTACATGGCAAAATGGACTTTGCAGATGTAATGAAGGTTGTAGACCTTAAAATAGGAAAATTATCCTGGATTAGCTAGATGGTCCCAGTGTGATCACATGTGCCCTTAAAAGGAGAGATCTTTCTCTGGTTGGAGTCAGGAAAGATGCTGCAGAAGAGGAAGTCAGAGAGATGTGCAGGGTGAGAGGATCTCAATCCACTCTTGCTGGAGAGGGACCAGATGGAAAGCATGAGAAGAAACGTGGGCAGCCTGTAGAAGCAAAGACCAGTCCCCAAATGACAGTTGACAAGGAAACGGGACCTCAATCACAAGGAACTTTGGCCGGCAACCTCAGATGAGTCTGGAAGCAGATTCACCCTCAGAACCTCCACACAAGAACTCAGTCCTGCCAGCTCCAGGATTTTGACCTTATAATAAGCTGAGTAGAGAACTCAGCGGAGCCCTGTACTTAGACTTCTGACCTACAGAACTACGAATAAATACGTTTGTGTTGTTTTAAGACACTAACTTTGTAGTAATGTGTTATGGCAGCAATAGAAAACTAATATATTACCAAATGTCAATATATTAAATTTCAATGTTCTATGGTTCTGAAACACGATAACCATTAGGACGATCGATTATAATCGGACAATCCCAGAACCAATTCATATTCCACCACTAAATGTTATTTTTTATGATAAATACACAGGAGAGGCCGGCCCGTTGGTGCAGTAGTTAAGTTTGCAGGTTCCGCTTCAGCGGCCCAGGATTTGCCAGTTCAGATCCCGCTTGTCAAGTCATGCTGTGGCAGGCGTCCCACATATAAAGTAGAGGAAGATGGGCACGGATGTTAGCTCAGGGCCAGTCTTCCTCAGCAAAAAGAGGAGGATTGGCAGCAGATGTCAGCTCAGGGCTAATCTTCCTCAAAACAATAAAATATACACAGAAGATTTCTACTCGATTACTGAGGGGTTTTTTGATGTTATCTAATAATAATATAGCAATTTCTAAGTAATTATCCTCTCCACTTATAACTTTAGCATTCTTTTTTTTTCCCCTTGAGGAAGATTCACCCGAAGCTAACATCTGTGCCAATCTTCCTCTATTTTGTATGTGGGATGCCTCCACAGCATGGCTGATGAGTGGAGTGGGTCATGCCCAGGACCCAAACCCATGAACCTGGCCCACCGAAGCAGAGCACACAGAAATTTAACCACTCGGCAACAGGGCCAGCTCCAATAACTTTAGCATTCATTTTTAAAAAGTAAATAGATAGTTATTTTGTCAAGTCTTTTTCAAATTGTCTTAGTTTGAGACAGTTCACTTTAGGTATACATGTCTTTCATATGTTTAATATATTTTATTAGATTCATATTTTATATAAACATATATCAGTCATGTTAACAAAAGTCAGTGATTGTTAATAGAGTTGAATGAATCAATGCTTATAAAAATGTAAGAACATAAATGATGCCAAAGATTTACAGACCTCAAAAGTACAAAGAATTCTGAGGCAAAAGTCACTCATATTTTTAGTATATAAATACCTAAAGCCAATAATATTGAGATACTTTTTAACAGGAACTTATTGGTATGATGACCACATTTTGGTATTTACATTTCTTAAGCTAGTAGCTCAGAGTTGCATGGGTTACTTGCAAGTATATCACAATTGCTCCAGTTCCTGATCTGGACAATACAGACTTAAGATATTCCAAGTTCTACCTGCTCCAACCAGCGTTTCTAAATTATTATAACAATCCCAACAAAGTCGGATTTTTCCATAGACTCTATGCTATCATATAAAATCCAGATCTGGAACACAGACACTTACTTTTTCTGGGTTCTTTCAGCCAATCTTGCAATCTCTATAGCCGCCTTCCTCGCTTCAAAATCTTCCCTTTTCACCACCTCTCCAGTCCCTCGGTAGCCTAGCTCCACCAACTGGCGGGCCAGGCTTTCATCCTACAGGGAAAATCAATTGTTAGATCTGTGGATGAATGAAACACCCTATTTTATCCTACGTATACTGAATAATTGTTTCAAAAGAAAAAGCAACTTTATTATTCACAAATGAGACAAGATTTTCAGATATGAAAATTTAGAATTCTTTCTAACAATACTTTTATAAACATCTGATTTGTCATCCTTTTCCCATGGATGTAAGATGAAAAAAAAAAAATAACATCAATCACTAAATCCTCTCTAAGGGACTGAAGGACAAAAGTCTGCTGTTTTTAATCAATTTATGAAAACAGCTGTAGATAATTAATAGAATATCTTTAAAACAATAAAACTAGAGACAATAGTACTTACACAAGAAAGACTTGAAAAACCAACTGCACAAAAAGAGAATTGGTTTGCTTTCAAGAAAGTTCAACATTTCAGACTCACCTCCTTGAAGTCAATTAAGTGATGACACAGAGCATTATAACTTCAAATACAAAAATAAAGAGCAGATGAATTTCCTATTTATGTAGAAAAATGTTGTTACATATAATGGTGGTACCAATAAAAACAGAAAAGTAGAAACCTAAGAAGATGACCACACAAAGCTCCAAAGTGAAAAAGAATTTCCCCACAATCTTTTAGACCCTTTATATTTCAGTTACTTTAAGAACTGTCTCACACATTTTTGTCACTTGCATGGCACATTCAAAAAAGAATAGTTTCCCCATAATTTTGAAAAGGTGTCATTTTACTTGAAGTTACTAATATAAAGACAAAAGCATTACATTAAATCATGTTTGCATTAATAATGGTCCTTATATTATCATCTTAATTAAATCCGAAATACAGAGAAAACGGCATGTATTTTATTGTTATACACCCTCACTTACACTACTGCTGAATGCAAAAACCATCTAACAGGATTAAATGGGAAAACTTAAGATGCAGGCTTAATAATCTATTCAACCTACAGTGGCTATTTTAAAGTTCAAACCAAAAACTTCAGATACTATCAATCTAGGAAACTTGCTACTTTCCTTTGCTAAACATTAAAAGCAAACATGAACCTGCATATCCACTGTAACAATGTGGATACATTTGCCAAGCTGACACCATGCAAACAGGCCTTGAGGGGGGCTATTTGCCTTCTTTCTGACTTGTTGCCCTGCTTACTATACTCGGCATCCCCAGCCTTTTTAGTCTGAACCACAAAACTGAGCCAATGCCTCCACCTAGTGGAATTAATATTTAATAGAAAGAGCAATGCAGGTTTTGGGTTTGACTTAGAAAAAGCTCGATGATTTGAGTGTAAATTTTCTTAAATGTATTATTGGCACTGAGCTTATGGGAAGAACTCTCAGCTGAGCTCTGTGAGACTGCGGGGTTCTGCTAGCAGAATATGAACTGCTTGTGGTCAAAAGAGTATTTCACATAATAAAGACCATTAAAAAGTTGGTGTATTCATTTTGTATACGGAATGAATTATGCATTCCTGTGTGCCTTACCTGGGCCACACAAAACCATTTGGATACTTCTGCATTCAACTATACTAACATATATTGTGATAAATGACAAGATCTACTGAGAAAACAAGCAGCAAGTTGAAGCTGGTTGCCTCTCTTCCCATTACTACGCTCTAACTGCTGGAACCACGAGTCATCTCTCCACTTTAAATGTTCAGTTATCCTTAAAGAAATCATCTTTAAAGGAACTGAGAAATAAAATATTTTTTTCTTCACACACTTAGCATTTCTGGGGCTTTTTATTCCTTTGTGGAGACTCCAGTTTCCTACTGATACATGATTTTCCTTCTACCACCTAAATTTTAACATTTCTTGTAGTATAGGTCTGCTGACAACAAATTATCTTGGCTTTTGTTTGACTGAAAAAATATATATATATATATATTTATTTCACTTTAATTTTTTTTTTTTGAGGAAGATTAGCTCTGAGCTAACTACTGCCAATCCTCCTCTTTTTGCTGAGGAAGACTGGCCCTGACCTAACATCCGTGCCCACCTTCCTCTGCTTTATATGTGGGACACCTACCACAGCACGGCTTGACAAGCGGTGCCATGTCTGCACCCGGGACACAAACCAGCGAACCCAGGCCACCAAAGGGGAACGTGCGCACTTAACCGCTGCACCACCAGCCCGGCCCCATTCGCTTTAATTTTTAAAAGATATTTTTGGTGAGTGAGTGTTCCAGGTTGACTTTTTACCTTTCAGGTAAGGTAAAAATGTGCTAACCATTTTTCCCCACAACCGACCATTCCCCACCACCGACCTGGCTGCACCCTTGGTGTGAAGTGCCTCCGCACTATTTCTCTGAGTAGGGGTCGGGGTGAGGCACAGACCAGGTTTGTGGTTCGCATGTCAGTTGCTGTGAGCCAGACTCCTTACTGATGAGTGTGGGACAAGGGGCACCCAGCATCTGGGGCACCCAGGTGGTTTTCATCCAAAAAAGAAAGAAGAGAAAGTCTACCCCTACTAGAATGCTTGACATTGCCCCCACAGGCTCGGTTAGCTTTTATTTGTGTTATTTGTTGTTACTGTGTTGTTTATTGCTAGAGAATAAAGTACTGTTGTAGCTCAATCTTAGATTTTTGTACTAAACTCATTGATCTGTTCTAATAGGGTCCCAGTTAATTTTCTTGCACTTTCATAATAGATAATCATACTGACTATAAATAACATTCTTGACTCCTTTTTCCAAAATTTATAACACTTTGCTTTCATTGTAGCATTGCTTTGGCCAGACTGCCAATAAAAAGTTAAAAGTACTAGCAAACATTTTTATCAGGTTTCTGATTCAAATGTTTAATCACTGAATATGAAGTTTGTGTGTGTTTCTGCTTCTCTGACTGAATCCTGAATGAATCACAATTAGTTACTGGCAACGGTTCCAGAGGAATAGAAATTTAAGGATGGTTCTCTGAATTGGTTCTGAGTTACCTGGAATTGGGTCTCTGATCTTATTAAAGGCATTAAAAGCCCTGTTTATAGTGGTAAAGAGTACCCCGTAGTCCGTGGAATGTAAAGGCAAAAGTTATTTAATTTATCACCTCTAGATACCTGCCATGAAGACAAGGCTTTGGGTAACCAAATGTTTGCTGCCGGAGGACATTTTAGTGGCAATAAGAAATATAACGGAGTGGGTTGTTTGTAAGCGTGCTGCAGGCCTGGGGGAAAGAAAATGAGGCGCCCAGGGCTCTGGGATTAGCCACCCACTTGGCAGCAGGTTCGTTACATAGGAAAGGGGGGATCACGAAAGGGGGAAATATTTGGTATAGTTTCATGATTTTTAAAAATTTTTTTTCATAAATGATATTATGCCATATATATGCAACTTTTCATATAATTATTATTTTTAGTGTTCATATGAGAATTGCCTGTTTGCTAAACTTGCTCATTTTTCTATTGGATTTTATCTATTTCTTATTGCTTTATAGGGCTTTATTCTAGCTAGAAAGTTCTTGTTGATTATATTTTGCAAATATTTATTCTCAGGCAGTTGATAGTCTTTTGACTTATTTATGATATATTTGTCAAACAGAACTTAAAATTTTTGGCAAGGAAATTACATATCAAACCTTAATAAAGCCATAGAAAAAATGCATCAATGCATTTACTAGAAAAAAGAAAGTCTGAAAATAAACAGCTAACCATTCAACTAAAGAAAGTAGAGAAAGAATAGCAAAATACATTTAAATAATATAGAAGGAAAGAATTAACGGAAACAACAGGAAAAATGAAAAAATAGATATTAAAATATACAGATCCAGTCAGCTTTGATTGCTTAATGAAAGCTAAGAGCTTATTCTTTAAAAAGACCAATAAAATAGATAACATTTGGCAAGACTGATGGTGGAAACAAAGAATACACAAACAATTTCAGAAATCAGAAAAGAGCTATAACAGCAGATAAAAGAAAACCATACACAAGTTTATAGTACATTTGAAACTCTATATGAAAATGTATGAAGCATTTGCTCAAGTTACAAATTGAGAAAAGACCGGTAGGTGGTTTTAGGAGTCCTTGATTTTCTCCAAAAAGTCTTTCTTTTGCATTCCCATTTGAATGTTAGGTTATCTAGTTCATTAGTCAGAGTCCAGACAAGAAATAGATGATACATTCAAATGGAATAATTGAAGGAAATTGAATGGCTGAGTTAATTTACAAAGGTATAGATAGGGTTAAGAGAAATCCAAGAGGGATAATGTAGCACCCTGCAGCTAGGAACAGAACTGAGCTATTAACAGCCATTAACTCATCCAAACGGAGGTGAGGGAAGGAAGCAGTTCATAGAACCAGGGGAGACAGCTCTAGGACAGTTGCCGGATCCTAAATTGTGGTTTGATGCAAGAAAATATCCATTGTTAACCTGCAGCCCAGTGTGGAAGGAGTCTGAAGAAAAAAATGCCCGACTTCTCTCTCCTCTGGCTTCTAATTTCTTGCTGCTGCCTCTTATTGGCTGAACCCAATTGGCTAAAGGGAAAGGGGGCCCTGTTGAAGCAGTCAACAGAAGTCAACCTCTTGGGGCACAGAGCACAGAGCAGGTTGGGGAACAGAAGGTAGATCTCAAGGGCCAAACAGAATATCTAATGCAGCCAGAATTCTAGATTCAAAATAAAATTTTCTAAGAAGTTTAAAGATATTACTCCATTTTCTTCTGGAATCACTAGTGGGAATGCAAAATTTAAGATCAAGCTGATTCTCATTTATATGTAAGTTGTTGACACTCTGAATTAGTTTTTTGATTGTAGTAAAATATACATAAAATTAGCATTTTAAATGTAAAGTCCAGTGGTATTAAGTAATTCATATTGTTGTGCAACCATCACCACCATCCATCACCAGAACTCTTTTCATCTTACAAAACTGAAACTCTGTACCAATTAAACAATAATTCCCCATTCTCCTTACTACCCAGATCCTGGCAATGACCATTCTACTTTGTGTCTCTGTGAATCTGACTACCCTTGGTACCTCATATAAGTGGAACGACACAGTATTTGTCTTTTCATGACTGGCTTATTTCACTTAACATAATGTCCTCAAGCTTCATCCATGTTGTAGCATGAGTTAGAATTTCCTTCCTTTTAAAGGCTGAATAATATTCTATTGTAGATATATACCACACTTTGTTTATGTTTTCATCCATCAATAAACACTTGGGTTGCTTCCACCTTTTGGCTACTGTGAATAATGCTGCTATGAATATGGGTATATAAATATCTGTTGAAGTCCCTGCTTTCAACTCTTTTGGCTATATATCCAGAAGTGGAATTGCTGGATCACATAGTAATTCTATTTTTAATTTTTTGAGGAGCTGCCATCCTGTTTCCACAATGGCTGCACCATTTTACATTCCCACCAATGGTGCAGTGTTCCAATTACTCCATCCTCACCAACGCTTGTTATTTTCTGTTTTTTTGACAATACCTATGCTAACAGGTATGAAGTGGTATGTCATTGTGGTTTTGATTTGCATTTCCCTGATGATTAGTGATGTTGAACATCTTTTTATGTGCTTATTGGCCATTTGTGTATGCTCTCTGGAGAAATGTCTATTCAAGTTCTTTGCTCAATTTTTAATCAGATTGTTTGCTTTCGTGTTGTTGAGTTGTAGGAGTTCTTTATATATTCTGGATATTAACTCCTTATTAGATATATAATTTGCAAACATTTTTTCCCATTCTACGAGTTGCTTTTACATGCTATTGATAGTGTCCTTTGATGCACAAAAGCTCTAAATTTTGATGTCGTCCAATTTGAATTATTTTTGAATTATTTGATTATCAGAGTTCTGAAATTCTACCACTATCTGCCAAGATGTGGCACTTTTTCATTCATCCTACTGGATAGTTGATGGGCACTTACAATCTTGTGCTTATCTCCAACACAGAGAAACTTTTTTATTACTCGACTGATTATTTTATCCCCTTCATTTTCTGTATAATTTCTTTCTGGAATGTCTATTAGATAGATATTGAGCCTCTTGGAATTATTCTTTCATATTTTCATTCACATAACTCTTTCTTATTTTCCTCATTTCTTTTTCACTACACTCTGGTTTAATTACATCAAATTTAACTTCCAGATCATTAATTTGTCCTTTAAAAGTGCCCATTCTATTAGTTTGCCTTTTTAAAAACATCATCAATTACGTTTTAATTTCCAAGGATTCTTTCCTGCTCTCTGATTGCCCCCTTTTCATACCAGTCCATTATTTTGCTTATAGATTTAACAGATACTAAATGTAACTAAGGTAGAAAATTGGAATGTATTTAAAATTCTCTCTGGGTTTTGAATGTTTTGTTTTGTTCTCCTTATTCATCTTGGGCCTTCTCTTTCATGCTATTGTGTTTCCTCAAACATCTGGGGATACGTATTTATAAACAGAGGACTAGTTTAATTGGTATAGTCATTAGCGTGGATTCCCTCTGTAGTTGTACAGGTCTGGTTCCCTAACTAGACTCTCCTCTGAAGAGGTGAACTGTGGAAGTTATGTGTAAAAGAACAGAGCATGACAAAGTACGGACTCCACTTGAGGATATGCGGGCATGAAGAAGGAAGAAGGCTGGGATATATCCCACCTTCTCCAACCCAACTGCCAAAATAAGAAACACTCAGCATAATAAGTGTAACTCTTTCCAGATTTTCTTCTCCTTTTCAGCATCTATTCTGGACTTCTAGCACTGTTTAGTTACTTCAAGCTTAGTTCTGATTACGTCTTAGGCCCCTTCCCCCCTTCATCTGGACTTCTTGTTAGGCATGTATTTCACTCTGAAAGAGCAGTTCTCTTGTTTATCCTTGGGTTAAACATTGCAGGTGTGTATGCTGGAGATAGGGTACACCTCTGGCCTAGTTATGTAGAATTAACTTCTTCAATCAATTATAGATTCTCTCTTGCTCTTTGTATTACTGCTGACTCTGACTTTTCTCTAAACCAGTTTTACCTTTCCAATACTGTTCTTTATTCATTTTGGGCTATAGTTTTCTCTATCTTGTTAAGTTGATAATATCTGCTTTATAACTTACCAGAAATACGCACAATTTCTGGTCCCCTAGAGTAGCATCCTTTCTTGTTTCCTACTGTTATTATTGATGGACAGACAGATGATGGATAGGTACAAAGCAAGGGAGGAAGATTGATTGATTATACCCAGGGCTCTACAAGCCTGCAGTGTCTACTTCAGTTTTAGCCATAATCTTCTCTTTCTTAATATACTAAAAAGGCTTCACAAAAAATTCTTCCTGCTTCTAGCTGTATACCAATACAATCCATCCTCCCAGTGAAAAACTGAAGGATTAAACTAGAAGGTATCCATTGGATTTAGTGACACATCCCTCATTTGTCACCATAGCAAGGACAATTTCTATTGAATGACGAAGATGGGGGCCAGCTTGCAGTAGGTTGAAAAGTGGAAGATGATGAAATGAAGACAGCATTTTATGATTCATTCAAGAAGAATATCTGTAAAAGGACAAAAAGAAAGAAATGATGGGGCAAAAGGATGTACAAAAGATCTGTATAACGAAAATGAACTTCTAAAGGACCACCTTAAGAAAACAATGGATTCAATGAAGCAACTTAAAAAGAATAGGGATATCAATGTAGAGAGACATTAAAATGTCTCCAAGATTTAATGTTAATTTTTTTAAGTTACAGAAAACTATAGATATTGCCTAAATTTTATGTAGAAAATACCAATGAAGAATAATATATATATTTACATATAATGAAAATATTCATATATAATAAAATATAATTTTTTGAAGACTACGCATATGTATGCAAGAAGAGGAAGAATATTGGGGTGAACTTCAGCCCTTGATGCTGCAATGTGGCTCAGACCCACAACAAATACTTATCATCTCCTACCTCCACCATCCATTTTAGACTCCCCTCACCCTCAACTAACACCTCTGCTGGTGGTGGTAGCATATCCAGTTGTGTGAACCAGATTCTCATTCCTGAAGGGTCTAAACCAACTGAGAAAGAAAGTATCAAGAGGCATCTAAGTGAATCACCAGAATTCTGAACACATTCCTTCACGATCGATTTTGTAAGCCCTAACTTTTCCTGATGATCACGGTCAAATTATTCTTGCCAAGACGGTGACTCTCTCCATGCCTTCCAATTCCTAGACAAGGAGCCTGAAGATTGCAGGCAATAGTTGTAACTTATAATTTAATGGGACTCTCACTGAGTCACCTAACGGAAGTGTTCTCCCATTTGGTACCAGGACAATTAACCCAGCAGAGCCCACAGTGATGAAAGAAAGTACAAATTCCCCAAGTCGGTCATTGGGAATGACAGTAAGATGCTTCAACCTCTTAGTTCCCAGACCAAGGGAACAAAACTCAACGCAAAGGTCTTTGATTCAAAGTATACACTGCATCGTGGAGGATGGCACCCCATTCTCTCAAATTATCATTCCAAATCAGCACTTCAGTTATGCTTTCAGCAATGCATTCCAATGATCTATCTGCTGGCAGCTCTGAATGTTTCAGAAAGTATTACGAGAAGTGAACCACATGGTCAGGTCCTTACTCCCATAGCTCCTTTGTTATAAATTAGGTCCCTAGTCTGACACAATGTTAAATGGGACCCTGTGTCTGTGGATCAAATATTCCATAAGCCACTATCTATAGATTCAATGCAATCTCTATCAAGATTCCAAAGGCATTTTTTAAAGAAGTAAAAAAAAAATCCTAAAATTTATATGGAACCACAAAAGACACCAAATAGCCAAAGCAATCCTGAGAAAGAATAACAAAGCAAGAGGCATCACACTTCCTGATTTTAAGCTATATTATAAAGCTATTGTAATCAAAACAGTATGCTACTGGCACAAAAACAGACATATAGACCAATGGAACAGAATTGAATGCCCAGGAATAAACCCATGCATATACAGTCAACTAACATTTGACAAGGGAGCCAAGAATACTCAATACAGAAAAGACAGTCTCTTCAATAAACAGTACTGGGAAAATTGGATATTCACATGTAAAAGAATGAAACTAGAACCCTATCAAAATTAACTCAAAATGGATTAAAGATTTAAATGACACCATAAAACTCCTAGAAGAAACACAGGAACAAAGCTCATTGACATGAGTCTTGGTAATGATTTTTTGGATACGACACCTAAAGCATAAGCAACAAAATCAAAAATAAGCAAATGGGACTAAATCAAACTAAAAAGCTTCTGCACAGCAAAAGAAATGATCAACAAAATGAAAAAACCTACAGAATGCAAAAAAAATTTGCAAATCATATATCTGATAAGGGTTAATATCCAAAATACATAAAGAACTCACACAACTCAATAGCAGAAATACGAATAATCCAATTCTAAAACAGGCAAGGGACCTGAATAGACATTTTTCCAAAGCAGATATTCAAATGGCCAACAGATACATAAAAAGGTGCTCAATATCACTAATCATTAGGGAAATGCAAATCAAAACCACAATGAGATATCATCACATGCCTGTTAGTATGGCTATCATCAAAAAGACAAGAGTAACAGATGCTGGTGAGGATGTAGAGAAAAAGGAACTCTTGTGCACAGCTGGTGGGATTGTAAACTGGTACAGCCACCATGGAAATCAGTATGGAGGTTGCTCAAAAAATCAAAAATAGAACTACCATATGATCCAGCAATTCCACTTCTGGAAATATATCCAAAGGAAGCAAAAACACTATATTGAAGAAATATCTGGACCCCCGTGTTCCATTGCAGCACTATTTACAACAGCCAAGACATGCAAACAACCTAAGTGTCCATGGATGGATGAATGGATAACGAAAAGTGGTGTATATATACACAGTGAGATACCATCCCACCATAAAAAATGAAATCCTGCCATTTGTGACAACATGGATAGACCTTATCCTAAGTGAAATAAGTCAGACAGAGAAACACAAATACTGTATTATCTCACTTGCATGTGGAATCTAAACACAAAACAAACTCATAGATAAAGAGATCAAATTTGTGGTTACCAGAAGCAAGAGGGTGGGGGAACTGGATGAAGGTGATCAAAAGGTACGAACTTCCAGCTATAAGATAAATAAGTACTGGGGGATGTAACGTACAACCTGATGACTATAGTTAACACTGCTGTATGGTATATTTGAAAGTTGCCAAGAGAGTAAATCCTGAAAGTTCTCATCACAAGGAAAAAATATTTTTTTCTCATATCTATATGAGATAATGGATGTTAACTAAACTTATTGTGCTAATCATTTTGCAATATATAACAAGTTATTATGCTCTACACCTTAAACTTATGCAGTGCTATATGTCAATTATATAATCAATAAAACTGAAAGAAAAAAACATTCCATAAGCCCTTAGATAGTGGAGCTGGCTTATGACTATAGGCAGAAAGTGTAACCCCATTACTACCATATGTGTTTATGCCTATCAGATTGAATTGCTGGCTCCTCCAAAGTGGAAGAGGCCCAGTGTGGTCAATTTGACACCAACTGGTTGGTTACCTTAAGAAATGGTGCTACATCACAGGCATTGGACTTAGTTGCTGACAGGTTGGACATTCAGAGGTAGCAACCGCTAGATCAGCCTTGGCAAATGGGAGCCTATGCTATTAGACCCATGCATAGCCTCCATCTGTGTGATTGTAGTCACTTCATCCATGTGCCCATTCTGCCAGCACTAAGGTGGCCAATAAAAGAGGCTGGCTGACAGCACCTGGCCATATCATTTTGTCTACTTGGTTATTTAGTACCTCTTCTATGTAGATGCTCTCTGGTAGGCAGATTGTGACCATTCCCATATGTTCATCCACATTTGCCTCTGGTATTTACCCCTGCCTATGTGTCCTATATAGTCAAACTGCGGGCCACTTCTCTGTTCAAAGTAGACGACTCCTGAAAGGATGTGCCTTACCACAGTCTCTGCAGACTTCACCTAGGTGAGGCTGTAGTGCAGCTGCTGTCCATTTTCAGCCTGCATTCACATACCACCTGGCTCATTTATATACCAAACTTGGACTTTTCCCTCCTCTATTAGCCACTTATAAGAGAGTCTCTGTATAGCCATATATGTGAGCTGAGAGAAAGGTGCACATCCAATAGCAGTAGAAAACCTGGGATCCAGGCTCTGGCTTATGCAGCTGGCACACCTACTTTATTCTCATTCATGCTCTGTACCAGTGTAGTGCTTCCATCTGATGATGACTTGTTACTGGGCCTGCCCAACCTTATGACTTGGCGGATCTGAAAGAACTCAGTTCACCGTGGGGAGTTCCCAATGCATGGTACCTTGGTGATTCCATGGCCAGCTGCTCTATTTCTTGCCCGGCCTCACAGTATGCCAGGAACTGTTTCTTAATGGATGTATAATTCTCCTCTGCATATAGCATGGACTTGCACCTGGCCCCTCCTGACCTCTTGCTGTGAGATAGCTTTTGGCTGTGATACGTCACCTTACTTTAATGCTGATGCTAGGTTGTGTCCTTTTCCTGAAATAAACTATAGATTGATACGCATTGTCATTTTGGGTCCTGTGAGTCTTTTAGCAATTAAACACTGCTTAATTGTCACTGTTAAGGCTAAAACCTAGAAAGTTGAATATCCAGAACAGATTAATTAGCTGGTTATTTACTGATAAACTATCAACAATGCTGCTGAGGTTTTTCAACAAAACTACCACCTCAATTACTATATCATTCAATTTAAAAGATTTCTCTTACAGTTAGTTTAGTCAGCCAGTCACTTTTTAAAAACTTGCTCATTGTAAAATAAAACAGATATAGAAACCTACGCAAAACAAATGTAAAAAACAGAGCTTAGTCAGTTATAAGATAAACGCTTGTAACCACCACTCCAGTCAAGAAATAAAACTTTGCTAGGCATCTCAGAAGCTTCTCCATGTGCTCCTTCCTAATCACCACCACCTTTATCTTGCCCTAAAAGTAGCCACTCTCTTGACTTTTATAGTAATCACTTCCTTGCGCTTCTTTATAGGTTTGTCAGCCAAGTGTGCATCCCTAGATGCCAGTTGAGTCTTGCCTACTTTTCAAAATTTCACATGGCTTCTAAGTTTCTCTTAATTTGCATCCTCCCCCTCCATCCCTTTCCTATCCAATGAAGAACCTGTGCAGTCTGATCTGTAGTTCCCCACTATCAGGTTTCGCTGACTGCATGTGCATGGTGCAGTGCAATAGGTTCCTCTCTCTTCTGTGTGTCCTGCAAATTAGCGGCTGCATACAGAGGCTGGAACTGATTCAGGTTTGAGGTCTTTAGAAAGCCTGTTAGTGGTGTTTTGTTCTTTCACGCACCCATGTCTAGTTTTCTCCCTTTTTTGTGACATTAGTAGCTGTGAAAGCTCAATGTTACCAATCCTTACACTGATGTTGTCTTAGCCATTTTGGTTGTCTAAAGCTCATTCTCTAACACATTAATTAGGAAGGACCCAAGAGAAAACTGAGTGTTTGCATATTGATAACAATTTGTGCCCTTTATGTTTGAAAGTCAGATGAGATGGATATAAAACCCTTGGCTCACATTTTCTTCCCTTGAGTATCTTAAAAAAGTGATTCCAGTTTGTTCTGGCATAAAGCATTGTTAAAAAGTATAATAATAATTTCATTTGTTTTACCTTATAAGCCACTTGCTGTTTATGCCTCGATGTCCAAATGTTTTGTCTTTTTCTTTAAAGTTCATATAATTTTACTAAATACATCTTGGTATTGGTCACACCAGGTTTAAATTCTCAAGTGCAGAGTGTGGTCTTCAATAAGTAGTTTCGAATCCTTTTTGTTATTTCAAGAAGGTTTTCTTGAATTATTCGTTTTTAGGATTTGTTCTGTTCTCTTGCTCTGATTTACTTCTTCAGGGACTCCTATTATGTGTATGCTGCACATGCTTTCTATCTGCAATAATTGCTAATTTTGCCTGACTCCTTTATCTCTTTTTTTTCTTTAATTTTCCTCCTTTTTACCTTCTATTCCTTCAAGATACTATCTACTATGTTTATCCATTGCTGTGTTCCTTCTAGTTCAGCTTTTATTTCTAAAGAGTTCCTTTTGTTCCTAATTCTCTCCTGAATTCTGTCACATCATTTCTGAACTCTTTTATGTGTATACCATTTTTCTTAATGTCTTTTACTTTGTATTCAAAAAAAAGATTACAGTTCTGTAAGAGACTGTAGGAATACTATTCTGTTCCTCATTTTCTTTTTTTGTGCATGTGCTCTTTTTTTATTGAGGTAACATTGGTTTATAACATTATAAACGTTTCATTTATCTTTATAAACGTTTCAATCTATCTTTATATTTTGATTTCTGTGTAGATTACCTCATGTTCACCACCCAAAGACTACCTATAATCTATCACCATAGACATGTGCCCAGACACCCCTTTTGCCCTCCTCCCTCCCCAATTGCCCTCGGGTAACCACCAATCTAATCTCTGTGTCTATGTGTTTGTTTGTTATTGTTATTGTTGCTTTTACCTTCTACTTATGAGTGAGATCATACAGTATTTGACTTTCTCCATCTGACTTATTTCACTTAGCATAATACCCTCAAGTTCCATCCATGTCATCTCAAATTGCAAGATTTCATCTTTTTTATAGCTGAGTAGTATTCCATTGTGTATACATACCACAGCTCCTTTATCCATTCGTTCCTTGATAGGCACTTAAGTTGTTTCCAAGTCTTGGCTATTGTGAGTAATGCCACAGTGAACATAGGGCTGCATGTATCTTTATGCATTTGTGTTTTTATGTTCTTTGGATAAATACCCAGCAGTAGGACAATTGAATCATATGGTAGATCTAGTCTTAATTTTTTTTTTTAAAGATTGGCACCTGAGCTAACAACTGTTGCCAATCTTATTTTTTTTCTCCCCAAATCCCCCCAGTACATAGTTGTATATTTTTTCAGTTGTGGGTCCTTCTAGTTGTGGCATGTGGGACGTTGGCTCAACATCACCTGATGAATGGTGCCATGTCCACACCCAGGATCCGAACTAGTAAAACCCTGGGCCGCTGAAGCAGAGAGAGCAAACTTACCCACTTGGTCACAGGGTCTGCCCTGTATTCTTAATTTTTTGAGGAATCTCCATACTGTTTTCCATAGAGGCTGCACAGTTTGCATTCTCACCAGCAGTGTATGAGAGATCCCTTTTCTCCAATCTTCTCCAACACACATTTCTTGTCTTGTTAATTATAGTCATTCTGATGGGCATAAGGTGATATCTCATTATAGTTTTGATTTGCATTTCTCTAATAATCAGTGATGTTGAACATCTTTTCATGTGCCTGTTGGCCATCTGTATATCTTCTTTGGAAAAATATCTGTTCAGATCTTTTGCCCACTTTTTAATTGGGTTGTCTGTTTTTTTGTTGTTTAGATGTATGAGTTCTTTATATATTTTGGATAATAACCCCTTATCAGATATATGGTTTGCAAATATCATTTCCTAATTGTTAGGTTGTCTTTTCCCTTTGTTGATGATTTCCTTTGCTGTGCAGAAGCTTTTTAGTTTGATGTAGTCTCATTTGTTTATTTTTCCTTTTGTTTCCCTTGCCTGGTCAGGCACGGTATTTGAAAATATGCTGCTAATACCAATGTTCAAGAGCATACTGCCTATGTTTTCTTCTAGAACTTTTATGGTTTCAGGTCTTACATTCAAATCTTTAATCTATTTTGAGTTAATTTTTGTGTATGCTGTAAGATAACAGTTTACTTTCATTCTTTTGCATGTAGCTGTCCAGTTTTCCTAACACCATTTATTGAAGAGATTTTCCTTTCTCCATTGTATGTTCTTGGCTCCCCTGTCCAAAATTAGCTGTCCATAGATGTGTGGGTCTCATCTCTTTTTTCTTATAATAACCTAGAATGCTCAATACTTTTCTATAGCTCATTTTTGGTTTTCCTGAATCTTAGAAGAAACTGTGGCTCACAGAACTTCCCTCTTATTTTGTTTCCATATAATGTTCAAAACTTTGGCAGTTGTTTTCTGCAATTTCTTCTTTTATAATTTTTTTTTTACTCCCTCACTTTTATCTGACCCTTCTGTTTCAAATTTTGTCTCAATTGTCCCTATCCTACTCAATATTGATTCCACTCCTAATGGCATCTCTGTCAAGCACTGCCCAAAAGTGAGCTACGGAAGGTAGCTTCAAGAGTTCACAGCAGCTACATTGCTCCAGCTCCGTCAGACCTCACCTGGGAACCTTCATACACACCTACTAATTAGTGGCCAAAACTCCTCCCAGTTTCAGTTGCTGTTCTCAAATTGGACTACTCCACTTCCAGTGAATACCTGTTGACTATTTTGCAGTTTCTTATTTTGGGGTTCTTTAGATGCTTCATTGTTTTCTTTGCTTTTCTCCTGCATGGATGCTGATACCTTCCAGGTGTTGTGGCTATGGAAGGTTTCTCCCCATCTGCTTTTATGCTGGGGTTCTTAGGAATAACTCTCACCTAGTTTTGTGCAAATGTTGTCAGGGGTTTTTGGTCTTGCTATCCAGCTGCTCTTGGCTTCTGGATCATCCTATTCTCTGTACTTCCTCCTACCTTTCTGACCCCCTTCTCATTCTCCTTTGTGAGCACCACCTCCATGTCCATGCCGTAAGTAACGGTAGTTCTCCAGCATTTTGTGTTAAGGCCCCCGTCTTGTCTCACTCTACACATTCTCCTCGGGAATTTTCCCTCTTCCATTCTTGTCTCCTCCCAGCACTAGCTTTTGAAATCAATATAAATAAAAATTGAATGGAACATACTGTAAATACATACAATATATATTTGGGGGATTGTCTGAGACACTGAGGATGATATTAGGCTCAAAGCATTTTAGTTTCATCATTATATGATAAAGATTCAGAAGCATCATGGGCGTGGTATTCTTGGTTCAGTTTTACTCTCTGATCCTCAGATTTCATGTTCACGAGGAAACTAGATATTTTTACTTAGGAAGAAGTACTTCTGTGAACCTACTAAGGAAAAAATATAGGACTCCTCTTAAGCAGAGAGCAACTAATTTATGCCAATTATTTTTCTATTGAATAAACAAAGAGTATAGCTGATACTGAAGTACGTGAACTAAGATATTCATAGGGAACAGTATTTACTCTGTACCTCAATGCAATAAATAATGGAATAATACAAAGGTTGGCTATTAGCTGGCTTGTTGTATAAACATGGTAAATTATTTTAAGGATTTCTCCTAGAATCTCACTTAATCAATGTCTGCCAAATAATTTTAAGATTATATCCAAAAGATTTAATTTGTACAATTTATTTCTATTTTCCAAATAATGAGAAGATAACCTCTGAATAAAACTTCCACATGGCTAATCTCTGTAAACAATACAGCCATGATTAGGATCCATTAGTTAAGCAAATTTTTAAATAATTCTAAAAACACCCCTTGATTCCTTATCTGGGAAAAGAAATTCAGTGGGACTTTCACTTCACTAGCGGTCACAGGCAGCCTCCGAAATGAAGGGACTGTGTTTACTTCACATGGAAGAATTAACAAGAAAAAAAATCTGGAATATCACAGTGCAAAAATTTTCCCAAAACTTTCCAAGTATTTTTATATTGATGTTGGGGATTGGTTTAATTAGGTAAAATGATACTAACTCCTAGAACAAATATTGTTATCTGGGCTAGCAGAGACAAATCTAATTGATTCTGTCATGAATTTCTTTTAATGGTTTCTAGCTGTCTAGTAAAATGAGCAAAGCACGAGGGACACAGAATGAAGGGCCTCTTTTCTCCTCCTTAACCACCTTACCCCTCTCCAGCTCACCAAACAGTTAACTAGTGTCAGTCTTCATTTTTTTCTCCTACTTCCCTTCCTTTCTAATCAGGTATCACATAAAAAGCAATGCAGTTATTATATTCATACACTACTTTTATACTTATAGTGGTCTGAGATATTAAATGATAATATAGAGGTCAGGGTCATGGCAGGCAAACTCAAAAGAGATGATTTTAAAAATGTAAAAGAACAATTTACAAAGATATGGGCAGGATGAATGGAAACCAACAGGAGATGGTGAAGCATCCTTGGGCAAGCAAGAGTGGGAAGTCATTAACACCATTTAGGTCTGAAAGGAGACAGGAGAGGCAACAGCCCCTAGAACAGGAAGTGCCGCCGGCACCTGGAGAAAGAATGCTACAGCTGATGGAATGAGAAGTTGGCCAAACCTAAGGAATGAAGCCACTTCCAAACCACAACCAGTAGGAAGATGACAGGGAATTAATTCTCTAATTACACTCTTTCAGCCCTCTGACCTCCCATGGGCTGAAACAAACCGAAAGCCAAAAGAGCCTGGCTAATGACCACAGAGGACAGCTTCCAAGGGCACAGAGAAGGGTGGGGAAGGGTAGAGAATGAATCCAGCAAAGATAAGATGGCCATTTTGTGTATGAATCATTAGTACTAAGTTTTATTGAAATTAATTGAAAACTTTTGGCAGTAGAATATACTACACGATAAAAGAGTACCTGGAAGATAATAAATACTTGCTGAATATATAAAACTTAGACTGGACTGTAAGCACTATACTAAAGTTCGGTGACTAAGAGCAAGTCTAGAACTGATTCTTACTTACATTCCTAGCAATTAAGGCAACATCCACTACAGTAGGCTTGGTGAAGGTGTATTAATTAAATAGATAGATGAATATATGGATGCATGGATGGACAGATGGATGTATAGATGACTCAAAATTTTACAGCCATAAGGAACTCTGAAAGTAATCTAGTCCAGCCCCTTCATTTTGCAGATGAAGAAATGGAGTTTCAAATTGGTTAAAAGTGCACTAATACAGAATTAGAACCCGAATCTCGTGACTCTAGGCTCTTCTAACTATAATAGGCTGTCAATTACTGATGACCAAAAAAGAAAGAGCAGGAATCACAAAGCATGATCCATGATGCATGACACATGCTTACCATACCAGCCATACCACTGAACCAATTCTACTCCCCAGCTCCCTAACCCATCCTCCCATCACACACACACACACACACACCTTTAAGAACCTGGTGTGGGTGAGGAGGCCGAAATATGGGATGGTTGTCGGGTGGAAGACAGTAGCCAATCCCCTCACGCCCAATTTTGCTGTATGGCAGGCTTTTTTTTTTACTATCAACCTTAGTTGTGATTAACTCGATAAATTTGAGACAGGAATATGCCTGCACAACGACCTGTACAGCATACCCGTAATCAAAGGGCTTTCTGAATCAACTACCGTGGAGTGGAAGTTTTTAGACCCAAATGCCCAAGATAACACTATCCCTTGCCCTGGAAGGATACTGTCTTCTTCTTTAACACAAATTGGCAAAGGAAGAAGCAACAGGGCGTCAGACCTGAATCACACCTCACACTCGAAGAGTCTCAGCAGGCCTTGGACGCCAGCCACCGTCCTCTTAAGATAACGACATGGGAAAGGGACACAGGCTGGGAGCGACAGGTGTGGCTGAGATACAGAAACCCGAGGCTCCCCCAGGTGCGCGTGCGCGCGCGGGTGTCTGCGCCAGGAGACAGGAGGGGCGCCAATCTGGGCGCGCTGAGCGGCGCGGGGCAGCAGGGCGGGCGCGTCACCGCCGCCGCTGCGTGGGCGCCGCGGGCGGGAAACGCTGGGCCTGAGGTCTGCGCGGCCCGCCGCCGGGGGCGAAGACTGCGCGATGCTGGGGCTCGGAAGGGTCCGAGGGACGGGAAGGCGGTGGCCACTCCTCGGCGGCGCCGCCCTTACCTCCAGGTAGTACAAGTCCACGGTAGTAATCTGGGAGTCGAGGAAGTCTTCGTAGGTGTTGAACTGAGTGACTATGTTGTCCACGGCCATCGAGCCCTCTTCCGGATCCATCGCAGTTGCCCTGCCCGCAGCGTCCCTAGCGACAGGAGGCGAGGCGGGGGCGGGGCCGGGGGCGTGGCCGAGGGGGCGGGAGGTTGCACCCAGCTCGTTCCTTCCAGTCAGTTGGGAACCGGTGCTGAGCAGTGGCCGTTCGCCCCGCCCCACGTTTTGTGACTGAGTTTCAGGCTTCCGTCGTCGCAAATTACCCGCTCCAGGTTCAGGTCTGACGCCGTGCACTGACTCAGACTTCGGTGAAGTGCCGAGCCACAGGAGGGATGCAAATGGCAATCCAAAATTAAAAATGTTGAGACTGCCAGGATATGTGGATATCTAGATCAGCGCTGCCAAGCTCGTTCTAAAACAATCTTATGCAGGACAAAAATAGTTGTCAGGTAACTGAAGGTCCATTTTTGCAAGGGGGGGTGTCTTGGAACAGAAGACTCTGGAAAGTCTTGTGACCAAAATCAGTAACACAGCACATTAATGATTTTGTTAAGTTATTTTTAAAATTATAAATTACAGGCAAATTATCGCTAATGTTTGGATATAAAGAAAAATTTATGAATTTCCCAAGGAAAGAAACTCAAAGAAAATATCTTTGAAGGTCTCTTTTAGCCACAAGTGCTTTTTTTAAACCTTTTCTTTTCACCTTTTAAATTTTAGTAAGCACGCAGTGGAAGACCTTGGCTTGTTGAAGCTGCGTTTTTTTAAGGGTAAAATATCTGTGGAAACTTACAAAGTAAAGGTTTTTATTAAAGCCTTTTCCTTTAGAACAAAGTTTTGCATTTTTAAAACATGGATTTAAAGTAATCCGACTTGGCAGCTGGCAAAACTTTTCAGAATCCATGTTTGGATTTTAATATTCTACAGATCATCCTTGGGAATTAACACATAGTACAACACTGAGCCCGTGGTGGTTGCTTTCTGAGTACTTAGTGAATTGATTTTGAAGATTTTCATGGATGTGCTAAAATATTTTAATTAAAACATCTGGTAGGATGCTTCACTTTCTGTTAGCTTTGCCAATTTAAAAAAGTTATCTCAAAAATTAGGATGTCATCAATGTAGAAACTTTAAGTGATGTAGACACAATAATCTCTAGGATATCACTGACTTGTTTTTAAGTTAATGAATATATTCTGGAATGTTTTAAAAGGCATTTTGGACATTATTTTTAAATGCAATTTAATTATTGAATTCAGGGGAACAGAAAGAGAGAGAAACCCCAGACACTCATAACACGGCCATAATGATAATAGTAACAACATTTACTGAGTGCCTCCTGCATGCCAGGCACTGTTCTAAGTGCCAACAATGGATTGCATCCTAAACTAGTATTTGTGCTAAAATTAACAACCACCAACAATTTAACATCATCTAATACCTAAAAAGATCTAAAAATTCAAATAGCTTGAGAATGAAAAGAAATCCATCTGACTTAAGACATTCTAACTGATGAGGGACATAGGTTTCAGTATTCTCTCTATCTGGAGAGTTCTATAAGTGCCTCCTGAAAAGAGGTATTATGGGTGAATTAAACACAAGGAAAGGCTTAGAAGAGAGTCAGCCACTTACGTAAGTATTTGCTTTAGTATGGTATTTATCAAGACTTTACCATATGTCAGCCCTGTTCTAAGTACTTTACATGCATTGTCTTGTTTAATCATGGCAACAAATCCACTAGGAAAGTAGCATTAGCATTATTCTCAATATAGAGCCATAATGAATTTAAATGGATGGGCCAAAGTCTTAAAAATAGTAGCACAACAAAGAGAAAGCAGAGGTAAATAGAGGTTTGAAGAGCCACATGGAATTAATTATGAAGGGTTTTTGTTTTTTGTTTATTAGAAAAATACATGTCAAATTGTGAAAGGGAAGGTAGGCTGGCACAAATTAAAGGAGAAAAGGGATGGCATACTGTGAAATGTGCAGGCAAGAAAGGTAGGTTCTATGTAGGAAAAAGCCACACATTGTTCTGATAGTTCTGAGGGGCCTAGTAGGAGAGTCGAGGAAAGGAAGCCTTCTAGAGGATGAAAACTGGTAAGAAGGCTTTGCATGCTAGGCTGAAGAGTTCACACAAGGTAGTAATCACATCCTTGAATAAGAGGGGCATACAGTGAAAAGCACCTTGAGTGCTGAGCAGGCGCTACTGAACACAGCGTGTCTTACTCCTGAAACTGCCAGAGTGCTCATGTTTAGTACATTTGCTCTGAAGTCCTACTCCATCAAGAGTTTGTCACTTTCAGGAAACAGTAAAGCATCCTACGAATCTTTGGGCTCATTAAACTGTAACAATTTGATTACAAGGACCCATATGTTAGTACAATGTGAGGCCATTGTCTGCCTATATATTGTTCTGTTATGATTCATTGAGATTGTGCATTTTCAGTGGAAACCTGATTAAATTTACCATTTGGTCAACAGTTCTTTGATGAAGTAATCTCTAAAAAATCTAAATTTAAACAATCATGAAAACGTTTTCAGTCAATGAGTCTAGTAATGTCTTCCAACTTGAAACACGGAGGGGGATTTTCAACAAATCGGCTTCTCTGTCAACACTGAAAGAAAAAAGGAAAATTTGTAAATTTAGCCTTGTTCCTCAGAGAAAGGCTTGAATTAGAGTAAGCCTAACTCAATTGTCTTTTTCTTAACTTTCCATTTAAATTCAAAACCGCATTCAGACCTGTTCCTGAGACATTACATGAAAGAATGGCAGCAAAGAAATTAACGAGCTTCAGCAAGTCTCTATTTCCTATTGCAAAGTCTTTGTTATGCTCAGGAAGTATGTTATTTTGTATAACATGCATTCCTACTTAAAGTCCAGGGTTTTAAAGATCGAAACCTGGAATTTAGCACCCAATCCCAGAAATTCCGTTCTTTGCAAAAGCACCAGCAAAGATTATGTATATTCACAACAAAACTCCAAAATATAAGAGAGGAGAAACACATGCTATGTAAGAATAACAAAATATATGCCATATTTAGCTTAGTTACTGAGTGCAAAGTAGCAAAATGTAAAAATAAAGGTCATGGGAATTAAACATAAGTATCTCTTTGAAATAAACAGGCTTTGGTACAGTACTTACCTGGTGGAAGTATATAAAAGAATTTCAAAGTAAACTCTATGCTTTTCTATTTCCAAATATTCAGCAATATACCATGATACCTGGGAAAATGAAAAGGAAACATACTTTTGGTGTGTTGACATGATAGGAAGGGGAATACCTTGCTTATTATGTTAATAAGATGCTAAGCACTCTGAGTAAGAACTTGAGACTCTATTAAAATGGACTTAATACATTACCATATTATAAGAAAGAAAAACATATGCTCACTCTAGTAAGATAAGAGATTTGTGTCTGATGTTGCCCAATTGCTTATTAAGTTTCCGTGGATTGCAGATGAGGACTGTTGCTTAATCATCAGCCAAGGAGAGCTTTTTGCACTTTGTAATAATGATGACACTGAATTTATTTAAGATACTCCTCGTGATGAGATCACTGGACTTCCAGACCATCTCAGTTATTTTAAAGTTCTGGTTCCACAGCTTCTCCATCATGGAGACACAGCGTGTTCATGTGTCATAACTCCAGGGTTTTCTCCTCCCTTGCCTATGTCTGACAGTGTAAAAGGAAGGATCCAGAAGAGGAAAAAGACAAGTGTAAGATGGAACTGCTTCCAGGAGGAGTGGGGTTGACAGGTATCAGCGACTGATAAAGGTTGAAAACTACTGCTGTGTTATAGGAGAGATGGTAGCTATGATCGCCACAACCATCTCTTTGGAACAGAGGAAAACTTGGGCTCGCCATGGCTCTATAAGGTTTTCCTAACAATTTCACTAAAAATTCTCTCAACCTCTTTGCCTACATGGGAATCAGGCTCCACCCTAAAACACCACTTCCTCGGAGTGGCCAATCACTCTCAGAAAGCATGACATGTGAATACATGGCCGCCACTATTAATGCAGAGCTGCCAGGTTAAGTGGGTGCTCTACACCCACCCGAAATCTTACTATGGTTCACTCCTTCAGTTCACTCTTGTTTTCTACAATGGCTTTTCCTACTTTCTCTTCTCTCTTTAATCCTATATCCTCCTGTCTCAAAGCAGATAATCTTAACTCCTACTCCACAAAGGAAGTGAAAGTCATCAGATTGGATATCCTGCAGTCAAATATGTCAGCTTATTCACATGTCAATCCTTTACTTTTTCCCTTTTGTTTCAAAGGAAGAGATCTGCCTTCTCATACTTTCATTCTCCACTGGTTCTCTTCTTCTGCCTTCTCGAGATTTCTTATTTTGATTATCCCCTCTTTCCTTTATCATTAATTCTTCTGTCTTGTGTCTTCTCTCTCTCTCTCTCACTCCTAGCTCCTTTCTCATTTTAAAAACAAGCAAACCTCCCTCAATGCCACAGCCCACTTCAGCTATGGGCTCTGCTGCCCTTCACAGCAAAGCTTTTTGAAAGAGTTAGCTACAATCACTCTCTCCATTTTCTTGTCTTCCACTTTCTGCCCACACATTCCAATCTAGTTATACACACTGTTCCACTGAAACTGTTTTCATCAAAGTTAATTATGACCTCCTTGCCATTAAGGCCAATAGACATTTTTTCTGGCCTCATACTACTTGACTCTCAACAGCATTTGACCCTGTGACCACTCCCCTCTCTTCAAAACTCTCTCTCTTAGCTTCCATCACAACTTTGCCCTGAGATTAGTTAGTTGACTGGTTGGTTGGTTTCCATCAGCTATTCTTTCTCAGTTTCCTTTGCTGGCTCCTCTTCCCCTTAACTAGCTTTTAAAAGTTGGAGACTCTCAGGGTTCTCTCCTAGGCCTTTTTCTGACTCTCTTAGAGACCATATCCACATCCATAATTTTACTTATGTCCTACATGCATATGGTTCCCAGACCCATGTAACTAGCCACGTCACTCTCCTGAGCTCCAGACACATATCCAACTGCCCACCAGACACCACTTGGATGTATAACATGTATAAAACTGATCTTTTCGCTTCTCCTGCCTCCTCTACTTGCTCTTCCCCCAGTGTTCCCTTTCTCACCATACAGCCTCCTCTCTCCTTGGTGATTCATGGCAGAAACCTAGGAGACAGTCATGACCCTTGCTTCTCCCTCACCTCTGAAATATATAGCCTGTTATTTCAGTCTTCCATATACATCTCTTGAAGGCCTCAGTTTCTCTCCAATCTCTCTGCCATTGCTTCCCTGCCTAAGCCAGAGACTGACTTCTAGACTCCAAAAATAGCCTCTTTTCTGGTTTCCTTACATCCTTCTCATAACTTCTCCATTCCATTCTTCACAATGTAGTCAGAGTGATTGTTTAAAAATACTGATCTGACTTCATCACACTCCTCAGAAAACCTCCACTGGCTTCCCATTGCCCATAGAATATTTTTTTTTCCCTTCAACATGGCTTACAAGGCCATCCACATTCTGACTCTCATCTGGCCCCCTCTATCTCACACATTACATATTCCAACCATCATTTGTTTTGCCCCTGGATCTGTAAACACTGCTGTTACCTGTACTTAGAACATTCTTTCCCAGTACACACTCTTTCCTTTCACCTATTCATTCCCTATTATAGGTATAGGTACAAGTATAGAGATATAGCAGTTAATCTTCTTCTATTCCCAGAGCACTTTCTACCAGCATCCCCACCCCCTACAATTGTTGTGAACATCTCACTTATTATAAAGTATTTGCAAAATGTCTATACTCTTTGTTAGAATCTATACACCTGAGGGCAAAGACTACATCATCCCTGTTCACCCCTATATTCCCAGCATCTGACATGGTACCTGGAACATAGTGGGTCCTCAAATGCATTTGCTGAATCAAACAGTTTCCTATATGTTTCACTCGTTCATTTTGTCAATTACTAGATGAAAGGGACTACACTCAGTGTGAGGAATATAAACAACCTAAATTTTAGCCCCTAAGTTTTGGAAGGATACTTTGCAATGCTAATGTAATAATAACACAAGACAGAGTGATATTTTTGAAGCACTGTGCAAATTCAGAGCAGCTAAAAATCACTTCTAACTGGGAAGATTCAAGGAAAGTTTAAAGGGTAACATGACCTTTGTAGTAAATTTGAAGTGCTGAGACAGGGTTCTGGGGCTCTAGGGCTCTGAATGTGAATGTCCATGTGAAGGAATCACATGTGCTAAAGCTTGAAGGTGAGAAAACACAAGGGATGCTCAGGGAAGAGTGACCAGGTCAGTTTGATTATAGTGCAGGGTATGTGTGAGAGGGAGGAAAATGGGATGGTAAGTCAGAAGCTGACCATGGTGTGATTTGTCAGTTTAAGAAACTTTAACCAGAGTCTCCAAGCAAAGGAGAGCCAAAGGAAGTGTTTAGAAAGAAATGATAATCAGAACTGTAGTTTAAAAAGATTATCCTGACAGCAGTTAATGACTTGAGGGGAGGAAGAAACCTCTTAGATCGAGGAGGGAGGAGGAAGGAAAGAGAGTCTGAACTGGAGAATAGCTGTGAAAGGATGGATTCAAGACCTTTGGGGAAGGAATTTTACAGAGGAGCAACTGATTTCAAGTTCAATGTACACACTTCTTACTCTCGAGTAAGATTCAGTAGATTTTCATTTAGATCAAAGTTTTCCTGCTCAAGATAAGAAATACAACCATGTGGTTGGTTTTTAATGAAACCTTGATAGTACTTAATAAATTCAAATAATGAGCTACTAACTGGAAAGTAAAAAAAAAAAATCAGATGAAATTTCAGAAGAAAATGTGACATCTTTAAAACCCCAGAGACAAGGTGGAAACAGGCTTCCTCTCTGAGGAGTATATTTAGCCCCTCTAAACTACTCAGTGACCTCTATAGAATTCCTAAGGGGAGAGGTTTGATCTATTTTAAACCAACGTCTTCCTAGCCTGTGAGTACCATGTCAGAGCTCATCGGGTACTCAAGTATTTTTGCAGCCATGGGAATAATACAACCCCAGTCACAACTAAGCCAGTACAGACAGGGGGAGAAAAGATCCCTAGACTTTCTAGAAGAAGCATTAAAGGGAAGGGCGCCAGTTCCATTGAGACCTATTTCACTCACTGTACTCAGCTCTGCTTCTCCAAGATATCGAACATTCTCCAACTACAGATAAGTCAATCACGATAATTACAATAAGAAATGTTTTGATCCATCTTTCCTATTGACTCTTACTTGTTGATGCAAAAGTAAAACTTACTCACTCAGCACCAGAGTCAGGCAGTGTGCCAGGCCCTGAAAGTACAACAAAAAATAAAGCCTTGGTCCTTTATGTCTTCAAGAATAGTATAATTTAGAGATGAGAGATAGAGAGACTGAACTGGTAGTTGGTTGAGTGAAGGAAAAGGAGGAGATGAACTAAGCAGATTTGAGGAAATACATCTGTAAATAAATGAGGAAAATAAAATTTTACAGGAGGTAGAGAAAAATACAGTGTTCAGAGTGAAATATAAGTGAGAAAAATTGATTCTATGTGTGAAGGACCAACTTAATAGAAAGAATGCAAGAATGTTGTATTTTAGGAAGTCAGAAAACAATTTTGTCTTCTTTAAAAGAATGAGTTAGGACTGGATGATCTCTGAGATCACATCTAGCTTCGAAATTCTGGTATTCTGTTATAACATATATTTTCATGAAGCGTTTGGGTTTAACCTAAAGGAGGTCTCCGAGAAGAGAGGGAAAGAGTAGAATTGTTCTCCTACAATGCACTTTTCTGGAAGAAAACACGTATTAGGGCCAGCCCCTGTGGCCTGGTGGTTAAGTTCAGCATACTCTGCTTTGTTGACGGGAATTCAGTTCCCCGGGTGTGGACCTACACCAGTCGTCTGTCAGTGGCCATGCTGTGGCAGCAGCAGCTCACATACAAAAAGAGGAAGATTGGCATCGGATGTTAGCTCAGGGGGCATATCCCTCAGTAAAAAAAAGAAAGAAAGAAAGAACACATAGTGTACCAAATCATTTTATGACCACAAATCTCAACATGCTTGGCAAGACTACCATATTGTCTTAGTGTGTCTCCTTTCTTGTTTAAAGAAAAAGTCTATTTCACATCTTCTTTCCTATTCAAAATTGTTGCTGTCTCTCTCCCCTCCCTTTTCATCCCCCTCAACACCACTCCCCACCTACCCACCCAATACATCATTATCTACACAGCAGTATAATTTTTAAATATATAAACAGATAAGTTGGATATTATTTTCAGAAAATTCAGACATCACTAAAGCTAAGCCAACCAAATAATCTGGACACTAAATGTATTAATATCTTAGAATGTATTTATGAGGAAAAATGAAGAGCTTTTATGAGGAGATACAATTACTATTTGCCAAAATGATGTAGTTAACATTAGCCAAAGGAACACAAAAATGTTGATTTCAATAACCAAGTGGATATTTCTGGCAACTACAGTGTTTCAGCAGTAAGTACTATAACTTATTTTAATGGACATACCACAAATGTGTACTTGTGTGACCATATTGAAGGATCCGCAATTGTTGCCTTTTCTATCAGGACCTCATTAACATTTTTATTTTTCAGATTCTTTTTACCTTTCTCCTAAAACTTCTTCTTTTCTTGTCCATTCAGAATATCTACTGTCATATGAATATTACAGTGTATAATTACTAGCCCATATGACTGTTTTTCCAAAATTGTTGCTATTCTCAGAATTTCAAATTTCTTTGAAAATCATTGTCTCCCGGGACACATCAGTGTTCGTGTCTCTGGTTTACCTTATAGAATGTTGAGACAGAGGAGACGATGGCAGCAAGACACCTGAAATGGCTGTGAGTGAGTCTGTGATAAAATTAACATTCTGGTCTCAACCAAAACTTTAAAATGTGGCTCTGTATGCATGCTTATCAATAACCAAATACATTAATAATGATAACTTACACCTGTTTATGATACATGTATAATGTACCATGCGCTTAATTTTCCCCCCTTCCACTTACTTTTTAGTTTATGAGTCAATTATTGGATCTTGAGAGTTTTTATAAAGGGCTGATAATAAAAATTGATTGCAAAGGACTCTGAGAGCCTTTCATGATAACCACTCCAGAGAGCAAAACAGTCTTCTACTCTGTGTTCTTTCATAGTTTCCCAGTAGATCACGTATTCCAGAAAGAGTACGTGTAGCATAAATTCCTGAATACTTTAAAAATGTAGTTTAAGAATATTGTCCCTTCAATCAAAAATCTAGTATTTGCCTTGAAGCATTACTGCAACCGCAGTTTTCAAGAACAATGTGACTATTGGCATTTTGATTAACCTAAATCGTTCCAAGTTTCCAAATAATTATTAATATGGGGGGAATCTAATTTTTAATTTAAAACAGACTAAAATATGCTAAATAATTTTATAATAAAATTAAAACTTCTACTTATTTCTGGAAGTTTGGGCAGCATAGTTATTCAAGAGTAAAGAATTACATTATTTTTATGAAATACTTGCATGCTTTCTATTATAGGCCTATATAATTTATTGACCATTGTAATATACATGGTTTCATAACTAATTTATTCCTCCACATGTTAATCAATCATAATTAATGGCTTTTTTTAGGCTAATGTAATTTTTATGTCAGTCTTGGGATACTAACAAAAAAAGTCATTAAACTCTTGTTAGGTCAAGAAAAAACTATTTAAGACAATTTTCCTGAGAAGACAACATTTAATAAACATAGTGCTGATTTAGGTTTTAGAAAATCAAGGTCAAATTATGTTTATTTAATTGGGAACCATAATCAAATCCTATTACTCCTTTGTATCTTACTTTCTCCACTGAGAGACAGTAATAATGAATTACAGCTTCCTTCAAGTCCTAGTTAAACAGTGAAGTTAATTGAGAGAAATGAGCTACATAAAACAGAGACCATATATTTCTGCTTTGCATTTTAAGTCATGGGCTCTTCAAACCATGAGGTCTGCACCCAAAACATCAGATGATAGCTGGCTTCCAATCGCTGTTCAGGTTCTTGGTCTAGAACCAATTGCCTTGGTCTATCCATCCTGTTCCAACCAGTTTCTGATCTTTCTATTACTGTCGAAGTTTGTCATTCTTCCATTTACAATCTAACGTTATCTTTCTGTCCCATATTTTCCCCTACTTTCCTACTTATGACTCGGCCATTGTTTCTGGCCTGGAGATAGATTTTTCTTCTGACTGTTGCTTCATCTTTCCTTGAATAATGCATTTAGCCCAACCTCCTGTGGGTGGCGCTCCTGCCCGAGTCTCCCCAGCCTGAAAGCAGGATCCAATGGCTGTTCCTCTTCAGTCTACCAGTGGTGCCCTGCAGGAAGAGCTTTACCACAGGTGAAGGCCATAATACAGTGTGTTTGAAGGGCATCAGCCCGCCAGCCAAAAACTCCCCTGGCAGCCTACCTGAAATTCCAGCCAAGGATCATTAGTGTTGCTCCTTGAAATAACTTTGTTGTTTTGAATCTAAATCCTTCTAACCCCTACTCCTACCTTTTCCTATTGAAATAATTGTTTTCCTACGTGGTTATTGAGAACTCAATGTTTCTTAAGATTTCAACAATTGTGTTATAGCAGAACAGATGGTGCTTGGTAAGCAAGATTTTTATGTATCTTGTAATCCGTTTATCTCCCTTTTATTCTACTCTAGCATTTAGAGAGGAAAAAAAAGTATTTTTAAAAAAGTTTGTCTCCTCACTAAGGACAAGAGATTGTAGGCACACAAGAGGAGAGTGGCCCAGGGGTGGTAGTAACAGAAATGTTGGAAACTGTAACAAGAATGAGAAAAACCCAAGAGGACACATAGGGAAGAGTATCAAGACTGATCCTCACCAGATGATTCTACTTCCTAAAACCTAGGATGTTCTTGAGTTTTTGTTCCGCTGTGAAGGTTGTTTTCCCTGTAAATGCCTTCTTAGCAGGGGGAGATTTTAACAAGATTAAGCCTTTTGTTGCCTGGGAAATAGAACACATTAATTAGTAAGTGGATCATCAGAGATAATTAATTAGGCTACTTACAGCTGGATAGCACTTTCTGGAACAAATGGAGACCTAGCCATGTTGATTTGGAGGTAGAGAAGAAAGAGGTGAATAAAGAGAGACAGCCCCATCCAGGTGAGGTAACCTGTCATGGTCGAGGATTAAGAGCAGCCAGGGATAAAGATAGCAACATGGTCCAGTTGGGGTGTTGGGAGGAAATCACCAACATGACTGAGAGATGCATAAAGGAGAGATGCAAAGGGAGATTTCAACCATCTTTACCATTTTTCCAGGGTTTACAGCTAAATTTACAGCTGAGAATGTGTGCTCCCTGTAGAAGAAAGGGAGCAACCATGGAAACAGACGCATAGGAGGATGTCTTATAAAGAATAGTTAATATCTGCCCCCAGGCCCAGCCCAAATATTTGTATGATCCCTTCTCTCATCCCTGATGCACATGCATGTGGACACCCCAGCCCAAAGGTTTAATCTAGTTCCCAAGCCTAGCCTGACCACCCCTCAGGCAGGGTCCATACACCTGCAGTGTGGAGGCCCTGTTAACAGGGAATTCTGGAATCCCAGGTACCCAAAGCCTAGTCTAAAAGGAAAGGATCCAGGTTCAGGTGGACGTGTTCTTTTGGCTAATTAACCTCTCAAAACAGGAGGGACAGGGCGAGAAAAAGAGGGTACACTTAAAAAGAGGGGGCCAGGGTTTCAGCCTCCTTCTCCCCACCCCCACCACGAAAGAATCAGATTGACCGTGAGCAGGACTGAAGCACCAAAAGGCAGTATATAAAATGGTCTGTGTCTCATGATGTAACTGTGACTAAGAACATTGCCAACCACTACTGAGCTACAACTACATTGTTCCTCATGCACATTTGGTCATTATTTTCTTGAAAAGGGGAAGAAAAATAAAGGAGCAGATGGACTAGACTCCAACAGTCTTTCAAGAATAACAAAATATCTTGTCATCTCCTCTCCATTCAGATTGGAAGGAATTTCCAGCCATTTTAGAATTGCGACATCATACCGTAAGTTGCCCAATGTCCTACTTCCACTGGTGACTTTGCTCTAGTGCTGTATGCATACACACCATTTTCATTTAAAGTGACTTTTGATTTAGTTTGAGGCATCTATGAGACTTTATTAACACCACTTACAAAGATAGAAAACATCTCAGGGAATGAGAAAGCATTGTATTAAGTGTGCAAATATGGGTAAAAATTCTGTTTCTTTGGAAGAAAAGTCAAACATGTTAACCTCTGCTCTCTGGATCATAGGAGAATAATCAAGTTGACAACTTAAAGATCATGTCTCATTTTACTGATGAGGAAACTGAAATCCAACAAGTTTAGACATCTAGACTGTACTTTGCACATAGTATGTGCCTATAAATATTTGTTGAATGATGGAAATATAACCAAAGCCAGAGATGGTGACAGAGCCAGTATTAGAAGCCAGAAGGAGTCCTGATTCCTGGTCCATTGTTTTTGTAGTACTCACCCTCACATTTTCCCTAGCTGTAATCAGCAATGCAATAAGACGTAATGGTGGTCATGTTGGTCCAAAATCCAATATGTGAAGGGAGAGGAAAAAACAAAAAGAATGCATTCCCAATCACAGAAATACATCTTTGTGTGCTTCTAGTTAAGGGAGCCATAGTGCCAGTTCTTTTAAGGGGTAAAACAAAATGTGTTTGCCTGATGCTCTGTGGGCGCAAGACCCTGGCAAAAAGAAGCCCTTCTAACCTGCTCCAGTTGGGTTAGAAGAAGTGTTTTAGCTTCTTTAGCCCAGATGCACACCCACACACGCACACACACACACACAAAGGTATTGAAATTTATCTAAGTGTACCCAAAAGCCCTTTCTACTAAAGAATTACTAGACAAAAATCTAGCCCACTATAACTTCCTAGGTACCTCAGCAAATGGCCTGTGCTTATTTTATTTTATAGTATCAAATATTTTGTCTAACTACAGTAGTCACTGAGACAGAGAACTGGATTCGGTTCTGAATAAATAAAGACTGGAGTCTTTTATTAACAGTCCATTGTTTTTCAAAATCATTCAACGACAGATCTGCTAAGAGCATGGAGTCATTCCCTACCAAACTAGTGTTCCAAATGTAATTCCATCTGCTTGATACTTTGACATTTTAGGTCTGGAAAAGCACAGGGTGAAAGATGGCAGAGAGCAGGGGAATTTTAGTTCAGAAGTGCAACAGCTCACTTAGAGCTTTCGGAAAGCAGAATCCAAAACCACTGTGACTAACACATTTTTCAGATTTATTAAGTAGAAAGGCTCAGAGGCAAAAGAAAGACAACAGGCAAGGAGAATTGGCTGTTGCGCCAGCTCTTCAGGATTCTGGTGCAATGCCCTAAGATTATTTTCATAGCTGGGCAAGATCATTCTAGGTTGTAAATGTGTAACTCATCAGCAAGACAATACTTTCTGAAAATAGTATGTTCTACTGAGATATCAACCAAAAAGAGAGGATATGTGTTACACCAACTGTTTCTCTGGATAGGGTGCACCTGTTTAAAAAAGAAAAAATGTCTAAAGAATTTGTTCTCCTATTTCACATTCCTTGACCTTATCAATCATTAACTTCACAATGCTGATAAGTGACAAACCAAAGTTTAAATGAATCTATATTTTGGAAGTATGTTGGATGTTTATTCATCCAGACCAAAGAAAGATCTCTTGAAAAAAGAATCTAAAGTGATTTCTTATTTTGCACAGGTACAACTGGAAAACCCATGTGAAAGGGCTGGATACTTAATATTAAAAGTGTGTGATTGCTGCTTCAGAAATAGCACTTTTTTTTGGTATCAGCTTTATTGAAATGTAATTCACATACCATACAATTCACAAATTTAGAGTATATAACTCAGTGGTTTTTAGTATATTCACAGAGTTGTGCAACCAGTTAACACAATCAGTTTTAGAACATTTTATCACTTCCAATAGAAACCCTGTACACTTTAGTTATCAACCCCCACCCACCTGGACTCCCACCCCTGCCCCCTACTAATTTACTTTCTGTCTCTGTAGATTTGCCTATTCTGAACATTTTATATAAATGAATTCTCATAATATGTAGTAATTTGTGACTGACTTCTTTTTCTTGGTATAATATTTTTGTGGTTCATTTATGTTATAGCATGTATCAGTACTTCATACATATTTTTGGCTGAATAACATTCTGTTATATGGATATACCACATTGTGTTTATCCATTCACTAGTTGATGTGCATTTGGGTTGTTTCTACCCTTTGGCTAATATGAATAATGCTGCTGTGAAAATTGGTGTACATGTCTTGTGTATATATGTTTTAATTTCTCTTGAATACATACATAGGAGTAGAATTGTTGGGTCAAATGGTAACTCCATGTTTGAATTTTTGAGGAACTGCCACACTACTTTCCAAAGTGTCTACACCATTTTACATCCCCACCAGCAGTGTATGAGGATTCCAACTTTTTCACATCCTTATCAACACTTGTTACTATCTGACTTTTTGATTATAGCCACCCTAGTGGATGAAAAGTGGTATCTCACTGTGGTTTTGATTTGCATTTCACTAATAATGAATGGCATTGAACATCTTTTCATGTGCCTAGCCATTTATATGTCTTCTTTGGTGAAATTCATATCCTTTGCCCATCTTTTTAACTGGGTTATTTTTCTTTTCTTTTTAGTGTCGAGTTGTAGGAGTCTTCTCTATATTCTAGATACAGTCCCTCTATCAGATATATGATTTGCAAGTAATTTCTCTCCTTCTGAGAATTGTCTTTTCACTCTTTTGATAGTGTCGTTTGAAGCACAAAAGTTTTTAATTTGATAAAGTCCGTTTAATCTATCCTTTTGTTTTTCTGGTTGCTCACATTTTTGGTATCATATCTAAGAAACCATTGCCAAATTCAAGGTCATGAGGGTTTATCCCTATGTTTTCTTCTAAGAGTTTTATGGTCTTAGCTTTTCTGTTTAAGTCTCTAATACATTTCAAGTTAATTTTCACATGGAGTATGAGGTAGTAATCCACCTTTATTCTTTTTGAGGTGGGTATCCAGTTGTTCTGGCACTATTTGTCAAAAAGACTCTTCTTTCCTCATTGAATAGTCTTGGAACCCTTATTGAAAATCAATTCATCATAGATATGTGATGTTTATTTCTGGACTTTCAATTCTATTCTATGGATCTACATGTCTATCCTTATGCCAATACTATGCTCTCTCGATTACTGTTGCTTTGTAGTAATTTTGAAACTGGGAAATGTGAGTTCTCCAATTTTGTTCTTTTTCAAAATTGCTTTGGCTATTTGAGGTACTTTGAGTTTCTATATGTATTTTTTTTTTTTTTTTTTTTGAGGAAGATTAGCCCTGAGCTAACTACTGCCAGTCCTCCTCTTTTTTGCTGAGGAAGCCTGGCCCTGAGCTAACATCGTGCCCATCTTCCTCTACTTTATAAGTGGGACGCCTACCACAGCATGGTGTGCCAAGCATTGCCATGTCCACACCCGGTATCTGAACCGGTGAACCCCGGGCCATGAGAAGCGGAACATGCGAACTTAACCCCTGTGCCACCAGGCTGGCCCCCTCTATATGCATTTTAGGATCAGTTTCTACAAGGAAGTATCCTGATAGGAATTGTGTTGAATCTATAGATCAGTTTGGGGAGTATTGCCGTCTTAACAATACTAAGTTTTCCAATCTGTGAACACAGGATCTCTTTCTAATTAGTTAGATCATTAGTTTCTTTCAACAATGTTTTGTAGCTTTCAGAGTATTAGTTTTGTACTTGTTCTATTAAATTTTTTCTTAAGCATTTTATTCTTTTTGACGCTATTGTGAATGAAATTGTTCTTTTTTTTTTTTTTTTTTAAAGATTTTATTTTTTCCTTTTTCTCCCCAGAGCCCCCCGGTACATAGTTGTGTATTCTTCGTTGTGGGTTCTTCTAGTTGTGGCATGTGGGACGCTGCCTCAGCGTGGTTCAATGAGCAGTGCCATGTCCGCGCCCAGAATTCGAACTAACGAAACACTGGGCCGCCTGCTGCGGAGCGCGCGAACTTAACCACTCGGCCACGGGGCCAGCCCCTGAAATTGTTTTCTTGATTCCATTTTTGGATTTTTCATTTCAAGACTATATATAGATTATATACTCATATATACATATAATATATAGATTTTTATATATCAATCCTGTATGCCACAACCCGACTGAATTTCCCATTAGTTCTAATAGTTTTTAGTGGCTTCCTTAGTATTTTCTATACACAAGATCATGTCATCTCAAATGGAGATGGTTTTACTTCTTAGTAATGCTTTTTAAGTAATAATTCACATTTTTGCGTTAAATGAAATAGTTGAATGTTTGTCCAGATGTGATGTCCAGATGTGAAAACTTAGACAATTATCTGGATTTTTTGTTTTTGTCAAAATCTGCTTTTCACTAATATATGATTATGTCTGATAAAACATTCCTTTTCTCCTCTTTTTGTTTTCTGTTCTTTAATATAAATTGCTTGGATGATTGTTTCCTCTGATCATTTCACTTCCCCACAGTAAAACTGTTACCTTTCTGCAAAAATAAAGATGTTATGGGGCTGGCCCGGTGGTGGAGCGGTTAAGTTCTCATGTTCCGCTTCAGTGGCCCAGGGTTCACCAGTTCGGATCCTGGGTGCAGACCTATGCACTGCTTGGCAAGCCGTGCTGTGGCAGGCGTCCCATGTATAAAGTAGAGGAAGATGGACATAGATGTTAGCTCAGGGCCAGTCTTCCTCAAAATAAATAAATTAATTAAATTAATTAAAAATAAAGATGTTGTTACCATTTATTCTAAAGGAATTATATTGTGTAACCAATCTGAGGGTCAGTAGTCTTGATTCAATACAATTAGAAAAGTTTCCTTATAAAAGTTTTGACATGCAATGAAAAGTACAGAAGAGCAACATCATATCACTGTGGCAGTAGGTTTGTAGTAATATAAAGAAGACAATAGAGCAACTGTCTACAAAGGCCAACTAAATTTATAACGTATGTGTCCACCACATCACAACATGTAAATACCTGCCTCCTATGCTACTCTTCCCCTCTAACCTAAAAAACTATTCCTGCAATCACTTTGCAATACACTGAATAAAAAAACTGCCAGCATCTGGCACAAGACTGATGGCAGAGCAATAAAAATCAGCCCAGAATTTATAACTGATTCTGGGAACACTGTTAGGCTTTTGACATGTCTCTCTGTCTCTGTACAAAATCCATCCATCATCCACATATGGCTATCTTCATTAGAAGTATGTTTCCGACACACTCATTAAGGAGCTCAGCTGAAGGGTCATTGTGTTACCACAGAGGGGACTGAGTTCAGGGGCAACCTCCTTGACCCCAGGATGTGGCCTCCAGAAACGAGAAATATTACAAGGAGGGTGGCCATGAAATTTCACTGAGAAAATATTATCTCTTCTAAGGAGTTTTATCTGGAAGTTAGAAGGAGGACACATAGAGAAAGACAGAGAGAGATGCTGCATTTAGAGTGAGGTTAAATCCCTCATCAGAAGAAAATAAATGAATCTGTGATACAACGTCAGCTCTGTTCTGAGATATTGTGTATTATGTGCTTCTATAAAGGAAATATGTATAATCACAAGGAAGGATTAAGCAATTAGTCTCCTAGTTTGGCTGGTTGTATTTCATATTTTTTAACAAATACCCACTCACGCATTTTTCTAAGAACAAGCTTTAACTGTTATAAAAACAGTTATAGAATTTATGTTAAAATTTGGCAGAGTTGATAGCCCAAGTTATCATTAATTCATAATAAAGCAAACCACAAGAATGCTTTCTTACAAGCGACTTATCCGAACATGCCCTCGGAAACTGTATTTAAATGCTGTTGATTTTAATCTCAATGAAACTCTGGAGCATCCATATTAGTCAATCTATAATTGACTCCAGAGCCTTAGCTATTAGCCAGAATGATCTGAATTTTTGTCTTGGATCTTCTTTTTTGTGGCTGTGTCATATTGGGTAAATCACAAAATCTCTCCTAAGACTGTTCGCTTGTTTGTAAACTGAAAGTCATAGAGATTATGAGGTATTTTAAAAGGATGAAATGAGAAAATGCACAAAGAAAAATTTAGCACAATGCTTGGCACTTACTAAGTTCTCAAACAGACTTTGAATTCCATTCCTGTTCTTAGCCTACTTATCTGAAAATCTTAACTCATAATTTATGTCTCACACTCACGTTTATTTTAAATTATAATTGAGAGCTAATAAGAATACACTATAAGTTCCTCATTTATAACATATGCATTGGCACTGTCCATTATTAATAAAACACTTTAAATTTAAAAGATAATACATATTTTATATATACTATATATAAAGCATATATTTATATATGCAATCTATAGTATACTATATAAAGCATATATTAATATATAAGGCATATGTTACTATACTATATATATGCATTATATAGTATACTATATATCTTATATTTTTGAATATATATAAAGCCCACATATATATATATATAAAGCCTATTTCAACTATGTATCACCTAGAGATATCAGCATAGGACCTAGGAAATAGTAGGAACTCAGAAAGTCTTCAGTGAACAAAAACTACCTCTCATACCTAATGAAAGATAGAGGAAGATGATAAAGCAGATTAAAAAGCTGAATAATACTCCACTGGATATGCTATAAACCAACATAAAAATATTTTACTCTGGGGGACCATCCCCATGGCCGAGTGGTTAAGTACTCGTGCTCCAATTTGGCGGCCCAGGGTTTCGCAGGTTCAGATCCTGGGCACAGACCTAGTACTGCTCATTGAGCCATGCTGAGGTGGTATCCCACATGGCATAACCAGAAGGACCTACAACTGGAATATACAACTATGTACTGGGGTGCTTTGGGGAGAAGAAGAAAAAGAGAAGATTGGCCACATGTTAGCTCAGGTGCCAATCTTTAAAAAAAATTTTTGCTGTTTCAATACATATTATTAACAGTTATATATTGGTACAATAGTACTTTTATGCAATTTATAAACAAAGATATAAAATTTGGGATGTGGACTCAAATAATTTTTTATTAATAGTGTTGATTTTAAAAGGTATGGAGACTTGGGAGTGGTGCTGAAATATTTCTTCTCCATTTACCTATACATCTACCTACCTATTGATCCAACCATCTTTTTTTTTTTTTAGCTTGAAATTTCTCTTGCCTGAGATTTTTGTTTATATCCACATATGATGGAAGAGAGAAGAGCAGGAGGTATGACTGAGTGTCAGCGGACATAAAATGGGTAGTGAGAAATCTCTTAGGCATCTAATTTCCCCAAGTCTCACAGTACCACACAAATTATATCATCAAAGTAACTCTACTTGTCAAAGTCTTAATGCATGTTTGAAATACTTCCCATAGCTGGAGAACTTGCCTTGATATATAGTTTGCACCTTTCTTGCTGAATTAAAGCAATCACCTTCTTATAAATCCTCAATACGATTTGCAGGGGTTTTGGTTTGTTATTTTGAATTGATGTTTGTTTTCAAAAAAGGACTGCCTTTGCTTGTAGATGAACCCAATACCCTAATTCATCCATTTAGGATCGTTTTTGTTACTAATTTTCTGTCATAGATTGTCCCCTACGTAGGTGGCCTTCCTTTATAAACATGAAATATCAATATATTATATATGTAATATATGTTACATATTACATATGTGTATTATAAATATACATGAAATGGAAATTGAAAAGGAGATAGAATTCACAATGTTTAAAATATTTATCAATCCTTCAAATAATTTTGCTCTCGCTAACATTAATATTTTGATTGAAAGCAAGATGATGAGTGTGTTGTTTTTTAAAAATTTGGTTTAACTCTTTGTGGTACAGCAATTCAACACTATGGGTCTAAATTCAGTATGTTGCCATACGTGATTTTAAATGACTGTTATAACGAAAAATATTCTTCACAAGCCACATAGACCTAACTGTGAGAGGTACATGTAGGCTCTGCTTGCTGAATCACAATGCCATTTTTCATTCCCATCTGCTAATTATGTGAAGGATTTTTTTGAAATCCAAAAAATATCTACCTTTCCTGATAACAATCACTTATTCTTTCATGCTAGTTAGAAAGTACTGTCTGTCTTTAACTAGAGGTCTCATTTCCTCCAGTCCAGTACTTCCTAGTTCGAGTCCTCAAACTTGAGTGGAGGCCCATGTGACTGCCTCCAAGACCATGTTTAAAGAAAAGGAAGTAGTTTTGCTATTGAGGCTGTAAATCTGTGTGTTTGCACACACATGCGTATCGAGGTTTGTTAAAAGCATGTAAGGGAAAATTGACATTTATCGATAGACCTGTGCCTCAACAAAAATAAAACCTTACCTGAAACTCTCAGGTGAGCTTTTCCAATTTAATAATATTTGGAGATATGTTAGGTAAGAGGGAAAGAGGGAAGGTGGGTGGGAGAGAGAGAGATGGGAAGAGAGAGACAGCTTTTATGCTACAGCAGACGGAATATTTACACATTAAAATGTTAGAAGGTTCGAGTACAGAAGCAGTAAAGATAGAGGCCATATCTTTCTCCTTCCTAAGTACTCCATTTAGAATCTGATCTTTGTATGGTTTCCAAACCCAGCAGTTGAAACCAACCATGATGAATGGACCGTAATAATTGTGTGATACGCTTCATATGGTACCTCTCAGAATCACATACTATCTGGAGCATCGTTTATGAAAGGAAAGGAATGTGCTACAACCAAGCTCTGCTCAGTCCTGGCTTATAAGTTGGCTTCATAATAAAAAAGAATCATGATATCAAATCTAACAGCAGTCTAATCAAAAAAAGAGCCGCCATAGAGGCTTCTTACTTTCTATGGCCGAGTCCATTTTTTTCATTAACACTTGATTTTACAGGTAACTTAATGGATTGCACCTGGTGTCTTTTGTGATTTTACAGTTGGAAAAAGTAAAGTGGACATTCTCAGATCATAGTGTGAACATAATTCTAGCAATTTCTGCATTTCCCTTAGAGAATCAATCTTATTTATTGAAAAGTGAAAGGTTAACTTTAATAAATGAAAAAGTCAAAGGAATAAGACTTAAGGACTGAGATCTGTGTTGAATTGGACTATGTTGTCTCAACAATATATAAATGCAAAAGTGTCTGCTTGGCAGGAAACAAAGGAGACTATGAGTAAAGCTTTTATTTTAGAGCCAGGAGGAAGCTTATTGAGTAGGACAGATAAGGAAACAGGTGCAGCTCATTTCAGTTATTTCACCTAATTGTACAGCTGGTTAGCGGCAAGGTAGGTGCTCCAATGTGGATTTTCGTATTCTGAGATCAAAATTCTTTCCATGAGCTTGACTGCTTTCCCCTCACACGGAGCATGGTTGCAAAAGGGGCAGTGGGCTCGGTTTAAAGGGATACAACACTACTTGTGTATGGGCCCAGCAGCCCTGTAAAGCCTGCTGACAAGTCCTACTAGGAGCAATGGCAGTGACCTTGCAATCTACAGAGACTCCTAATTGCCACAGGAGCTCTGATAACTGGGCCAAGTGGTAGCTGTTACCATCCAGTGCTCAGTTAAATTAAACTGTGCCTTAAGGAAATATCGCTAACTTTTTCTTGTGGTATTTTAAGTTTTGCAGTGTTCCAAACTTCCAGTCTCTACAACTCAGTGATTCTCAATCCAAGTCCCCACATTAGAGTCATCTGAGGAACTCTTAACAATATGGGAGCTTGGGGCCCCACCTCAGGATAAGGAAATAAGAATTGCTAGGAGGCAGCCCAGAGTGAGTTTTTGTTGAGGTGGTTCTTTTTGGTTTGGAGGCTTTTGTTTGTTTGGTTTTGTTTTTGGTGGTGGTAAAACCACCTTGGAATGGTGTTTTCTTTTTAAATACCTCCAAGTGGTTCTAATGTGCAGCCAGGGGTGAGAATCACCTGCACCTCTCTCCTGCCCTACTATTACATTTTTTTTTTCTAATTTTTTTCCCCCAAAGCCCCAGAGCATGGTTGTATATCCTAGTTGTAAGTGCTTCCAGTTCTTATCTGTGAGCCACCAGCACAGCATGACAAGAGACAGAGGGGTGGTGTGGTTCCACACCCGGGGAACTGAACCAGGGCCACAGAAGCAGTGAGTGCGGAACTCTAACCACTAGGCCATCAGGGCTGGCCCCCTACAATGACTTTTAATTGTCCTTCTGAAGGACTCTACAGGGAGTGACAAACCAGAGTCACAGCTAAAATCTCAGGTCGATGTCCTTTCTACCCTTTTTGTTCCTTTCTTTGAGAACACTGTCCTAGAGCAATTTTTCTAAACTTCCCTCTTCATCAGAATCTCCAGGAGGGCTTGCTAAAACAGATTTCTGAGCCCCACGCCCAGGGTTTCTGAGTCAGTAGGTCTGTGGTGAGACCAGAAAATATGCAATTCTGTCAAGATCTCAGGTCGTGTTGCTGCGGGCCCACAGATCACTCTTTGAGAACCACTTCTCTGGAGTTGATAAAAGCCCACCAGGTTCCCTCTTCCATAATGATCGTCCCCCGCGGAAGTCAAGATTCTTTGACAGCTGTCTCCCGAGTCCCCCACTGCTTCCCTTCTGATCAGGGCCTAACCTCTAGCAAACATTTTTGCCTCTCAGTGGCGTTAGTAAGCTTCTAGCAGATTTTACCATTTGCTTTTAGTTCTTAAAGAACAGCCCTCTTTTCCTCAAAACATTTCAAATACATTTGAACGGAATAATTTTCTAAAGAAATGATAGCTTCTCATAAATGCAGCACACCTGTGGTTACACTGCAGTGTCTCTTGTCCATGCCGTGTAGACATGAGAGGGCACAAGTGTGTTACATTTTTCTTCTTCACACAGCTCGAATAAACCGGTAATAACGCCCCTGATTTTCCGCCTTGTGAACGTGTTAATTCAAGGAAGCTGCTGCCCAAAGTCTGGAGAACACCAGGATAAACTTAAATCAGGACAACTGAGGATCATGTAACATGTAACATAAAAAGGGAAGGAACATTTACCGAATGCCTACTCTGGGCCAGAGCGTTACATATTGTTAATTCGCAAGACAGGAATCAGTGTTTTAGCAAGCCCTCCAGCGGATTCATAGGCAGCCTAACATTTGAGAACCATTGGTCTAAGAAAATAAATATTTGGTGGCATTTTGGAAGGAAAAAACACTTTGGGTTTTCTCAGGTCTAGTGGGTTCTCCCCTGAAAGAGAAACACCTAATGAGGGGCACAAAGCAGCTGAGAACTTGGGAAGAATGACCCTGGGGGTGGGGCAAGGCACGGAGAAGAAAGGGAGCTGGCATCTGCTTCAAGCAGGCTGCATGTGTGCCCTCGCCCTCACGCGGGTGCTCGGGCAGAATATGCTAGAAGACCCCTTCTGCTTAGGTGGGAGAGGGAGGTTTTAGACAGTCTGAGTTGGTGGCTCTCAGGATTTCTTCGCATCCCAGGGATTACACCCTTCTGAACACTCACAAAACTGCCTCACAAAAATATAGTTTATAGATGGAGTTAGAAAAGACATCAGGTTTGTGGGAAGGGGTGAGGAGGAAAAAGCTGGGGATGGAGGGAGAGTGCTGCCTGAGTCAGCCAGATTCAGACTTCATTCTGATAGTCACTTCCTAGCTGGTGATCTCAGGCAAATTACTTAGTCTAACTCAGGTTTTGTCCTTATCTATAAAAGGGGATAATCATACCTACCTCAGAGAATTGCTGTGAGGATTATAAGAGATAATGACATGCTTGGCACCCAGTAGGAACTCAATTGTCCAAAGGCAGCTGGCAGACCCAGCTCTCCCTCCGGCATAATGGAAGTAGTCCTACCTTTTTTCTTAAGTAGAAGCTTTTCTCGATGGGTTTTTGCTTTTCATTATCTGCTTTGTCTTGTGTGAATAGAAATGACTGGAGAGAAAGAGCAGAGTGTTGTCCTCCCCTGAGAGGAGGTGGGAACTGGTTTCAGACCAGCTTGTTCTCTCATCCTGCTTCCCAGTCTTTTCCCTCCAGCTCTTGTGGGGGTGGGGCGGGGGTGGGGGCTGCCCCACAGGCTTGTTTATGTACTCCTCCAACACTCAGCCAGCTCTGCTTGAGAATCAGCCTTAATTAGTCATTTACCTGACCATAACTCAGCAAATCTGTGTTTTAAGTAGAGCTATCCTATATAGAAGTTAATTTCTCTAGTTCCCATTTCGCCTCAAAAAGGTAAAATGGACTATGGAGGATGGAGATGGCTTAGGTCTCCTTTTTCCTTCAATCTGCCACTTTTAGATTTGTGAATTTTAACAGTAAATACTTGTGACGCATAGATGAATTCTGCATTCCAGCTACCTGTCAAGTGTAGCGAGTGCTCAGCCAGCTACTGCATTACGTTTTGGTTTAAAGCCACTCTGAATGATTTATTGTTTTTAAATTATTTACGTGGTATTATTCCTTTCTTGTAAAATGCAAACGTGCTGTCAGGAACAGCATAGGAGCAAGGTTATGAATGGTACTACAAGTAAATCAAGGTAATTAGAGGCTTCAACTTGCAAATACTGACAAGTTCTCCACCAGCCACCGCTTCACTGATGATAATAAAATTTGCATGATTTCCTGACATTATACTCACCACATATTTTCATTGCACACTCACTGTAATTACTTAGAGCATGATCTCATGCTCAGGGCAAGCGGAACTCTCTCTGAACCCAGCACGACTCTTGCAAATGCTTAGAAGTGAAGCGGATGGAATTAAGGGAAGAGTTCCCCACATAGCTTTAGGGATCTGTGATATATCAACTGAATTTTGACAGCTAAGAAGAAGGGAAATATTCTCAAGTAGTCCTAAGCTATAATCAGGTCAAATTATAATGAGACTAAGGTATCTCAAAGGCAGGATTTGGGTCCTGGGTTTTGTGACAATTGATTCCTACAGCTTATTTTCTGGTTCTTTGATTAAAAGAAAAAATCAAAGATGATTTTAATCCTTGATATGAAAGCACATCTAGATATAACTAGGTGTAACTATGGAAAGAAAAATTCTGTGTTGTTCGTCAAAGATCAGAATGGACAAGTAAAAAGGATTCAATATGCTAAAGGATCAGTGGGCACCTCTAGATGTATCTGGTGACTAAAGCAGGTCAAACTCAATATCTGTAATCCATATCCAACCTCTCATTTTGTCAAGTGATTCCTCAGTGCCCGGTGTATCTCTCATATATACCAGCACACAAATTCATACACTCTCCATGTGTAGGTTCAGCAAGTGAAATTTACATCTGACCATTTTCTCTTCTTTTCTAAACCCTAGAGCACCCCCATAGCTGTCTCAATAGAGAAGGAACAGTTTTGGTTTTGAACTATGTAATATATAACAGAGTTTCAAGCATGAACATACTGTATAAATTCAAATTTGGAAGACAAGTAAACAAAACCAAACCCGATTTGATTCTCAGCTTTGCCTGATGATCTTGGGAGATTTATATAATCCGGCAGCCTCAGTTTCATCAACCTGAAAAAGGGGACAACGCTCATTCACTTGCAGTGGTTGGTGAGGGCTAAAGAGATAAGGTAGAAGCACTGGGCACAGCACCTGGTCTATAAAAAGTAATAGTCTAGTATGAGTGAAAAGATAGAACTAATTGCCCAGAAATGTCCTATCCTATTTCATAGGTCTTTTAGTAAGTTCACATAGACTGGAAAGGCTTACTATGGAAAGTTAGCGTCTGAGTTAAGAGAAAACTAGGAGACATCAAGAGAGGAAGCCTTATTTTCTAGAATTTAATAACACTCTATCAGAACTGAAAAGAAGGAGAATTTTAGGAATGACTCATCTCTCCCTGACCATGGAAAGCAGCTGGTGGCATAGCAATAAAAGCAACCTAATTGGTATAATCAGATCTTAGGCATTGGAAGTTATTGCTCCAAGTCACAGTACTCCTAAACCCAAAGGTATCTACTGACAAATCCTTAAAGTAATGAAATTCATGAAGGATTCGCATATCTTAGCCAGGCTCTGGTCAAAGTTACAACCAGAGTTACTCGCCGTACCTCCTCTAAGACTGTTATAATGCAGATATCTCCTTTCTTTGTATGAAGATGTTAGGGAGGGAGTTGCTTTTGTAATGGTAAGGTATATGAACTTGTAGTAACATATATGCAATCTTTAGAAAAGTAGAATAAAAGTCCATTGTAAATAGTTTGTGTTAATTACCCTAAAAGATTACATCAAACTCTGCGGTAGGTTTACTCATCTTTAATTATATCCATTTTTAGACCAGTAGTAACTTATGAGATTTCTGGAATGTGTTTAGTAATCCACTGAGGAGACTGACTCAGTCATAGAAGAAAGATATTCAGTGTGTCCAATTGCCGTGACTGTTGACTGCTATCCTTTGTTACCCATACTTTAACATGAATAGGGAATGCATCAAAAGTACATAGTTCAATTGGCACAATAGTAAGCATGAAGCTATTATGTAGATGTGACATATTTTATGTTGAATCACATGAGTGGTCGTAACTTCTGCTAAAAATACGTGTCATTTTCCTTCAACTGCCCTTTCCTTTGCCCTCTACTGTATTTTGAAGACAAAACAGACCATCTTTTGTAGAATTCACCAGTCTGCTCATTTCGTTGTCGTGGTTGATAACAATAGTGTTCTCATTTCTCCCACTCAAGCTATGTGGAAAATTAGTCTTATCAGCCCTCTCAGGGACAAGATCACAAGCTTTCTGAATGAGTACCTCACTATTGAATGTGTGGGTTATCACTGAAGTATTGAAGCACGTCTTAAGGTCAGTTCCTATGAGGGCTATTACCATGGTTTTCCACTTTCATGAGATTCTGAACAAATGACTTAAATTCTAATTCATGAGGCAGCTGGTCAGTCAACATGTTTACAACTAGTGAATTTTATATATTTTTTGAAAGCTTGGATTTGGATATCACCTTAGAAGCAACTTAATCCAATTTCCTGTATCTTAGTGTATACATTTATATATTTAGCTTGTTTTTTTGTCATGTTGGTATTTATAACTATTACATTTTTTTCTCTCCTTTTTCTTTTGGAAAGAATTCACTCTAAGAAAGAACAAAAGAATCTAAAGAGAGAAATGAGCTTATATAGCAGTAGATTAATGGGAGCTACGTTAGGAAGTGTTATCTGTTTGGGGAGAGTCAAGCTGAAAACAAGATTTAAATCATGTAGGAGACTATGATGGTATTGGTTACCTCTGAATTGGAATAATCTCATTAACTCCTTCTACTCCAGTGTGAGATAGTGTTAAAAGACCTTTAAGGGTTGGCCTACACCAGCAAAGGAAGTAAAGAAATGTTTGTTAATTTTTTCATTCATTCAAATAACTGTACTGATTAAACTAACCATGTCTTGTTGGCATTCTATCCTCCCCCCTCAGTCATCTGTAACAGTTAAATTGATAATTTCTGAGTGCACCACGTTCAAAAGTTTCAAGGACTATATTTCCTTAGAGACTTTCTCTTATTCTTGTCTATCCACTGGGGCCTTTCTAAAGGGAACTTGCAGAGGTCTCTGGAGTTTTGGTAGAAGAACATAGAGTTCTCCATGACACCATTTACAGTCTGAACAGAGGGTTCAGCCCAAATGCAGCCAATTTGGAAACTGGGCTGGAGGGAAAGCAGCAGAAACCCAGCTGTGATAGTGAATTTTATGTGTTAACTTGACTGGGCTAAGGGATGCCCAAATAGCTGATAAAACGTTACTTCTGGTTGTGTCTGTAAGGATGTTTTCAGAAGAAAGTAGCATTTGAATTGATAGACTGAGTAAAGAAGATTACCCACCCCAGTGTGAGTGGGCATCATACAATCCATTGAGGGCCCAAATAAAACAAAAAGATGGAGGGAGAGCAAATTCACTTTCTCTGTTTGAGCTGGGGCATCCATCTTCCTCTTGCAGACAGCAGATCATAGGACTTCTCAGCCTTCATAATTGCATAAGCCAATTCCTATAATAAATCTCAGATAGATAGATTAGATAGATACATATAAATGTGTATATCTATAGATATAGATATCCTGTTGGTTCTGTTTTTCTGGAGAACCCTGACTAATACAATAGTTCATATTGCTGGAGAATTTTACAAATCATCAAGTTAAGCCCCATTAAGATGTCCAAGCCCTTCCACTTAATTCATGGCAGGGCTAAGGTCAGGACACAGACTCCCATCTGCCAGTCTCAGCTCTTCTTATTACAGAGCAGTTCACCCAGATGGCTCCCAGGTTTGAAGAACTTATATAGTAAAGGAGACAACATACATGAAACAACCAAAGGAAGACTAAATTTTCTTTAGTCATTTTTACACGTCTACACATAGTACGTGTTTGGTAAATATTATCTGATAATGAGATGCATGGCTTCTTAAAACTATAATAATATGGTTGTTTATATATTAATCTACTTTATTTTTATTTGCTTCTGACTCATGTGATTTAAAACTGATATTGTTTAGTAGTGAATATATATTAGACCTAAACAGTGAAATGAGGCATGAACATCAAGCAATTGCCAACTCAATTTGTTGAGCCCAGTAATAAGGATATACCAGTGGAAATTTCAATCTATATTGCATTGTCAATGGTAGACATTAAACCTGAATTATCTAGGCCATATCCTTATGTCTTTTTGCCAAGGCAAATATAACACAAAAAGACAACTTACTTTGAATATGATCAGATTAAAGATGGTTGCTAATGTAAAAAAGTAAGGATTAATATACGAAGATACAGGACAGAAGCATTGTTCCCTTATATATCAACTTGAAACAAATTAGTGTTTTTCAAAACAAGAGTTATAGCAGAACTGACTGTATTCATTCACTCAGTCAATAAATATTGAGTGTCTCCTATGTGCCAGGCACATTGCTTGGCAGCAGAGATACTGCACGAATCTCTACTTGAGCTTCCCTCAAGGTGCTTATGTTCTACAGGGGGGAGACAGATTGCATACGTTCCCCTGGGGAAACCAGTAAACCCAAAAGTATACAAGATATTGAGGAGCGTGAAAATGCTCTAAAGAAAATAAGGAGGGGCCGAGATTCAGTAACTTGGGGAAGAGACTCTAAACAGAATCATCATGGAAGGCATCTCTGAGGAGAGAAACAATGCAGTTGATGAAGAACTGGAGGAAAGGCATTCCAGGCCACTGTGATTAGAGCAGAGTGAGTGTAAGATATGTGAAAGGAGAGTGAACAAGGGACCAGATCCATTCTAGTGGGCTCAGAGGCTACTGAAGGGTTCTGGGCAGGAGAGTGACATGATTTAAGTTTTAAAAATTTCACTCTGACTTTTCTGTAAAATCCACTGCTGTAAGAAGAAGGGACACCAGTTGGGAAGCTATAGAAAAAGATCTAGCTACAGATGGGGGTAGCTTGGACTAAGGTATAGAGTAGAGATAGAGAGAAGCAGTAGGATTCAGAATTTATTTTGAAGGTTTGGGCAAAAGGAGTTCCTGGTAGATTGGATGAGGGTTATAAGGGAAAGAGAAGGCGTAAGAATGATTCCTAGATTTTTGTCTCAAGTCACTGAATAAATAATTATGCTGTTTATTAAACTGTGGAAGTCCGGAAGTTTAACCGGTTTGGCAACAACAGTTGAGTTTTGGACGTGCTGAGGTTGAGATTCCTGTTAGACATCCAAGACGCAGTGTTGAGTAGGCAGCTGATTATGTGACCCTGGGGCTCTGGGCGAGGTTGAGGCTGGAGATTTAAGTTTGGGAGTCATCAGCATACAGATGATATTTAAAGCAGGGGTGAGATCACATAGAGTGTGAGAGAAAGAAAGGAGCCAAAAACTGAGCCCTGGGGTCCTGCAAGGTTTAGAGTTCAGCAAGAAGAAAAGCAGCCAGACTAGGAAGGAGCAGCCACTGAGCTAGCAGAAAGATGAGGAGCATGTGGCACTTGGAAAATAAGTAAAAAATGTGTTTCATGAAGGAGGGAGTGATCAACTTCTTAAGAGACTTTCACAAATGTTGGTGATAAGCCACAGATTGGTTACATTCCTTGTATAATTTTAGGAAAATACAGTCCGTGTGCTTTGGTGTAACACACGCAAACGTGTAGACTGACAGCTAATATCTTGGTAGAGTAAAGAGTTAATGCCTCAAGATCACACTTTGGACATAATATATTAGAATTTGTATAGCCACTGAAACTTCGGAATTTGGCATTGCTTATGGGTATAAAGGTCTTTATGCCCATAAGAATGTTGAAATATGTCCCCCTAAATGTGAAAAGGTGTCCTTCTAAATCCTCTTCTTGTCCCCCTCTGAGTTTTCCTTTGCAGTCCAGGATACTCCTTGGTGTTTACTGACCATAATACCTTTTCCTAGAGAATGGATTTCCCAGAAACAATGTATGGCTGTGAGTAGCACACAAAAGGTTTGTTGGGAGTGCTCTTGAGAGTTAAACCTGTAAGTAGGGTTGCTAAATTTAGAAAATAAAAATACAGGATGCCCATGTAATATTTGATTATAGTAATACTAAAACATTCTTCTTTTTTCACCTGTAATTCAAATGTAACAGAGAGTGTTGTATCTTATCTACATCATTACCTGAAAGGAAGTAAGAAGCCAGGCTAGAGGGAGAAGGTGACCCCTCTATATGCTTACAAGAAGGGCCTCAGCTGATCCTAGAGTTACTTTGAAGCTAGTATGACCCTCCATATTTACTGCAAATTGTGGCAAGTGGGCCCAACCTTTGTATATCTGAACCAGCCAGTCATTGGCCTCACGGTGCCCCCGGGAGTGGGTATAACCTTAGACAGAGCAGGTCCCTAAGGCCAATGAGCACAGCTTTGAGAAGATGCATCTCCAGTAACTGGAGAAGGAGTGTCTCAGGATTGAAGAGGGAATCTGCACCAAGCACCACAATATTCAAGGTGTAAATGCCGACACTTTAGAAGCTATTCATTTCCTTTTAGGTGATTTACCTCTATATCTAATTAGATAAGGTAGTTAAATATATTCTAAAAATGAAAAGTGCTGAACTAAAACTAAAAAGTGCTGTTCAGATGTAAGGTGGTAGTGAGAATTATAGTAGTCAAGTTACTAATACTAATATTATTGCCCACTGAGCCCAGCCCCTCCGCCATAGCATATGTGGGGCTTATTTGTTTAATTGTCCATCTTCCCATCTAGACAGCAAGCTTCTTGAAGGAAGAAACCATGTCTTGTTTATCTCTGCGTATCCAATACTTAGTACTGTATTAGGCCTGCAGTAGGCACTCAACGAATACCTGTGGAAAACAAACAGGCAGGAAATAAGTAAGCCATCCAAATTATAATTTATAACAACTAGACCCACCATCCATTAGAGTGGAGGGAAGCTGATATGAGATCCGAAAATCAATGTGAGATATCATTTTCATTTTTCCTCTTATTTTCTTCGGCAACACAAAACTGACACTGCCCTCCCTGGCCTTTGAGTCTCATTATTAAGCAATTAGACCCTTGACCAAACCCTGAACCATTTCAGTTCATTAGATACTCAGTTAGTCCTCTACTGTTTTGATGCATGACTCATGCATGTCTTAAAGAGCTAAGGAGACATGGGCTCTTTCCCACTTGGGTCCCTGCCTTTTGGAAATTTTGAGAGTTTCCTTCCTAAACAGAAGACATTCTACGTTGCCTCAACCATGAAAGCCTGCTGAGAAGTACAAGAAGCCTCTATTTCTCTGTTAACCTGCAACCTCATCTCTTATGAATGCTTCCTTCCATTAACCCTTGAGTGAGTCACGCTGATGCTTGATGATAATCCTCTGGTGGATATGCTTTTCCTCCCAGAATGAGTGTTGACATGAAGAAGTCTCCAGATCCCCTACAGCCAGACCAGTGATCCCAAATTTCAACCACATTGGATCCTGCCTGCACATCCTGCCTCTGGCTCCACATCCACCTTTACGCCCACAGCTAGAAGCTGTGACCACAGAGGCAGACACTTGCAGGGTGGTCCTCTGAGCACACCCTCAGGGCAAGAGACATGAAATATTTATTGACTGCAGGCCAATGTTACAGGAACGCTGGCTGAAACCACTGCAAGGGTACCTCTGTAACTCCCGAGGTAGACACAGCAACATTTGCCAACCCCCTCAAATGTCCTGGGGGAGGTTTGTTTGCGCTAATCCTAGCAGCCCAAAATGCAGCAGCTGTTCTCAAAGGGAGTCTGATATAATCCTTTATTTTAGACCGACAGTGGGAGGTAGCATTTTATTAAAGAAAAAAATTTGCTAAATTGTTAACAATTTTCTAGCTTCCTGCAAGCAGGTAGAAAAATTGCTGAAAAATTAGGCAAGACTCAGGACCACATTCACTTCCTGACTTTTTGAAACTTGTTTCTAACCTGTGGACATCTTTTTCTTGGGAAGTAAATCAGACTCTGGAAAGCATAAGTCATTTTATTCCCATTTCTGAACAGTCCCAAAATTAGATGGCCATTGATCTTCCAATCCCAGCTATCAGGTCAGTGTTGGTTATAACAGAATTTGAGGTCTCCCTAGAAAAGCCTCCATCCTATTTTCCTACTCATTATTGGGCCCCTAATTATCTTTTAATGAATGTGGAATAATCTTGCCTGTTTGTCAATAACCAATGGAAAACATATTATAAATTCCCAAAGGGAATGCCAAGAGAATTTGTGAAGTACTTCCAAAGTATGTAATGTAACCTATAGCTTAAGCTTTTGGGTCTATTGTGATAAATAGTATTCTAATATATTAAATTCCTTTGCAAGAATAAGTGTCACTTTTAACTATCTGAGAACTGGATATAACACAAAAGATATGATCCACTGCCCTAATAATATAAGCAAGAATGTAAGATTTCCCCCAAACAGGTGCTGTGTTAAGTTCTATCCTAGAACTCTAGCACAATGCCAGTATATTGTCAAGGGTTAAATGAACATTGAATCTTTTTATTGGAAATTTTTTAGAGATTTCTGCCATAAATTATTAGCAACCAAGAAATCATAATTCTTTGACTTTGAGTTGGCTCCTTTGGACCTTAGAGTTTGCCAGACTGAGTAGATTTCTCGTCATTAAACGTTAAACTCCCTGGACTTGTAGAGAGATCTTGTGATCTGAGCTCTGCATCAGCACGCTGAGATGTGTCCTTTTCTCATTTGGTCCTTGTTCTCCAGAAGATAAAGGCTGAGAATCTCAGACAACGTGATTGCTAAGGTGAAAACAAACTCCTTCTGGAGCAGACCCAATTTTATTACCCGGTGATACAACTAATGTGGCAAGAAAAATGGGCATGACTTTCCCTCCCAGTCATAATTTACGGGAACTGCCGGCCTCAGAGGGGATTTATAGTAGTCATTGCGGTAACTGTTATTCTTCCATTACTTAAACAGAAAACATGTTTTCACCCCTTTGTAATGCATCCTTTATGCAAAAAAAAAAAAAAGAATAGGCTGAGAATGTACAACTTTTAGGCTGCTTTTTGTTTCTAAAATTTAAACTCATTCTGTCCCAGGCTCCATTAGAATGGTGATTGTTAGACAGCCCTTTGTATATTCTTCTGGTATATTTACTATTCTAGTATACGGTTACACTTACTCTCAGGGACCCTTTATTGAGGAGAATGTAGGGCAACTAGTGACCTTTAAAAAATATAAATATATAACCTGTGTCACAGTATGGAAACAGGTTACGGAATGCACGCATCCTACAAAGAGAGCCCTATGGTACAGTGCAGGACTGCTGTGGAAGCAGAGCCGCAATTGCACTCTGGAGAGTAAAAGACATTGTGTTGCCCCTTCAGCAGAAATTCACCTCCCTGTACAAAAATCTGATAAATTTCCCAGTTTCCCACAGAGGGAATGACAGAGAATTTAATGAGAAACACATTGGAACCCAACCTGTCCCTGTGTGATTATGCATTCCCTAATCTCTCTGTAGGATACGGAAAAAGTCAGTCCTCTCTGAGAGAGTTTATCTGAGGAAAGGGAAAAAACACACCTAGAAACAAATTACCGAAAGGAAATATATGTCTTCATTCTCCACTGATACCTACTGACGTCCCACTAGACTGCTTGTTTGGCCTACAAATAGCAAAAGCATTGGAATTTGCACAGTAACCTATTTTTATGATTGCCAATGAAATTGAAGTTTCCTACGATGACTAACGTATCGATACTTAATGCAGCTTGCAAACGTCTGATATTTTTAGTCTGGACTCAGGATTTGTGTTTGAGAAGTCCAAGTATAGCGAGAGGGGCAGTGGCTGTTCTTACTCTTGTAGGATCTACTTCATATCTCATGTAACATTCTCTTAACCATCATCATCATCTTTATCAAATCTTCATCAGCACCGATATCCGTCCTATAAGCATTTTTGAGCACCTAACATACGCCAGGGACCTAGAAATATAATTGTATACCAGACTCTGTGAGTAAGTAGATTATCCAATAGTCTCACAAGGTGTTTAAGTCAGAAGGACACATCATTCAAAATGGCTGTCAGCTAAGAGCATTTCTTAAGTTCTTTTTATTACCCTGAACTTGGGTTGGACAATGTGCAATGAGAGCAGATCTGTTTCCTCCAGAAGTTCGAAGTCTGAGGATACATTGATGTTAACATGCACAAGGAACACAGTAAACAAGTGTTGAGCAAATAAAGGAAGGTTTCACTAGCTGAGTGACTTGTACAAAGCAGGATCTCAGAAAATACTTAGAGAACTATTGGGACAGTGAGGGAATGGTGATGGAAAGTTGTGTCGTGAGCTATGCTTGTTTGGAGGAACAGTGTCCAGATGAGATTACTCATGTTTCTTCATGAATTTCTAGAAGGCTTCATGGAGAAAGTGGGATTTCAGTCAAAACAGAAGTATTCAAAAATCACAATTAAGGTCCTGGAACTATTTGTTATCAACAATGAGTACTCTGGCCATTCCTCTCCCTCTGGATTAATTCAGATTTGCAAAGTCCCTCATAAAATGCTAAACCCAGAATTAATCCCCATTTTGGAAACCTCTTGATTCAATCTCACAGTTCATTTTTTTTTTTTGGCTAAGACATAGCCTTTAAAAATATCTATGTTTATTACTTCATTGACAATTTTTTTCATGTGATTGTGCAGTTTTATCTAGACATAGATTTTTAGTTTTATCTGAGGAGAAACCATGTCCTTTTTTTGGTGCCTCAACATTTTAAGACTCATACGATCGTTGATGAAAAAGCTAGAAATGACATTTCAGATCATATGGTGGAGGACAAAACAAGCCCTAGAGAGTGACTTGTGATAAATATACAGCAGAGTCAGGACAAAAGACGATTTAATAAAATAAAAAGTATGTAAGAGTTCTTGATTTCTAATCTAGTATTTTTATTACATAAAATTACTTAATTGCTGATGGATGATTTGTAGCTCAGTTATCTGATGGTATGTCTGAATGTTGTATGTGATTCTTAGATGTAAAAATGCTTCCACTGACTCAGCTTAGCTTGGGGTGCTCCTCCCTGCTCTCCCTCTCCCCTGGGACTTTTAAATAGGGCAGAGCAGAAGATGGAGGAGGTAATTCTTTTCTTCAACTAATACCTAATCACATGATACTCTTATTTCAAAAATAGGCTAGTACAATTAGACTGACTACTAAAAGAAAAGTAAATGAGTAATGTTCATTTATCTAAAAGGTTTGTTTCAAAAATTTTTTTAAAAGATCACTGGCTTAAAAATAGATTTTCCATGATCAAAATTGAGATATAGCAATGAAGTAAATCTTAAAGGAAGTGGAGAATTCCTTTGACAAGTTATTTTTCTTTGCTTCCCATTGCAGCAATGTCCACAATACTGTGTTTATTTTTAAAATTAAATGTACAAGCAATGTTCTGCAACTGTAAAAATGGTGACAGAATTCAAGTTTTTGGTTATTGCAATATTTTCTTTTCATTATTGAAAATGTGGGAAGTGATGGCTTAGTTCCTCTCTCCTTTAGAAGGGTAAAAAATGTTAATGTGAGAAAATTATTCAGTGTTCTATTTTAAGATCAGTTTTATAGAAAATTTACCTACCAGATTTATGGTGTTTCATTTTCAGTTACAAGAAATAAAACCATCTAAAGCAATATGATTATCAAATTTGGAAATACCTTTTGTCAGTATTCTTTATTATTGTCACATTATTTAACGGAACTTCTGGACCATTATAACTCAGCTAAAAAAACTAAGATAATTTATGTGCACCCACACTCACAAATTAGTCTTTTTAGAAGGACGTGATGGTGTCTTTTGTGAAATGAAAACCATGGTGTTATTACATCTTACCGGAAACCTCCATTTACCTCTACAGATGTTCCAAATAAAGAATATCTTAAATTAAATTAAACAAAGTATAATTTAAAAAACTAAAATGTCAGTCTGAAGGTGTTTGTCACCTATCTTCTAGGCAAATTAGTTTCCTAAGTTTAAATATAAAATTCACTGACATTTTTAGATAAACATAATCACAATTAAACAACTTTACTTGATGATAGATGGGTCAAGTTACTGAAAAATCATCAACAACTATATAAGCAAGGACTCCCTTAGAAAGTTGTAGGTATTAGTAAGGATTTATATTTATACATGTTTTCTGTACATGAGTTAATTCAATTAATTTAGGTAACTTAATGCTTCAGTAGGCCTTAATTAACTGTAATTGTGTAGGGCCAGTAAACTAAAGATAAGTGTAATGCAAATTTGTTTTTTTAAATTTTAACTTAGCTTTAAATTTTGAAGTTAATGAGTCCTGACTTGCATAATATATATTTAGTGCTATCCTATTTTAACTTTCATATACTAATCAAATCAAACTGGGAGTACAAAATAAGCTCTTATTATTTAGTTTAACATAAACTACAAGCAGCATTAACCTAATACAGTATATGCATTAATTTAGTTTGTTATTAATCATCATTAGTATCATCTTTTCCTTGCCCATTTAGGAACATATCTCTACTGTTCTCTTTTTTAGAACTTTAATTTTTCATATGTCCTGAGAACTTGATAGTGCACAATACATTAGAATAAACTAGAGGATTATTTTTAGCTTTATACTGTGTATATAAGGCGATATGCCATTGAATAAGGGTTGGACATATCTTTGTTTGCAAAATCCCCTTCTTTCATTTAACCCAGGAGGATTTTAATGTATAAATTAAATACAACTTTTGTACTATTTCATTTTATATTTTTTAAAAATCATGCATTAAATGCAAACAACATTTAATCAGATTATTCGCTTTATAATAAAACACTATGTTAGAGTATATGCATGATGTTTTAATTGATGGATGGATTTCATATATGTTATATATAATATATATGTGCATATTTTGTTTCTATTAAAACAAAGCAATCTGCTTAAGTGGTAGTGAAGTTCAGTTTTGCTAAGTGCCTACTTCGCATTTCTGCACCAAATTAAACAGTACTTTGTTGTAAGAAAAGAAGTTTATCACTATTTAAAAGAAAAGAAGCATGCTTAAATAAAAACCACCAGCTGTCTGTGAGCTCCTCTGTTCTTTCTATGAAAAACGTACTTCTAAACGTTAGCTAAACCTTTTTATTGCCAAACTTCTGAATATAAACGTTTGTATTTCATAGAATTCCATAGAAATGATTACCCAAGAAAATGAATAAATCACTCAAATTCTCTTAAGTTAAATTTTCTGTGATTTATGCCCAACATTCAGTATTTGGGTTGAGAATTAAGTGCCATTTTTGATCATCAAATTCCCAAACTAAATTTCTCATATCACATGGCCAGCTTTTTAAAAATATACATCAGAAAGTTTCCTTATTAAAGGGCAGATCTATTCACTGGAATAGTTACCTTCAGGATAGGAGACTCAAAGGGTGTTTGACTGAGTCATGAGAATATTTTTGACAATGGGACTTGACATGGATAGCTGTTACACGATTCATCTCCTTTGGTTCTCCATGTTTTTCCGTTAAGTGGGTTGCTCCCTGTGGATCTATACAGTGGGGATAGCAGAGGGTCATAGAAGAGGTATTTTTAATCACTCCGGTTTCATAGCGTATGCTTGATGGACAGAATAAAATGTATTCCTCCAGCTGTTCAAGAATGAGGGCAGGGGGTAGATAAAAGGAGAAGCGCAGGAAGGGAGAATTAGATCTCAATAAATGGCTGCAAACGTAGTGTACTTGTGCCTCTAATCCTTTTCCTTATTTCCAACTTTTAATTTCATCAAAAAAAGTCATTAGAGTTTCTCCTTACTTCTAACCCATTATAGTCCAGCCACCAAAGGGGTAGGATTCCACATAATGTCATGAATTTACACACACACACACACACACACAAATCCAAGTCGAGCCTTTGGTGCTGTGGATGAGAATTTAAACATTTTATGATGTAGAACTAAACGTACATTATCTGAGGTATGGTAAAAAATAATAATAAAAAGTGCCATGAATAAGAAAAACGAAAAAGAAATCCACATGTTACAAATGGGCTATAAACACATTTATAATTCATAAACTGCATTAAAATGGTTGTTTATGTCATATTAAAATAATAAAAGTAAGAAAATATGCTCAATGCAGAGGTACTTTTTTAAAAAAAAACAAAAAAAGCAGAAAAACAAAAGTTAATAAAATATTTCATCTGCATCAAAATATTCTTTGGAAACCAAAAATAAAAATGTATCATGTATGTTCTTTCGGGTTGATCTGTAAAAATCAGAAAAATACGTAGTACATGCTGTTTAACTTTCTGAAAATACAGAGTCCTAGTATGCACTCAGCATAAAGCAAAAGGCTTTATGTTTTGAACTGAAGCAGTGTGCTCCGTATATTCGTAGAAAGAATTCCAGTTCAGTTCCTATCAGAAAACGTTTTTGTTTCAGTCAAACTGAAACAAATGACCTGACTTCAATACAGTGTAGCATAGCTGAAGCTGTGTCCAAAAGTGTTTCTTCAGAGCTCTAAAGACACCTATAGAAACTCCTGAGGGGAAGGCATGATTTCTCACAAGGCCAGGATGAATATTATCCAAAGCGAAACTTGAGTCTGTATTTCACTGTGTTGGGACTCCTCCGAGGTGCGGAAAGGGGAACCTTTGGCTTGGCAGGATTAGGTGCCTTTTTCTTTTCAGGAACAGTTACTGTGAAAGAAAGTTCTGGCTGCTCCAACTGCTTGAATCTTGGCAGGAAGTGGGTAGAGATGTGCTGGGGCTTAACCCGGGGGCTGCAGCCTCGCTTAGCTTTCCCTCTTTTGTTCAGGGCCACATACCACTCCCGTCCCGTTTTCTCGGTTCTGTGTATTGCTGAGGCATAGGTGTTATAGCTGTTTTCTTGAAATCGCTCCCTGAACTTGCAGTCATCTGTAAATTTGGCCTACGGAAAAAAAAAAAAAAAAAGGAGAGATTTAAGTAGTCATAATGTTTCAGCATGTAATAAAAGGAGGTCTTGTACTGTAAAGAAGAACCAAGAATTCCATGGGCCCCTGCCCTGCTTCTCCATTCTCTTTTATAAAGATATATTTGCTTCTCTTAAAGTTGCTTTAAAATTACAATTTTCATTTCTATATTCCTACTCATCTTTGTAACTCTAATATCTGTTTGCTATGTACTTAGTGAAATAATATCAATGTATATAAAAATGATAACAGGAACTCCCAATGTATTTAAATTCTGTTATTGTTTTTAAATTACTTTGAAATTTGTAGCTAAAAAATTAAGTTTGAACATAAGATTTTTTCCCCCTCTTAAGCTGTGAAGAAAATAAATAGAACTATATTACTGAGGAACAATTAACAGTACAACATGAATTCATGTTCAGAGAAATGGGGTTATATTATTCCCTTGAAACAAGAATACATTTTTCAACATTATCAGTGTGATCCACAGTGCTGAGAGAGGAGTAGCATATGGTCCTATTAATATTGCATGTGTTAGAGTTCTTTAGGAAAAAAATATATCTTCACACAGCAATACAGGAGAGGGTATTTGAGGCCAAGAAGTAAAAATTACTTTTTGGAGTCACTAGCAACACTTCAGCCAGATCCCTCTCTCTCTCTGTCTGTCTGTCTCTCTCTCTCTCTCTCACACACACACACATATACATACATACACACACACACACAGTATCTGCCCTTGAAATGCTCATGGAATAGTGGAAAAAGCAGACAAATAGACATCCATCACAGTGCAGCTCGATAAATGGAATAATGACAGTGGTATGCCGAGGGTACATGATAGCGTAGAGGAAGAGCATCTAAGGGGATGGAGGTGACAGGGAAGAGGGCAGGAAAGTCTTCCTAGGAAAGGTGACATTAGAGCTGAGACTTCAAGTACAATGAGATATTGGCAAGGCAGGTGATGTGAGAAAGGATTTTCAGGGAGCGGGAACAGTGTGTTCACAGGTCAGCACAACAGTACTATGAGTAGTTCAGTGTGACTTCCACTTAAGATGCATGGGAAAAGGAACAAGAGATGAGGCTGACAACGTAGCCAGTATGAGCTCAAAAAAGGCTCAGTTTGCCATGTTGAGGAAATTGAAGGAATATGGTATGGAGGAGGAGTGTGATCATGGAGTCAGTCATGCCATCAAATAAGAATTCTGCCAATTGAGGTCTTAGCTTTAGGCTCCTTATTCACAATCCTTACTCCATTGGGCTATTGTGAGAATCTAAATATTTTTCTTGGGAAATGATCTGTAGCTTCCATCAAACACAAAAGAGTCCATAACCCCCAAAGAATTAAAATTCCTATCTTAAACCAGATGACCGGGTTTCACAATTTCAGGAAGCACCATTTGTATAGAATTCCTGAGTTTGGGAATACCAAATATTTTGATGTCTATATATAAAAACACTAAATATATATATGATATACTTTCTATATCAGACCAGGAGATACTATACTAGAATTTAAAGTCCTTTTTTTCTTTCACTTTTTCTAGTACTGCCAAACTTCTCTCTGCACTACAGATCACAACACCGTAATCTGAAAGTCTGAACACTGCAAGGCAGTCTACATAGATACACTGTTGATGGCCATGTGAAATTTTGACAATATCAGAAGACAACCAATTTCAGAGTATTTCCAACAGCACATTTACCTTACGTACGACAGTTTACCCAAGTTATTTACATTCAAGTATAGCTCAATCAATAAAGCTCTTTATTGGGGCACTATGAAACTGTATATTTAGAACTTCCACAAGTCTGCTGGTGATTCCCTGGAGTTGATCTCTAACAGGCTGGAAGTAGGTGTTTGAAAGAACTACCACCTATGGATTCCTCTCATCCCATCATAACCTGCCGACCCATGTCCAGGCGAAGGGTGCTACGCTGATATCACTTTAGAAGAGCACACATTTATTGTTCCTGTTTTTTACTGAAAAGACTTTTTTACAAGTCAAACATATAGATTTGCCTGCAGATGCTTAGCTCTTAAAAGGACTTAAATGCTCTCCCATTTAATTAGATAGTCCCAAAGTTTTATTTTAAAATAAGAGCTATAGCCATCTAGAATGTTTTGTGCTACATAAAAGGATAAACATTTTAGAAAAGTGTGAGGAATTTCATTAAAAAGAGTAGAAGGTGGGGCCAGACCAGTAGCATAGTCATTAAGTTTGTGAGCTCTGCTTCAGCAGCCTGGGGTTGACAGGTTCGGAACCCCAGGCGCGGACCTAGCACCACTCGTCAAGTCACGCCGTGGTGGCATCCCACATAAAATAGAGGAAGATGGGCACAGATGTTAGCTCAATGACAATCTTCCTCAAGCAAAAAGAGGAAGACTGGCAACAGGTGTTAGCTCACAGCCAATCTTCCTCACAAAATAAATACAATTTAAAAAAATAAAAATAAATAAAGAGGAAGATTGGCAACAGGTGTTGGCTCAGGACTAATCTTCCTCGCCAAAAAAAAAAAAAAAAAACCCACAAGAGTAGAAGGGATATTTACCTTGCCTCAGATTTTCTTCTTAAAATGTATTTGAAAAACATTCTTTAGAATATATAATACATTATACTTTGACCTGACTTCTGCCCGTTTCACAAAATATCCAATTTCCTGAAATAGAGATAGCACCAGTTGCTTTATTCAATTTTGACAGGTTTGTTGAGTGTACTGCATTATTTAACCATTTTTTCCCGACAATGTCAAAGAAAAAATATGTCATTTTTTAGTTGAAGTGGCTAACAGACATACATGCATAAACAACGCCTCCCCCCCATACACACGGTGAATTAGACCTATAGCAGTTCCGTCTTAAGGTCTTCATGTGAGTGACACCCCACCAACTCTGACTGCTAAAGTTATTCCATGTAAAAACTTTCTCTTTTTCTCCTCAAAATTTGTGTTCTAAAGTTCTTTCTTAAGATGAAAGATGGCTGTTCAGGCTCTAGATTTTTCAAAGTTCACCTAGCTGTCGCACAGGGTAGAGACGTTCAGAATTCTGAGGACCCACACACTACCTGCAGCCCCTCAGCCATTCCAAATCCCATATTAAAACAGGAGGAAAGGGGGTCAGACTGTTTTGGCTTTCTTAATTGACTTCTAATTTAATGTTTTGTCTGAAAAATTCTTCCAGCTATGATGGAACAGAACCATTTGAAACAAACATTTCAGTGAGTTTTTTCATCAGGAGATCTAGTTTCTTCTTGAGGGGTCAACTGTTCCTGTTGGCATTCCTGGCCTGGTTGACAAAAGGGTGACCCTAAGCAGTGTATCGCTGTCCCTAATGTCACACATGCAGCATCTTTATAGCAGAGTTGCTAAGCAGCATAGGTCTTAGCTATACATTTACCTTTACATTTATTTTGGATAATAGATTTTCTAGGCTACATTTAATTTTTAAAATCTCCTTTGAATCATAAGAAGTCCTTTAGCAAGATATATACTTTTTAAATAATATCACTGTATTATTTCCTTAGAAAAAGTGAAGTTGCCATAAAGACTTTTTCTACAGTTAACGTGTGAAGTGAGAGGTGAATCAAATTGCAAATAAGCTATTGAAATCAGGACCTCCGTCACTTCATGGTCCTACCACCATTGGCCACTACAACAAAACCAATCCTTAAAATGTTTGTAAAGAACCCCTATCTTTGTTTCAAATTCAATTTTTTGTGAGTTTATTCAACAGATGTTTATTGACGATGTATCACATGCCAGAAAAACAAACAAGTGGGTCTTAGAGCAAATTAAGCCTGAACTATCGCGGGAGGCAAAACTGATAAAACTGAGGCTGTCCTACTTTGGGCACATCAGGAGAAGGCAGGATTCTTTGGAAAAGACAATAATGCTGAGAAAAGTAGAAGGCATCAGGGAAAGAGGAAGACCAAATATGAAATAGAGTGACCCCATTAAGGAAGCTATAGTCATGAGTCTACAGGACTGAGGACAGGACACTGTGGACATTCCTCATTCCTAGTGTCGAGAGGTGTCAGAGCTAACTTGACGGCACGTGACAAATCACACGCCACACACTGTGTTAGTTGCCGCTTTTACAATGAAAAACAATAGAGATGTGGTCCCGCCCATGTTCTTTGTTGACTGAAATGATCTAAGTTTTTCTCTTTAATTTTTCCTTGATCTTGCAAGTGTAAAAGCAAACTACATTCAACAAGCCATAATTACAAAATTAAAATGAAATGTTCAAATCAGCTAATTTCTATGTAATTTAATATAGTCCTTATTGACAAAACAAATAAAACTTAAACAAATTAAATTGTTCTTTGCTTGAATATCCAAATTATTCAGAAGAGGGGGAAAGACAGTGCTATTGCGAAAAACAAGAACTTTTGGATTAGAAGGACACTTGGCCCTGATTCTACTCATCTCTTCACACAGTGAGGGCACACAATGGATGTTTAGAAGAAAGGTCAAGTTCAGTTCAAAGAAAATAAAATTTGATTAACTGGGATATTCTACAAAAGATTAATTCTGCTTAATTGAAATCTGAGAGTCAATTAAACCAAACAGAAAATTCTTTCTGAAATGATATGTTTTAAAAAAACTTTCTAAAACCTCTTAACATAGTTTTTTGTTCCTCAGTAAATATCATGTCCTATGATGATTGAGGATCTTGTCGTGAATAAGTCAAGGCAATGCAATCAAGTACCAGAAGTACCAGTTCTCATACTGCGCCACCATGGCAGTAAATATGCAGTCTATGGAAGAGGTGCAGAGAGAAGTGTGAATTTGGACACACACTAGTATAAATCTTGGAGTCTGTGGAGTATTTAATCAATTTTAATACTTTATTTAATACTTTAATACAATATTTAATACTTTATTTCACTTTGTTTTCTTTGATTTGCCTCTCTATTGAAAAATCTTATAAAATTAAGAAATAATTAACCAAATATAAATAATTAAAATGTTGTTGTTGACTGTTATAGCCAGCCCATGTGGTCTAGTGGTTAAGATTTGGCGCTCTCATCACCGTGGCTCAGGTTCATTTCCCAGTCAGGGAACCACACCACCCGTCTGTCGTCTGTTGGTTGTCACGCTGTGGCGGCTGCATGTTGCTGTGATGCTGAGAGATCAGCCACCAGTACTTCAAATACCAGCAGGCTCACCCACAGTGGACAGGTTTCAGTGGAGCTTCCAGACTAAGACAGACTAGAAAGAAGGACCTGGCCACCTACCTCCTAAAAACATTGGACATGAAAACCCTATGGATAGCAGCAGAGCATTGTCTGATATAGTGCCAGAAGGTGAGAGGATGGCACAAAAAGACAGGGCAGGGTTCCACTCTGCTGTCCACAGGGTTGCTAGGAGATGGAATCGACTCAAGGGCTCTAACAACAACAAATAGACTGTAATAAAAACAATTATAGATCAAATTGTGCTCTAAGCAAAGTTTTCTTGCTGAATGCATCCCTCCTTCTTGTTCCCCTACCTCTGTTCAGTGCTTCCTGATTCCCATCCCTAGGCCCAGCAATGGGGCTGCCCAGGCCAGGTGACCTTAGGCTGTTTTGTATGATTGTCCAGGATATTCCCTGCACAAAAGGCACCCAGCCTTCGTGCTAAGTGAAGGTTGAAAGCCAGACCCTGCTCTAATTGCTCCCAAGCAGAGTGCCCCAGTACAGGGCAGCATGCACCCAGAGGGGCTGCCTTTTAGACTTTACTAAATAAGCCTCATATGGGTCAGTTATAGCCATACCATGCCATCGCCAGCATTTGGCCATATTTCCTGCTTGGCACTGAACATCTCTCTTCTTTATACTGAGCAACCAAGGGAATATACAAGTTGGATTTAATAATAAACCAACCTGAGCTAATGTGGTGAAGAATACCAACCACAGGATTTCTCCTCCTCAGAACTTCATGAATTGACTTAAAGTTACACAGGGAGCTGGTTCAAAATGCATATTCCCCAGGCCCTATCTCCAGAGACTGTGTTTTAGTAAGTCTGAGGTGAAATCCTGAAATTGCAGCCTTAACCAGCATCCCATGTGATTTTGATGCAGGTGAAGTGAGGACCACACTTGGACAAACATGATATAAAAATAGCAGTTTTCTTTCTGATGCTCTTAATAAGTCAATAAAGCTGGGCTACTGAGGGCTACTATGTGCCAGGTGTTTAACATATATTATTTCATTCTCACAGTAACTCCGTGACTATTAGCATGCTGTTATCTGATTTTCCAGTCAGAGAAGTAAAGAAAATTATTTGTCTAAAGCTCCACATTTATCAAGTGCCAGGGTAGGCCTGTGACTTAAATCTCAGATCTTCTGATTCCTAGATTCAAGCTCTTTCCATAATACCACACAAACCCAAGACCACCTCCTAGGCTTTTGTGTAGACCCACCTGCCCTGAAGTTGCTCCATGGTAAAATGCTGGTGAAAAACAAGCGCCACTCCCCAAACCATCAGAAAAATGTAACACCGTCTCTGGCTTTAGGCTGAAATGGATTTCTGAAGCTACAAGTCAGTTCATCACACTCAGACTTCCTCAATAAAATAGGCCCCCTAGCCAGATTTACACAGAGAGAAATTAAGGGGAAAACTGGTATTTACTGCAAAAGCAGAGCCCTGCACCCGTTTTTGAGCCTGAGTTACTAGAAATTCGATTTTACTATGTAAATTGAAAGCTCTTGGAGAGCAAGGGGAATTCTATTCAAATGCCTTTATACAGCTCGAGGTCTCGCCTGGAAGAGTGGAGTGCTTAATAATTTATTTTATAATGATGATGATAACTATTGCTCAAGCCTCCATTTCCCCAACGTGCCCAGCTTTAGGGGCTGCCGACTCCTCCTCACTCTGCCCCCAGCGCAGGAAGTCCAGTCCAGACGCTCATCCGAGGCAAGCCAGCTGGCACCCTCTGAAACCAGGAAAGGAGGAGTTTTAGTCCTTGCTTAGGCTGATCAAACACACATTCCATGCCTGTTTCGTAAACTCTGCAATTAGCTTTCCTTCCAAACATGATCCCCCTAAAACCCTGAGAAACAAAAATAATTCTGCCACATGCTTCTCACTGGATCTTTAAATTGAGCTACAATGTTTTTTCCCTAATAGGCAATGAGTTATCATGCATACTTTATGAAGAGACTGAAGAATACATGATAACTACCTTTTCCAGGATTTACACTTTTTTAGGGGAAAAAAGATATACAATAGGGCTCTGAAAGAATTATGAGATTATGACTATAGGAATTCCTTGCCTCTTAAAGAGCTTTAGCCTGGGAATTTTGCTTTCAAATGAGGTTGCTTGGAAAAAAGGAAAACCAGGAGATAAGGGGCTACTATATGCATGAAAAGTTTGGACCTAAGGAAAAAAAGGTCAATGATAAATAGGATTTAGGGCTGATCCAAATATCTGAGGGGTCACAGCTGCTTGACCTCCAAATCAGAGAGTCTTCTAAGAGAGGAGATTGAGGATCATCAGACAGCTGTCTGAGAGCAAATTCTGCAAGATCTTTTTCAACAGTTAAGTACTGACTACTTTCCAGGCACTACTCTAAGTGTCTTGTATGTATTATCTCATTTAAAACACTCAAATATCACAATAGATTGTTACTTTAATTTTCCTCCTTTTACAGCTGATAAAAACCAAGGAATAGAAAGATTAAGTAAAATGGCACACTTGGTAAGTGGTGGAGTGGGAGTCAGGCTTTGGCAATAGAACTGTGCTCTTAACCACCACTCAAGGCCTTTCACTCTTACATCTGGACCCACCTCAGACAAACCCAGAAAGGCTTTTTTTCTTTTCTTGTTTTTTTTTTTTTTTTTGAGGAAGATTCACCCTGAGCTAACACCCATTGCCAATCTTCCTCTTTTTTTTGCTTGAGGAAAATTAGCCTTGAGCTAACATCAGTGCCAATCTTCCTCTATTTTGTATGTGGGATGCCTCCACAGCACTGCTGATGAGTGGAGTTGGACCACACCCAGGATCTGGGCCTGCAAACCTGGGCCACCAAAACAGAGTGCAAGGAACTTAACCACTTGGCCATAAGGCCAGCCCCCATGGAATTTTTGATAAAGACAATAAATCTGAGGAGAGGGCAGGAAGGAAGGAAGGAACAGACAGACCTGAGGCAGAAGCAGGAACAGACAGGCAGAAGAGAGACAGAAAGAGAAGGATGCTCAGTCCCACAAGGTCCTCCTCCTAGGAATGAGTTGAGAAAGAGAATAGAGGTCACAGTGAAGGCTCTGACTAACCCTCATGGCTCTTCGGGAAGCAAATTTCTACTCCTACTCTCCATAGTTCCCAAGGCATTTTGAGAAGGAGAAGACCATACACCTTCATCCTTGTAAAGAATGCTGAAAAGACTTCATGAGAGGAATTTGGCTGCATTGTGTATTTCGAGTATGCTCGCAAAGGTTGTAAGAGAGCTGCATGTAGATTAGTGTGAGCATGTAGATTGAATGAGGGCAGGCGGCAGAGCACAGTGAGATGGTCGAAGTTGAAATACAACTTCTCTTGCCGAATCAACAAAGAGCACACAAAGGAAACCAGCATAAACGTTGCCTAAATCTAACCGTTCTGGGCTTTCTGTTGACCATCTTTGTGTCCACTGACGATGAAGCATTTTCTAAATGAAGATTTTCTGTGCACTTTCTATGAAAGTTCATCTTTGAGAGAGGTTCCCTATGCAACTCGTCATCACATTGAATAACCAACATTTCTAAGATTCTGTGATAAGTTCTGCTGCAGACATGTCCCCTTCTTTCTAGATTTTAAAATCTAGTGCTGAAGACACAGAAGTAGATGGGAAAAAATGATTCCAAAAGAAGAGCTTGGAATGAAAGAGAGGGAAAGAGAGAAACAAGCAAAAAAATCTAAGGATGAACCACAGTATTCATTCTTTAAAATGTAATACAAAAATATTATTAAACCATGCAATCATTAATTCCTATAAAATAATAGGTGAAAACAACATAATTGGTTCCAAACAACGCATAATATCTTCCTTCAAGGTAACTTTACCTACTAAGCTTTATAGCATTTAAAGAGAAAGAATTTTAAAAGGATATAGTTCTGGTTCAATCGCTTGTTAACTATGTTAAACTAGGAAAAACTTCACATCTGAGACTCTTTCCTCATCTAAGTAGGTTATGAGGTAATGCGAGTGAAAGAGCTCTTAAAGAACTATGCAAATACATTATCTCTGCCTAGTAACTAATTTTTAATATTCTGATTGTTACTATAAAAACCAAGTTGAAAATCTGCAATTATCCATGAATATTTCTCAATATACTATAGGCTTACTTGCCCCAGAATTACAAGAATACTTTACATTTTTAGTTCACATTTACCCTATAGATAGAACCGTAAACGTACTCCTTATTAATTTTTAAATTTTTTTCTAGTTTTATTGAGCTACAATTGACATATTGTGTCAGTTTAAGATGTACAATATAATGATTTTATTTATATACATGTATATATCCTGAAATGATTATAAAGTACTCTTTAAATGCCTCTGCAGAATTATTAATTTGAAGCAACTCATGAAATACACATTTAATCCTAAGAGTGTAAGCGTTTTTAGCCTTTTTAGTGATGATGCGATTTTGTAAAAAATTAAAATGAAAATCAAATAATTATATTTAAAGTTGTAAGAACAATTTTTTAACATGTTTAACTAGAAACTGAAAACAGGAAAGAAACCATCTAGGCTTAAAACTGATAATTGCTAGAATTACTACTATTTCTAAATTCAACTTCCTTATAAGTAAATCACTTTATAGTTTGATTAGGTTCCCATCTAGAGGAAAAGTACTAATCAAAGCTCAGATAAGAGAAAGTGGGTTTGGACAATTGGTTGAAAAAGAATCCACATAATCGTGGGGCTTAATTTTTTATCCACAATTCAGCTCAAAGTCATCAGAATGACTTTCATATCAAAGAGCATCAGTGAGTGACAGGAGCAAGGCTTGCTTTGTGCTGTTTAAAAGTCATTATTCCATGAAATAACTTTAGCCTGCCAAGATGAGAAAGAATAACAGATGCTGTTTTTGCATTATCTGCATTATTTCAGCCAGCCATCCTTAGACATTTGGGTCAAATTTCTGGAAATTTGCTGCTTGCATTTGACAGAGGAATCATGTATCCTCACCTCTTGGTCTGACCTTTCTAATTGGCACCCATTTCTAATACTTTGCTTTCTGTGGCAATTTTCCTTAAGCTGGCCCAAGTTTAGTCTATTTTTTGCATGTACCAGGGCAAATTAAGTATTTTAAAAAGTAAGATTTTCACCCCAAACAAACCAATAAGAGAGGTTTCTTTATATGCACTGCATATTATTATGATCCTTGCATTTAGAAGGCGTTTCAATCTTTTACAACGTTAAAGTAGACGGAGGAAACGGTTCTCTGTGCAGATGTGTTTGATCATTGTTTTCTATTCTATATGTGGAGTTTTAAAAATCAAATTTTTTAAGTAAAGTGGCATGTCCTACTTTTCCACAGCAATGCAGAACTTTGTCCCTTAAAATAAAAGAGCAGTTATTTTATGAATACTATATTATAACTTGCTAGAGTAAATAACTAGCCCAGAAAATGAAATAGGTAAATCTTTTTATAATTCTTGAAATCAATGATTAAAGAGGTTAACAAAGGTTTTCCATTTATCTTAATAAACAGATTTTAGGAGTTTATTATATTTATATTATCATATAATAATAGGTAATATTTACTGAGCACTTACAATGTCCAAATACTGTTCTAAAAGCTTTATCTGTATTTTCTGATTTAATCCTCAAATAACTGTAGAAATAGCTTGAATTCTACTGTCTCCACCAAGAGGTATTAGCAACTACATTGAGATGCTAGGGAAAGGAAAATTGAAAGGTTTAAACATGGAACCAAGTGAAATTCTCATTGAGCTTTTTAAAGGTGTTTAAATAGAAATTATAAATAGTAAGTTTCAGTGATTGCACTCACTTAAAACTGCCTATATACTTTGAAAACTGAAAAAGTGATATTTCTCTGATTTATTTAATAAAACTTAAAGGGAGTAAGGATTAAAGGACTAGTATAAAAGAAGAATAGCTTTTTAAAACGATTTAATGTGACAAAACAGTATACTACAGAAAAAGCACAAATCACTTTTAAGTGCTGTGCACATGTACTAATACAAATCAACAGAATCTGTGAGTGGGAAAACGAAGCCAGACATATATTACTATCTTTAAAATGTTTTAGTGCTTCTCAAGTAATGAGCATTTTCAGAACAAAGCATAGAAATCTATACCTTGTAAATTGATTACAAAATGTAAAAATGATTCCAAAAAAATTTTGAGTGAGAAATTAGTCTTCACAGTTTTAAGAAGTACTTGGTTTTGATGCACCAAAATGCAAGATGAGAATTGCTCAAATGGATCAAATAAAATTTCTCTATGAAAGATCAAAGTCTTCTCATTATTGGTTTCTTCCTTCCATACTGATTAATACGAAGATGTTATATTACTTAGATCCAATTTTTGACATCAGGAATAACTTAAAAAATTAAATAAGAACCTGATCTATTAAACACACATATACACAAGCACCGCAAACCTGTAAATTTAAAATATTATATATTATTTCCATAATATTTCTCCTCGCTTGAACCACTTTTAGGAAATAAATAACGGCAATCACTTTGAGAATGCTGTTTCCAAAAACGCTTACCCTTAACATTTTTTGTGAACTCTATATTATCTTTTCAAGTAAATAAAATATTTAAGTGATTACTTATAAAAACACATACAATTCTCTTGGTTAAAGGTACATACAATTTTATAATAACAAAAAACATTAGGTTCTCTGGGCGAATTCTCCTATCCACCAATTTGAAAGATCACTGCATTCCATTCTACAAACGTAAAATCTTCATAAGCCCTTTAACAAATATAAAGTGGTTCTACTTACACTTGCATGGAGTTTTCCTTTTTTTGACATCGCTAAAAATTTGTTGCTGAAAACTCCTCGTATTCCTACAATCCCCTGAGACACAGCAAATATTTCCAAAATACCTAGGATGACAGAAATCCCAAAATAAAACACAGACTCCTCTATATACCATTGTGAAGAATTAAATTTCTACATAGATTCTTCCCATTCTTTATTACTGCAATTTAAAAAAAGTATTTAGCATCCTTATTTTTTGTGCCATTCATTAGGTAAAAAAGAAAATGCTATCGCTCAAGTGTTCATTTAAAATGAAAAATTTCAAGATTCGAAAATTTAGTTTGGCTTCATTAGTAATTCTTTTTTTTTCTTACAAATGATGAGTCCCTTTTAGTAAACAGTGTTTGACAACACAATCTTTTCAAGTTCTAAAAGAATTGAAAAGAATTTTTAAAATGTTTTTCAAAATAATTCTCGTGTATTGTTTTTCTATCAGAGATAATACCCTACTTTTAATAGTAAAGCACATAAAGTCTGTACTCAAGACTAGTATAAACCACTGAAACTTTGAAAATATTTATTTACATAAAAGAAATTCCAGTTCTCAATTTATCATAATTATAAAGTATAAATCAATATATACCATACTCAATCATTTAGTGAGTAGCTCATTTAAAGATTACACATAACAACATCCTAAAAGCACTATAAATAATGTGGGATTATTGGCTCAATGAAGAGTTTAATGGATTATGGTTTGGAACATCTTGCATTTTGAATGACTTTTCTGGAAAAAAAATTTAATGAGATATTTTGTTACATTATTGTTTTTATATTTGGTATTTTGTAGTTAATATTATCAAGTCAATGTCCCTTTGTCTCCTATAATAATTTGAAAGTTTACATCCACTGGGTCAAGAGAATCACACACCACAGGTCACTGAATATTTTAAGAAGATGAAACTCACAGTCTGTATATAATTGGAATTCCTGCCTGTTTATCATAAACTCATATATAATGTTATATAAACACAAGAAAAGCATAGTGCTTTTTTGCTAATTGGCCACATCAAATTGAAAAAAAGGGCAAAATAATATAGTTTACTAGAGGTAAAAATGGACCTGTCCTAGAAAGGAAGGAAGAAAAGAAGCAAGGATGAGAGGGGGGAGAGAGAAAAAAAAAACCTCAACATTTCAATCTATAACATTTTGAGAAATATTTTAATTAGGATATCTCAATAAGACTCTACTGAATAGAGAAATTGATAATTTTTCTGAAATAACAGTCTCCTCCTGCAGTATTTGAAGTACGTATAAAATTATTCACTTTATAAGAAAAGCCCTATATTGTGCACACACATGTATATGACATACAAATACATATATATGAATATTTTTATTGATCACATGTCACACACTGTGAGCTAATACCAATAATTGTAGCAAATACTGCCACATATTTATTCAACTTGATTTCTTAAAAATACTTGATCAGAAATTTCATGGGGGAAAAAAGAGAAGCAGAATTCTTGTTTTTGTTATAAGCATTCTTAGCCTGGAGTAAATAAAACACATCTCAAGAAAACTGCGGCTACCAATTTATTAATGGGTCTTTCTTTAAAAGGAAAAAAACCCCTAAAAATTGTTAGAAGGGAACTACTTCTGCTTTTAGAAAAAGACTGCTAAAGAAACTGTTGCCTCATCAATTCCTTTCATCAAAATATTTTCAAAAGGCTAATTACAATAGATTTTGCTGTATAGATTATTTGACTGTGATGCACACCCAAGGATTTAGAAGCATTACCGTTTTATCAATAGCAGCAAAGCATACAGAACGCTCTGTAAAGTCAAGTACACTACACAATGAAATACGGTGTAATAAAATTATTGATAAAGCATGAATAGGACATATGGTATGAAGTTATATTTCTATCAAAATTACAGAAGGATTTTAAGCAGCATTAACGATTTTAGATATTTGGGTGATGGGGGATATAATCGGGAATACTGTATTAAGTGTGTTAAAAAACGAGACTGGGAGAACTTGAGAAATCATCTATGTGTGGAATGATGGCTACCAAAGAGACAATGTGCAGTTGGTAGAAAGGCGATTTGTTGTATGTCTTCCCCCAATTTACTCATGGTTCTACCTTGTTACAGGTTTTCTATTCCATTCTCTTGAAAACTACCTGGTTTTGCAAGCTCAAATCTATTGTGTCTTAGTGGAAAAAAAATTACACGGTAGCATAAAAGATAAAATTCTCATTAAGGATATGTTTGCAGGCTTACATTTAAGAGGGCAAGACAAAAGGATTCTATAAATATTTGTTTAATGGGAACACTGCTTTGTTTATGTAAACTATTGATTTCTGACAACTAACGTTCTGTTTTTAAGAAAGACCCATTTTGACTCATTTAACTTGTTTCCTAACACACTGTACATTCTGTGTGTATATGTTATACAAAATTTGCATTGTAATGAATTTCAAATATGAGGAAAATGAAATAGTATATGTGAAAGTGTTATTGTTTTATTACATACTACAAGGTTTCTTTTCTTGTAAGTTCCAGTATAAAAATGATTTCTTACCTGAGAAAGAAAGCATTTTATAATTTTAATAAAATTATATTTAATTGAAAGCTTAAAAAATGTACTTTTACATATGTCATTCTATTTGAAATTATGAAGAATGTGGGAAAGAAAAAAGATGAGGTTAGATTAAACAATTGTTTTTTCACATAGGCAACTTTGAAATGATCTTCTAAATCTTAATGTAATTATGGTGTAATATTGGAAACACTGGTAAGATCATAATTTCGAAAGTAATTTCATCATGTCATTTTTTCTAGATTATTTGAGAAAATTCTAACAGGTCCCACAATTCAACTTCCTGCCCCCACCAAGAGATCACAGGTTTCTTGGTTTTACTATACCAAATCTCAGGAACTCACTAAAGAATTCTACATAATATTTTAAACCCATGTGCATTAAATCACACATATAAATCCCAGAAACATTTCTCTAAAACTGATATTTTTTCAATTTCAGTGATTTCCTGACTTACCGTTAGAAGACAGTAATAATAAATTTGATGGAAATTTACAATTCACGTTATGGATACCAAGATGATATCCCTAAGCAAAATCATGGAAGGCCAAGTATGTCTCACAGATTATAGATAATGATGTTTGCTAAATTGGATTGTTTTCTTTGACCTTTTCACTATCTCTCTTTCCCTTTTCAGGAGACCCCATAGGCACAGAGGTATAAAGACATGTTTTAGTACTCTCCTAGTATTTTGGCCCTCTCCTGCTTAGAGAGTGGGATGGGAGGAGGATCAGTATAAATTCACATTCTAGTGACGATGTCTTATCTTTCCTAGTGTGTTCACATTTAAAAGGATCAAAAGAAAAGGGCAAGGCTTAACAGAAGGAATTATTCTCTCCTGGTGTAATTTTGGGACTGACCTCTAGGTTGAAGGAGGCAAGAACTTGGTGTCTCTCAGATTTACACACACTGTTTAATCCACTTACTTACAAGCATAGGCATGCACGACAAAGTAAGTTTATTTCAGTAAGAAAATACATATCTAGATTTTAGTCCCCTCCATATTTTTAAATAAAATAGAAGTCTATTAATGATAGTTGATAATAATTATATAGACCTCTCCCTTTTCTTCCTTTTCTTGGTGAATAAGATATAGACACAGATATTCCATGTATTTAGAAGCTTTCAACAGCCATCTGAAAATCCTCAAAGAAAAATAATTTAAAACTGAAGCTTCTCTATCTGCTTTCACACAACAACAGATACAGTCTGTCATTATAAAATCTGAGTCTTGAAATATCCAGTTTGGTAGTCTTCACTGATTATATTAGTAACATAGATATTGAGTTTTTCTATACAGTGGATGCAGATTCTGGTTTTTCTAGGCTTGGGGGACTATATAAAGGTGAACTCTACATGACACCAAAATTGATAGTGTCATGTTTTAAAAAATCAATAAAATTGAGGGTTCTATTTAGCCAAAATATATGATTGGAATTTTCCTATTTTATGTGAGCACTTTGACTTTGTCTAGCCATAGCCTTAAACTTTTGCTCCGTAAATTAACAATTATCTGATAGTCTATTCCTCAATGGCCCAAAGTCAGACAACGGAAGCACTAAATTGAAAGCACTAATTGAAACTAAATTGAAAGCATAGAAATTAAAGTAAAGCCTTTGTTTTTATTCAATAGTTGGATTTTATTATCTGTCTTGTATTGTGCATCTTTCTTTATCCTCCTCCATTATTTCCTCCTAATAAGAGTTCATGTGCAATGAGCTTGGTTCCTTTTTCTCTTCAGAACTTAGAAGCTAAGACTATAATAATTGAAATACCTTAACTAAATAAATTATGTTTCAAAATCTATGGCCAGAGTGTACTTCTGAAGGCAAAACTAGAAAATATTCACGGTTTGTCAAAATTTTAATATCAAATGAGAGTTGTAAAACATATATATGCATACTGTATATATATAGTATATATATATTTATCTGTTCTATCCGACAAATATTACAGAAAATTACTAAGTTTAAAAGAACCTGCTAGAATGCAGTTTCATGGCAAAATTTTTACTCTTTTCTGAAGTAGCAAGCTGTGACTAAAAGAATCTAAGTTTTCCATCATTGCTCACTCGCAGACAGTAGAATTAGATGATGAGGTCTATCATCTGTGGTCCTTGACCCGGCTCTCTCCGTGTCTCTTGTGAGAAAAATGTTTCCTCATGTACTCTAACCAACAGTCATGACCAAGGCCTTAGTTTCCACAAATGCCAGGAAACCATCAAGTGCTGCCTGTAAGAGGTATATGACCAGTTGCAATCAACAGTCTGTTTCCCTTTCACAGCTACTGAAAAGCCGAGACCCATTTTAAATTTCCAAATTACATGCCATCCTACTAAACATGATATATTTCATAAATTATTCATTGATCAATGGTAGCAAAATCTCGTAAAGTAGTATTAGACACCAGACATCACAAAGCAGAACATTACCACAATTGGAACATTTAAGTTATGCTTTCCTCTGTGAGAAAAACCCATGGAAGGCAAAACTAAAAAAAAACCCACACTAACCCCAAAGTAAAATATCAAGCTGAGTGAGGTAGGCATCTTGTATTGGCTGAATGAATGAATGAGTAAGTGAATGATAGCAAGCCATATAAAAAACACAAACTAAATTGTGAAAGGCTATTGTAAACTGGAATGAATTAGGAAAGTGTTAGTTAAATTAAGGAAGTTTTATCCAGGGACTGTTTAAGAAACATCCCTGTACTTTTGTAGATACCTTTCAATGTAGATTTAAAAAAAATTCTACCTTGGAAATAACAGATAGTAGTCAATGTCTTTAGCTGGATGTATTCTTTGTTATCTGTTCTCATGTTCCCTCCTGTGCTTTTCTACAGCTTCCCCTCCTGCAAGGCCTAAACTGCAAAAATCTTTGTCTCTTGTGGTTTCTTCCAAGAGAAGAAGGTGACTATCTTGGGAATGAGTATGGTGTGCAGAGATCTCTAGGGTAACCCACTCCAGACACATTCGTTTACCCCTCTAACCTGCTCTTTGTTGCATGCTAACTTTGGGTCTTCCCTTGGGAACACACAAGTTATCCTCTGTTGGTGCTGATTTCCTGGATAAACTACGAGAACACAATAGAAAAAAGTTTTCATGTGAGAGAAAGGAAGAAATATTACTGTAAGTGGGGAATAAGTTCTGATGTCTGATGGAGCAGAGTTGAGTGGAACAAAATGAGAAGGACAAATGGAATACCGAAATAGACTAACTCTCACCCTTCTGAAATCTCGGAAAACTCCCTCTTCTCTCCAGCAGACCTTGCCCGTTAACACCAAAGATGGGGGCTTATTTGATAAGATCCAAATGAACCTTAAAACGTGGGAAGAGTTTCTCTAAGGAGCGTGCGGGAGGCCCTGGGACTGGCTGGGGCGTAAGCAGAGGGCCGTCTCTCGGGTTCGGTGCTGCAGGTCCGTTCACCACGTGCAACACCGTCATCTGGGGCTGCACAACCCGAAAGACTAGACCGGGCAACGCGCGGCGTGGAGCCGCTCCCCTTCCTGCGCGACCCGACCGGTCTTCCGTACCCCGCCTCCTGAACCCCGCGGACGAGGCTTGCCCGCCGGTCACGCCACCAGCCTGCGCACTCTAACCCCGCTCCCGAGGCGGCTGCCAGGTTGCCAGCCCCGCTGTGGCGCCCGCGCTCCTCCGCAGCTTGGGGAAGAAGTAGCCCAATGGCCATGGGGTAGTTGGCTTGAGACGCAGCGAGTTAGGTACACCTAGGAGCTAGCAGGCTGACACACGTGAGCCGGGTGACCCTACGCAGCGCTATCTCCAGGCCAGGCTTCCGCTCTCCCTGGGTATCTCGGAGGCCCCGACTCTGCTTCTACCTGGCGGACTAACTCCCCCCGGAAGAGCGATCTGCTCTGAGGAGGAAAAGCCCCGCAGAGATCGCCCAAGTCCTGCTTACAACCTCAAATCATCTCTCCCCTCAGCTGCCTAAGGGCACTCCGAGGAATCAGAGGAGCGGCAGTGACGGCGGTCTGGAAACGTAGATAGGGTGGAAGGGAAGAGGAGATGAGAAAGGAGGGGGAGAGAGAGCTAATGAGAAAACTCAGACAGAAAATTTAAAACTTGGCTTTAAAAAATCCTGCAAAATTTGCACCTGTACCCAATTGAACCTCCTCTGAGTTTCCTGTAAAATAAAGAACTTTCTTCTAATTGTCCTTGGGGACAAAAGGCTGGCCAGTCTTCCTAACAAGGTGTTATCATGGTCTCAAGACACTAAACGTTGCTAAATCAAACTCTGGAGATAATAATTCGAATGTCCATCACGTCTGCCTCTCTAAACGTGTCCAGTTTTCCAGATCACTGTCTTCCTCCCAGCAGGGGTTGTCTGTATATATGTATATACACATACAAACATATATATAGTGCAAATATGTATATATACTAGACATATACATATACGTATATACATACATAAATTACATATGACATTAATTTGGGGTTTATGGTGGCAGTTGGGGGGAGCGTGTGAGATCTGATTCTTCTGAAAAAATAACTGTTCAGTTATGGGCAGGGAATAGGGACGCACTTTGATGCCTAATGAGAAATGCTAGCCTAGTAAACAGAAGCAGAAGGTAAACAGAAACTAAATGAGGAGAAAGAAGGAGATTTTTGTTTTTTCTCCACGTACAGACTGGAGGCTCCTCTTTGGGACCAGGACAAACTGGAAACAAGATGCCTGTCCATGCACCAGCCTCCGGATAGCCTACCCCCCCAGGAATCGCCATTCCTCATACCCAGGAGAGGGGTGCGTGTGTGCGCGCCGTGTAGACCGCATCTCCACCCAACCCGCCGGGCTGTTTCGAGGGACAGTAGGGTCCCGGGGGCCGGGGCTCCGGACGGTGCGCCTGTGGCCCAGGAAATAGCCGGCTGTCCCTCCCGGGTCTCCCACCGCCCGCTTAGGACGGGTTTTGGAGGAGAGCGAGCAACTTACTTAACATATTGGCTTCGTGGGAGCCATTGACTTTGCCATCCGGGTAGATCTGCAGATGGAAACCAATGCCCACTCTGCAGTAGAGGCTGCCGGTCCGGCGACCCGAGGGGCTCCACTGGAAACTGCCCTGCTCCAAGCCGCTTGCTTGGCTGCCCAGAGAAGCCGCGGGGGAGGAGGAGGCAGAGGAAGAGGAGGAAGACGTCGTGCTACTGCCGCTCCGGCTGCTGCTGGCGCCTCTCGGGTTCCTATCAGTGGCAACGGGTCCGGGTTGCCCCTTGGGGGCGAGGCGTTTCTCCCCGTGAGCCCAGGCGCTGAGGATCAGGTGGCTGAGGAAGAGGAGGAGAAAGGACAAGCTCATTCTTCCAGCCGCGGGGGTCCTAAGTGCATCTTGTAGGGCTGGTTCTGGGCTCTGTAGCCCCCGCGCGGCTGCGTGCCTTTGGTGCTGCCCCCCTCGCCGCACCGGGTGGACATAGCCTCGGGGAAGACAGAGGGAGAGGGGGAGAGAGAGAGAGGCCACCCGAACGGATCTCGGCGCTGGCACTGGGATATTTATAACGCCAGTGATCTCACTGCTCGGTGCACGCCTGCAAAGCTTCCCCTCACCCGCCGCTTTGTGTACTCTCTGGCCGGTGTGGGGAGGGAGCCTCGCGGTCCCGGGGGCGGGGGGTGTGAAGGAGGGAGGGGATGGGAGAGAGTGAGTGGGAGGAGAAGCCTGGCAGAGAGAAGCTGCACCCGGACGCTGGGCGCGCATACCAGGGCCACGCACCCCGGCAGTTCTCACGCGCCACTCGGCCACCCTCCCAGTGGCGCCAAAGCTGCGCGGAATTTAGCTCCGCGCGAGCAGCTGAGTCTCCAGGGGCTGCGACGGAAACGGGGGGTTGAAACGTGGAAGTGAGTTCTCGTGCTTTCCCACCTCGGCCTCAAGCTTGCGTCCCAGCAACGCGCCCTTGCCTACCTAGGACCCAATTTCCAGGTTCCGTTCCCTTTGCCCAGCAGACCCGGCTATCACAGTGCCTGCCCCTCGGGAACTGCGTCCAGCCGGGAGATGCCACAGCTTCCAGCGCTTATGGTGGACAACCAAACAAGGATTTGCAGCCCAACTTGGGAAGGCTTCGGTGTGGCGCATTTGGGGGAGAAGGCTATGTTTGTTGTTGTTGTTACTGATTTATTAAGGAGCTAAGGAGTGGGTTTGTTCAGCGTTTAGAGAGCCCCTCCGAGCCATTACACCACGACTTGAGCTGCATTCCTGTTGGAAACCCTCGGTCGCGCTAAACATTATGTCGAATTTATTTTTCCTCCTGGGAAGCGCTCGGTCTGTGTCTGGGAGGGTGAGCGCACACGCACGCCCGCGCTCGGAGCAGGGTCTGGGCACCAGCACATGTGACTGACTGTCCAGTTGTCCTCTCTCGCCCCAGGATCCCCTTGTCAGGAAGGATTAGCTAATGGCTCGCTTCAGCTTACTCAGAGCTGCCATTGACTGAAGGACCGACCCCAATGAATGATTAATGATGCGCGTGCTGGATTTCAGGAAACCTGAGAACGGAGAATTTCCCTGTATGCAATACCCCTACTGTCATTTATCTAAGAAATATACCTGACTTGCATTCTTGGGATGTTTCCTGTCTGAAAGCATATTTGAAGCTTTAAACTACACTCTGATACATTATTCATTGGTCATTTTAATGAAAAGGCCATAATTTTGACCGATAAGGTCAATTCACATAAGCCAAGGTTGATGCTAAGATATGGCCTTATCCATCACTGACTACCCACTTAAGGATTCCTGTCTCAGTAATGAAAAGCATATAAAACGCACGTAGATTTTTCAGGATTGGAAATATTCCATGGCTAGAATACTTACCATCAAGACAGCTGTAAAACACAGTCACCTGGACAACTTATTGAAGCCACCATGGGGAAGAAAGAGCACATCAACAGATCGATGTGCACAGCCTAGGCAAAATGCCCCTGAGACTTTATATAAGATGCTTTCCTAGGCTGAACACCCCTTCTCTTTCCACTGTTCTAGGCTCAAGCTCTCTGCTTCTGGCTTAACTAGCCATAGGTAAGCAGACCCTCACAAAGCAATCCTGAAAGTGGATATTGAGAGCAGAGCAGACACGTGGTCCCTCAGAGCAGTCCACTTGACTGAAGTTACCTCTTTTCAGGGTGAATAATTGAGGATGCTGAGCCTGGGCACCATGCCTTCTGCAGGCGATGCCCTTGGGTCTATAACAAAGCTTTCAGCTGCCACTTGGTGCTGCTGGATGCCATCAGTAAATTCCCCTGTGTGTCACACAATCTACCACCAATGCCTCAAGTGGCAAAGATTTTCCAAAGCAAATTGCGTTGCTCGTTTCACCCACTCCTCTTCCCTAGGAGTCTGCTGAAAGAGCAGGAAAGCGAGCGGCTCCACCCCAGGCGCACTGCCAACCCCCTCCCCTAACGCAGGAGGCCAAGATCACTCTGGGGCCCAGCTTTTGGTACTGAGATCGGGCCTCTTGTCTTTTCTTCTCTCTTTCAGCTTTTAGAGCCCCACCCCCACTGAAACAGCCATTCTTGTATCCCTCTGGTCCCCTGCAAGATTACACTTGGGGTTCAAACTTTTGTCCAGGAATGACCCGGGAAGGCCAAGACACCTGGAGGGCGGCGAGGTGCGCTCCGACCTCCTCTGGGGTCCGAGAGTGAGACGTTAAGGAGAGCAGAACGTTCACTAAGAGAGAAGTGATCAGCTCTTGTGGGCAGTGACCGAGTTTGGCAAGCCAGACCCCAATTTCCTTCTCAATTCTCTTCGATGCTAGGGGATTAAAAATTTTTTTGAAAGCGCGCTCTTGGAACCTAATCGGCAGGGTGTGCGTAAGCACGCCGGGTAGATGCCATAAAACTTTAAAAATCTACAACAAGAGAGGTGAACTTGTATTTGGGGATTTTGTTTGTTTGGGTTTTTTTGTTTTTTTTTAAAGACCTGCAAAAGGTGAACAGTGAAAGAACACAACACCGCGTCTTTTCAGTGCGCTGAACTGCCGAGCCCCTCCCTCCGCGACTGGGCAGGGAAGGGAACCGGCGGGCCCCAGCTCCAGGCTGCACCCGCGCGGGCCCACGCCCCGCCTAAGCCGCCGCACACCCGGCTCCGCTGAGCCTGTGTCACTGCAAATATGCGGTCAGAACAATTCTCATTTCACGGTCTCGGCTACCCGGGCTCTACTCCCTTAAGCTTCACTAAAGAGTGCAAGCGTGGACCACTTTTTCTCCGGTTACTTTCCCGATCATCAAAAGCCCTTGGCTGGAGACGTTCCAGCGGTCCATTCACGCGCAGCCAGAGCCTGCTCAAGGTCGCCGGGGCGCAGGCGGATGCGCGCCCGCGGCCGGGGCGCGCGACTGTTCTCAATTCCCAAGTTCTCCCAGCCCCGGAAGCAAGGTCGGGGATAAGGTGTATGCGCCTGGCTACCTGCGGAAATAAAGAGAACGGTCCTCAAAGAAGAGCGTCCGCTCATCGCCACCTGACAGAGGACCGAAAAACCAACCAACAGGTTAATGGGTCCTACCAGTCACCTAGGCGTCAGGCTCTGAAAGCGCGTGCCTCCGCTCGGGTCCCCATCCCTTCTGGTTTACCTTCCGCAGCCCTCATTCCCGCGGACTCACCTACCGCAGCTCCTTAATCCCTCGGCCTCACGTTGGGTATCCCCACCATCTCAGGCTCACCTTTCCTAGCCCCAGTACCTGAGCCTTTTTCTGGCCCCCAGTTCTTTATAGGACACAGGGCAGTGAATTTCCCTTACGCCTTTGGTAGCTGTAGCTATGATCCCGTTACTAGCGACAGGAATCAGTTCAAGGCAAGATATAGTTACCTGTATCCTCAGGCTGGCACCCAAAAGCCTAAAGAGACAGAGGTCAGGGCTAAGAAGTCAATGCCCAAGCTTCCCCTCACCTGAGGGACAAGCTTACCATTTACAACCTTCCTCTGGTTGTAAACAGAGGCCAGACCTCCCTGAGGCCGGAGCTCCGAAGGCAAGGCCAGTGCCTGGTCCATCCTACGGTGCATCGTGCTGGGACTGACGGAAGGACAAGAGATAGTGGGATAGCGTGAGCGATCCTGGGCGGTACAAGCCCGTCTCTCCAACCCGCGAACGAGGCTGCCACCGCGCCAGCGGACCTCGCACAGGCTTCTGCTCAGACCGCTTCAGGCGCGCGAATCCCCAATCCTGGAGGTCCGCCCTCCATGAGGTTTGCCTGGTCAGAGGTTTGTTACAGTGGGAGGCGAGGACGGGTTTTCTTTGTTTGACTCAAGCAGACAAAAGCCCAGGGGATTTCAGAATGTTTTCCTAAGTGAGCTACTTGAAACTGGCCCTAAGGGACCCTGTGGCCCTCCCTCTGCATCCTTCCACACACGCACAGGCTGCATCCAGACAGCAGGACCACTTTTTGCTAACCAAGTGCCTGGCGACCCCACTGTGACTTCTAGTTCCATACCATATTTAATGGAGGCACAGTTGTATTGTGGGAGGAGTCAGGAGCTGACTCTGTTGGGGCCCTCAGTGCCTGTTCTTGCCAGGACCCTCTATTTCCTCCAGGCCTGGCTTCTTACCAGCCAACTTGGCAGCAGCTATAGCAACAAATAGCCTGTGGCTAAAGGAGCACTGAGCAGGCTGAGAAGGGTGTCAGGGCCAACTCTGTGAGAAGGAGGCAAAGACTAAAAGTGTACATGCAGGGTGGTGATGATGTGATTAGAAACTCTGCAGGTCCTGAAGTTAGATCTCTTCCTCTCTCTCCAGGGTCTATTACTTCCCTCTGAGAAGGCGGTTGTTGTGAAACGCCCACTGACAGCTGGTCTTCTCTGTATCTGTGGGGTCAGAAAGCAAAGCAGCCTTTGCTAGTAGAAAGAGATCTACTCTTGTGGCCTGAACTGACTCAATGAAATCAGCTACTTTTTCTCATAAAGCTCAAGTCCAGAGTTTTACAAGTAACTTAGTGACTATTTTTATTTTGCCTTCTGGTGCATCCTTGCGCTGAGTCCCAAAGCACTACAGGCCCCCAGTTATCTCAGCATCCAATATCCGATTCCAGGGAAATAACTGCTCTTAAAGAATTAGAAGCCCCTCGTCCTGTCTGTGGCCGCCGTGGAAGATGGAGGATGCGGTTCCTTGTTACATGTGAGTGCAAAAGTCGTTTTTTAAGATCATGCCACTGTCCTTTCCCCCAAACAGAGCCCACTCTGCCCTTTGTAACAGGTTTCTTTCCTGACACAATCTGTATTAATAATGTCCTATAATGAGCATACATGGAGAGGTGTGGCACTTCCAGTCTGAATTCCCTGTAAGAAGTGTGTCAAGTGGTGAGAAGGGTGGGGAATCAGAGACATTTGTCATCTATGAGAGAAAAAGAGGGTGAGTTAGAGTTGCTGCCATTGGAACAGCTCTAGCATTCTGGATGTTTGGTTTGTATCCAGAGAGACAGGCCATAAGCAAATGGGCACTCATTCAAGAAAACGGAGGGCGGGGGATAGAGAGAAAGGAAGCACAGTGTCCTCTTCTAGGACATCCTTCTTGTGCCAAATGAGACAGGAGGGAAGAGAACAGAAGTGAGACCAAGCCTGGTACCAGGGATAAACAGATAGGAAGCTGCTGGAACCCGGGGTGCATGGGCTACCCATTCACCAACCCAGTCAAAGGCCATTTGTTCAGAAAGTAATTTGATCAAAGCTGATTTCTCAGACTAAGTCTGAGATCCAGTCCACACAGACTATGTTTGTTTTTTTCCTCTAATAAGATGCTTATTTTTCCTCACTGTTAAAGGGTTAAGGAGACCAAAATTGGAGATGCAACTGCTGGCAGGGAAGTACACAGAATTCTAAAGATATTTTCCACAATAGCAAGTGTTTAGCTACAGTTTAGATATTTTTCCCCAAGAAAAGTTTAGGCATCACATTCTAGAGAAATACTCCTTGTATGCTTTTCTAAAATCAGGAACTTTCTGAGAAGTCCAAAAGGTGATTTCAGCTTAACCAAAAGCTGTTTAAAAAAGAAAAAAAATGCATCCCATTCCTGTGGCCTCTGGAAGGAGAATTATTTGGGAACAGCTTCTTTTTGTTTCTTCCTGGGTTTTTACATTGCAGAATTGCTAGCTCAAAAATCCTGGACCTTCCTTTCAATGATCCCAGTATAAAAGCCTTCAATAATCACAGAACTGAACCGCCGCGTGCCTCCCACTCAGCTCCCAGGTAAACATATTCAAAAGAGATTGAAAATAGAGCAGAGAGGCCTAACACATACACTTTATTTTGAATATTGTGATCCTATATACATAATACGAAAATCATGCTGAGAGAGCCCATGACTTCGTCTGATCTATCTGTGTCCTCACCCTTGGCCCACACCACCATTTGCTTTTCATTCCAGTAGCTGGCTCAGGTCAGAGCAGTGAGAGGATCCTTAGCTCCTAAAAACAAAAAATGAACGAATAATTCACGTTCACAGATTTTTTTTTAAAGAAGAATTTACCCTATGCAAACCATTCTGGAATCTGCCCCATTTTTGAAGCTCCTATATGATCCTTAAGGGAGGGATTGAGGAGCATATAATATATTACTAAGAAGACTTTTTTGCTTTTAAATAAGGCAATTTACCACTGGAAGCCAAAAGGGCACACCATGGAACTGGGTGCTGTTAATGAGGGTCACCACTAAAAGTATTGTGATGTGAGTATGGCTCAGCTATTTCACTTTTCTAATGGGTGTATATGATCTCAAGTAAATCCTAAACTCCTTGAAGGCGGACTCCTTTCAGCAAACACTGCCTGTAACCCAACCCCCTCCCCCCATGCACAATAATGCAAATCCTAAGTGAGAAAACATATGAGGAATTATTTCAAAGGATGGCTGAATAATTGTTTCCATTTCTCCCCCAAAGAAGTGAGACCTTTAGCACTGAAATGTACATTGTAATGCTGGGTGATGTGTTATCTGTCATTTCCTCTAACCAGAGGCTGGAGGGTTTGGGAGAGGGTAAGCGCGAGCGTGTCTGCGTTTTCATCGTTTGCATTACTGGGACTCTTAATTACAGTAATCATTTTCGCAAATGGGTTTTGTTTTTTGCTCTGGCTCCTTGGTTTTTGGCAGGCTGCACGGGGCAAACACCTGTTGTCTGGTTATACAGAGAAACACCTGTCAGTGGAGCCACTAAGTACTAACATAGGAGCTGTCATCCAGGGTCTTGGGAACCTTTGCTATTGTCAGAAGAAAGGAAGGAGCACCTGTGTGGGGCCCAGGAGGGCTGAATAGAGCTTATTGACTTCTGACAAGAGGACGATGAATCCATTCCCCTTCCGCTGCCTACTCTGGAGAAATGCAGCCTGGGGCCACAACATCTGTTACTGAGTGAATGAATGTGGTCAGATTGGAGGGAAATTCCTCTTTAAAGGAGACTGTAGTTTCACAAATATGAGGGCTTTGAGGCATCCAATTCTAAGTAGCTTTCATAGATGAATATCCTGTTGATAAGAGTGGAGGAAAGGAAGCAAGGAGCGAAGAGAGAGGATGCAAAGAAATGTTGTGAGAGCATGAAAAATGGGTCAAAGAAGGTTTTTTTTCCAGACGATAATCTCCTTCAGAAAATCGCCATTTTGCGTGCATTGGTGGTACTGGGCTGGTTCTTTGTAGAGACAGCTCCATCCAGCCTCACAGGCATCATTGGAGAAAGCCAGTATCAATTCCTGAAGTAATCAATGATTCTTTGACAGTTTAGATATTTAGATATTCCCACTCATAGAGAAGAGAGAAAACAAAATGACAAAAAGGTCTGGGAAGGAGAGAGAGAAGAAAGAAAAAGCTTATATTTTTCAAGGTAGATCTTAGCACCAGTATTTATTTTATGTGTCCTAACCTTTTGTTCCCCATGTCCATCATATGTAGAAATCCATGCCAGCTCAGAGAAATTTCTTGAACCTGGCCCATCCCGTGAAACATTACCCGCAGAGCTGGGTGTTACAACGATGGGGCCATCGAGCTTTCCCATCTGTATCTTTTTCCAGTTGGAACTGTTCTCCCCGTGTTCTGTGGGCGGAGCTGCCAGCCTGAATTCCTCCTCCAGATGGATTTTCTTCTCTCTTCCGCCCCATTGTCTCTCACAAAACCACTCTCCTTTCCTTACATGATGATTTTTCCTAGACTTGGGAGCTCCCACGGTTGGAGACGGAGGGCCACAGGGTCCTTTAGGGCCAGTTTCAAGTAGCTCACTTAGGAAAACATTCTGAAATCCCCTGGGCTTTTGTCTGCTTGAGTCAAACAAAGAGAAAATGGAGGTGGATGAACAAAGTTGTAGGTAGGAAGGGAGGCAGACAGGAGAAATCAGTAAGAGAAATTTTAATCTTAGATTCATCCTTGATTTTTCTCTTCCCTTTACCCACAACATGCAATCCATTTGGAATGCCTTTTGGCTTTATCGTCCAAATATGTGCAGAATCCAAACACTTCTTACTGCCTCTACTGCAACTGCCCAAGCCGAAGCTGTCATCGCCTCTCGCATGGGCGACGGGTACCCCTGCTTTTGGCCTTGTCTCCTTACAATTTATTTTCAAAGCAGCAAAGCAGTCTTTTCAAAGATCAAAGTGAGTTTATGCCACTCCTCTTCTTGAAACTACCAGTCACTTCTCATTTCACTCAAAATAAAAGCTAAACTCCTCCCAGTGGCCTTCAAGCCCCTACCTGATGGCCAGGCTCCCTCTGTTCAGGCCACACGGGCTTCCTTGCAGTTCTGCCAGCTCAGCAGCCACGTGCTCACCTTAGGACATTCACAAAGGCCACTTCCTCTGTTTGGACTGCTCCTCCCCAAGGTATTTGACTGGTTAACTCTTTCACCGTCTTGCAGGCTTTGCTCATGTTTTCTTCTCAAATGTCACCTGACCATCCTGTATAAAATGACCACCTCCACAGACTCCCTAACACCCATGCTGCTTTTCTTTTAAATTTTTTTCCACAACAATTATTTATTTAATAAACAATCACATAGCTCTTACTATGAGCCAGGCATTCTGGCCAGGAATGAATTCATCTAATGCACATAGCAGCCTTATGGAGTAGGTATTATTGTCTTGTCTATTTAATAGGTCATAAGAAAACTGAGGCACAGAGAGGGTAAGTAATTTACACAAGTCACACAGCCAGAAAGTGATGGAGCTGAGGTTCAAACTCAGACAGTCTGGTTCCAGAAGCAACACTCTTATAACTCTGCTTTGCTGCACTTAATCGCTTTCTAATGTACTATAGAGTATACTTCTGTATTGCATTGATTGTTTATTGTCTGTTTCATCTTGCTAGCATGTAAACTCCATGAAGGTAAGGACCTTTCTTCCATCCACGGATATTTACCTAATACTGAGAATGATCCTTGACACATTGTGGACGCCCAATAAATATTTGCTGGTTAAATAAATGAACTTGATGATTGAGAGTCTGCCCCTCAGCGTGAGATACATTATTTCAGGCTCATTACCGAAACATCCACCTGACCAGGCACCTCAGTTTATCCTCTACGAGACTTCAGGTAGAACAGAGCAAAGGGAAACAGCATTCCAGGGCAGATATTTTATTTCACCCAATAATTTTTGGATGAGTGAAACTACCTCAGAGACGCTGCTTTTATTTCCTCTGATCTTACTTTCTGTTTAAGTTTCCTTTACAGCCCCACCCAACCCTCTCCACCCCACATAAGGAGTGTGTAATTGTGAGAGGAAGTAAGAAACGGAGAAGTCAGGGTTCACTCTTGTTCTTATACACACAGACCAAACACCAATTAGTCTTTTTAACCTTATTTCCTGTCGGAATTTTTTAGTAATGACAGCACACAGACAGGAAGATCTGGAACCAGAGAATGGGGATTATGTGGCAGAAATGTAGCTGGTTCTTTGCGGTGCTCACTCTTGAAAACAAAACAAAGCAAACCATAGATCCAGATTTCTTAGAATTCCAGCACAGCAGAGTGGAAGCCTGCAGAGCTTCAAAACTTAGTTCATTTTGTAGAGACAGCAGGGGGCGAGGTGGCAAGGACCTCCTCACGAGGACCAATACAGCTGAATTCTAATTCTGCAGCTCACCTCCACGTTCAAACACACATACACAGAGGAACTGTGCAGTCAGACTGTGGAGTCTCATTTTCATTCTCCATAAAAATAGGGGTAATAATTTCAGCTCTGCTGTCTTGTCCTTTGTTTTGAGAAGTAAGTAAGAACACAGGCGTGAATATGAAATCATTATATAAATTTAATATATAATTTACTTAATTATAAAAATTATAATTGTTTATGTTAAATTTGTCAAAATAATGCACTTCCTTGATATACAAGAAAGGTCTAATTAATGTATGAGGATGAAAATATTTTAATCAGTTCATCTTGCCTTTGGAGAAATGCAGATAGTAAAATGGATAAAATTGATGCTCTTGTCTGTCCTAATTTGTGACAGAAGAGCCTGGTCCAGTCGCTTTTTACAAGGTCGGATGATGATTCCCCAAAGATATTTCGGCAGCTGCATGACAATTCCAGTGAAGTTTGTGCACTGCAGGAGGAAGGAGATTGATCTGCCTCATTCCGAAGAATGCAAAAGAAAGGAAGATAATCACTGAAAAGAAGCCCGTCTGCATTTTCACCTGTCTTCTTCAAATAGTGGTCCTTTTTATTGCCAGAACCAGAGAAAGGCAGCAAGAGTCGCTGGTGCGACTTTGGAGTCATCTTTTCTGACTCTAAGGCCGCTAGCAGGTGCAGCAGTTTGCAAGGAGTGAGGATCTGTCCAGATAACTTGTCCACCCTTTAAAAGAAAGGGACTTCACTTCAGATTTCTGTGTCAGGATACCTTCTAGCAGTCACCCTGATGCCCTGGTAGTTAAAACTATGTATCTTAAAATCAAACAGATGATTTCACACTGAGTAGAATAACCTCACAGTAGCTGAGTTGCTAGAGAAGATTACTTGGCACAAACTCTAACCCGTTTTCACCTCATTTTCTTCATTGGTAAAAACCGAGATACAAACTTGGCAGCTTTAAGAGTTTTCCTCATATATGATTATTTTTTAACGTTTTTGTAAAAATATTTTAGGGCCTCTTACTGCATTAAGTTTCATCTGTAATGTGCTCTGAAAGATGAGTAACAGGACTGTATGTTTAATATAACAATATAACAATATTATAATATAATATAATAGGCATTATAGAGAATGTTTTGGGACATGTCTAAGATTAAACATTAAAAAGGTCAATGTGTTTTTAAAAAAAATCGTAAAGGAATTACCAAAGTAAAGCATTTTGAAACATTTGAGACATTATTAAAAATACCATCTTTGGGGCCGGCCCTGAGGCCGAGTGGTTAGGTTTGCTTTCTCCACTTTGGCCGCCCGGGGTTTTGCAGGTGCAGATCCTGGGCATGGACATGGCACTGCTCATCAGGCCACGCTGAGGCGGTGTCCCACATAGCACAACCAGAGGCACTCACAACTAGAATATACAACTATATGCTGGGGGGTGCTTTGGGGAGAAGAAAAAATATATATATTACCTTTGTATGAATTAATAAGGAGGAGGGAAACTCTTGCACTTTGTGTGACGGTGGTTTCACACCTAATCTACTGCCATTGAAAGTGGGATTATTAATGAAGCAAAACCCTGGAGGACTCCTGGTTATAGCTTCTGGAAGGGACCCACAGGAAACTCCCTTCAGTGTACATGCTGGGAACCAGGAAGCACTGAGGACTTCATATGGACTGACACAAGGCGTAGTAGGCATCTGACAGGAGGAGCTCGGCATACACATAAACAGCAGCATTAGAGGTTGCCTGGGTGAATTACTCAGCATTACTCCTCTCCACAAGCACACCTCACCTTGGCACATAAAACACATAGTCAATCCTCTGAGACAGGCACAGCACTCAGAGCGCTTCCTAGCTTTGCAACCTGGAACAAGTTTCTTAACCTGTCTGGGCTTCACTTTCCTCATTTGTAAAATGGAGACAGACTGCCTCTGAGTACTCTTGATTATTGTGAAAACTAAGGAGCTAATGCCCATAAATGAAGCAGTGCTGTCCTTTCCTGGTCCACGGGGTGCCTCCATATCATTAACCATCAAAACACTGTCCCTCTTTTTCCTCTCACAGATTTTGGAGAAAATCATTTTGGAGAAGAGGAGGATTCACGTTTTGATGCAAGTCAATAAATACGTCTAAATGGGCTTTCCTTTTCTAAGTTAAATTTCTTCAATTCTATGAAAGATAAGGAAAATGCTATTTAACCTGAGTGGTAAAAATCACAAGGGATTTCCTTTGTCATAAACATCAGAGACAATGTCATCAGATGACACATAGAGAAATGACAGGCCTCCAATTTAACAGCGATGGTACACGAGTTTTGTGGTCTATGAAATAATGATCTCACCTGTCTTCCCATTAGTGGAGTAATGGCATTCAGGCGCCTATATCATGTGTTCTACCAGTGAGTGTAGCCATATCTCTTCTAGATAACAAAGACACCTGTCACGTAATGCCAGAATAAAGCCTTCAAATGACACTCCATTTGTCAAATCAGTACGTTACAGGACATATTTTTCTTCCAGGGATTTCCCTAGCCTGTCTACATATTATAGCCATCTTAAAGAGTCCCTCTTGTGTTAGAAACATAAAACATTCAGACAAATAAAAACAAGAGCAAACATTCCATTTGCAAGGGGAAGATTAGAGTTTGCAGGAAGCACACATAATCCTGTGCACACTTATATGTTACCTGTTGCTTTTCACGTGAGGCTGAAGGAGCAACTGGACAACAGCAGTCAATGCTATATTTCATGCACATTCTGGTTTTATTTCTTCTGAAAATTTACATAAAGGAAAATTCACTCTTTTTGGTGTACTGATCTAAACTTTGACAAATGCGTTGACATGTAAGTATCACCACAATCAAGATCTTAATTTGGTTTGAATTGGCCCCGAGATATATGTAATGCAACATAAATGTGAATGCGTAAGTGATTCAGTCCTTTAAATGGGAAACATGAAGAATGGGGAAAATGTTAGAGGAAAGGTACGTGGGCTTCTGTCTTCCAAAATGAACCTCCACTTCCCACAATTTCCCTTGACTACTTTCTTCTCTTTTATTCCTTTATTATTTTTTTAATATCTCAGTTTAGAAGCTGCTTTCTCCTAAGAGCCTTCCGCGACTTGTCTCCCACGCCAAATCTAGATTAGGTCCTCCCATGATGTGTTTCCCAAGTATCTCGTTCTTTTTAAAGTGTCCCCACTTACCACAGTTGTGTCAATACAGCGTTTTTTCTACACAGCGTTTTATGGGATAATTAGTCTGATATCGGTTTCCCGCACTGCCTAAGCTAAAAAAGGAGTTGAATGAGTGATGAGTCCCACTAGTCTCTCCAAAAACAGCATTTGTTTGAACAATTTTTTTCAGGTACTAGGTTAAAATCAGCCTAATTGTTTCATCGAATTCTTGACTATACCATACCAACCTTCCTCTAATGGTGAGAGAAAAATCATGTGGAAGTAAAGATCAGACTGTGCAACTGAAAATCAGCAGTATGATTTACAAAGTATATAAATAAAGTTAAATGTGGAAATATTCTTGTATGAACCTCTTTCCCAACCAAAAAAAGGCACAAGACCTGCCACCAGTCTCTCTCCTCCTAGAGTTAGACTGAACAGCTAGCCACACTTTTTAGTAGCTCCCACTGGACAGTAAGCTCTAAGCCACACTGGTCCACAGAGTTCGATCTGGGTCTGAATACTGACAAGAAAGGCAACCGAGATGCTAGCAGAGGTTGCTTTCACTTTGCTTTACTATAGAATCAGCAATCAAGCAGAGGAAATGTTACTCACCACCGTAGTTAGCAAGCGAGTGTTTGTGATGGATCATTTCTTCTTTGTTCCTCACACTAGTGTGTGCAAAGTGCGTTGGTTTATTCAGTCTTTTAAGGAACCGACCAGGTAAGAGGAGCCAAAAAACCCATAAGCCTACTGCCTTTTCTACTTTTAAGCTGGGCAAACAGGCCACATAAACAGCCAAGATCTTATCAACTAGGAATTTTTGCTACTCCACAATTAAATGTTCCCAAGTTCTCTTTCTTATGCTGCCATTGGATGTATAGCAGCCCAGCCACAGCCTACGACGAACTCCATGAGAGCAGGAACTGTGTCTATTTTGGTCACTTTTGAATCCCTATTCCCTAGCATGATGCCTGCCACTGAAAATGTATTCAGAAAATATTTGTGGCGTGAGTGAAGAAATGAATGAATGAATGGGTTCGGGCTCTGCCTCTGCCGTTGATTAACCATGTGACTGGCTAAGTTACTTATTTTCTCCATGAATCAGGCTTTCCTCAACTGTAAAATGTAAAATCTGTAAACATGGCTAGATTGCATAATCACTAAGATTCTTTTAAAAACGAGACGGATGTCATAAAGATCGGATCAACAAGAAAAAGTCGATTATCTTTACTCTTAATCTCAGGCTTTACAGACCATATTGCAGCCTATTTCAATTAACTACCTTAAATGACAGAAAGACTATGCTTTAGTCCTGGAGGTGCTGATTGTCAGTATATGGCTTCGAATTTATCAGTTAAATGTGTGGACCTTCATTTTCTTACATATAAACTTGGAAGAAGATGAGGATATTTCTGACCTTTTTTATCACCAATATTTGATTATTCTAGTTTCTTTTATATGTTTTGTTTAAAGTTGCTCCTTTTTGTGAAAATCCTTGAATTACTGTTTTTAAATGCCCAATTTCCAATGATTCTTTTTAAACAAGTAAAATTAACAAATTCTCTAAGCCTTATGAAGAGGGTAAATATCATGGAAAAAGTTATTTCTAAAAACGACAGTAGAGAGTAGGTATAAAACTGAGAGAAACAAAGCACAGGGGGAAAATATCTCAGGAGATGGGGTTCATTGTGCTGGCAGAGGATTAGGATAAGGAAACATGATCACAGCATCCTTGCCCCCAGAACAGGAAGAGCCCTCTAACTTACAAGAGTGGATTAATCATCATTTCATCTCCCAAACTTTCCATTTTTTGTTCTCTTTAGACAACAATTTTGATTCAAGCAGAACACTTTTACTTCTCCCGGGTCACAAACAGCTTTCATTTCTGCAAGGATTTCTGTTAGCCTTTGGAAAAGTGCCAACAATCCAGGATATCTCCAGATTTCAACCACATTTCTGACACTGTGCATCCAATAAGATATGACACATGGACATAATTGGTTCCTAGAGGTATTTAAACAAAAAAAAGAAAACTCACTTTGTTACAAGAGTAAACCTCTCTTAGACTAACAAGATCAGGCAGAATCAAAATATCTTTTATTATATTCTTTCACATTCTTTTTAAAGGACACTATTTTGCATTTGGTGAAATAAAAGCACCAAGAAAGTAGGGCACATGCCTTTTTTCAGAGAAATTAGATTGAGAAAAGAATTAGCTGTGGTCCTATGGCCAGAAACTTGAGAGTGACAGAAGATTCTCTGAAAAGAAACTAGAACTGTTTCTAGTGACACATGATCCATTTGAGGAAGAAAAAGGTGAAGCATTTTAAACAAACTTTCTGTTTAGTGAACTTTCTTAAGATCTCAGACTTTTTTTAAAAACAGTAGAATAGGAGAAGGGGCACAAAATGATAAATGTAAATGAGTGACAGAAAAACATTTTTGGAAGGATGAAAAGCAAAATGGATCAAGACAATGGGAAAAAACTGTTATTTTTGAGATGATACTAATTAATTTCCAACTTTCTAAGGGACATCTTCAACTAATGCCCCAAAGACTCCTAAAGCTATCACTTCTAGAACCTAAATATCATTCAATATCTTTATCTTAGTTTTGATTAAAGCCTGAGACAAGGATTAGGTTTAGATAGTTTATTTAGAAGATGATCCTAGGAAGCAGAAAAGAGAGAATTGAGAGAATGAAACCAGAAATGGGGAGAAAAGCCAAAAAAAAAAAAAAAAGAGGGGATAAATTATTGAATTGGCTACCCTCATCACTAACTGGGGACATGCTGGGCACCCTCCAGACCCTGCCTTAAAATTGTCTCACAGAAGGATGGGAAAGTTGGAGCAATTATCTATTGATTCCTCTTACCCCCGTTTGCAGGCTACATCGGTGTGCTGGTTGAAGGTACTGATGCCTTAGGAGAAAGCCCTGAGGTAGTAAAGCAGAGACGTGCAGCAGTTCCCATTTGAGATGGAACCCTGGCAACGCACATGGAACTGCTTACTCCAGCCGAGCTGAGATTATTTGGGCAAAGAAAAGATGGTGTAAAGCACCACCAGTATCTATTAATATCTTCACTCCAACTTTCTGCTCCTCATATATATTCACGTTTTCCATTAAGGCAATCACCTTCTACCAAGTTGCCCAAGCCAGAACACTTTGGGTTATCATATACGTCGCCATCCTTCCATTCTCCATATCTAATACTGATAAATTTTACTCTCTCCACGCTTTTTTAATTGTAGTAAAACAAACGTAACATAAAACTTACCATCTTAACCATTTTAAATGGTGTTAGTTCAGTAGTGTTAAGTATAGTTACACTGTCGTGAAACAGACTTTCAAATGTTTTTCATCTTGCAAAACTGAAACTTTATACCCATTAAACAACAACTCCTCTTTTCCCCTTCTGCCAACCTCCAGTAACCAACCACCATTCTGTTTTCTGTTTCTATGAATTTGACTATATTGAGTACCTCATATAAATGGAATCATGCAGTCTTTGTCTTTTTTGTGACTGGCTTATTTCACTTAGCATACTGTCCTCAGGTTCATCCATATTACAGCACATGATAAGACTTCCTTCCTTTTTAAGACTCAATAATATTCTACTGTGTGTATATATCATATGTTGTTTATCCATTCATCCATTGATAGACATTCGAATTGCTTCCACCTCTTGACTACTGTGAATAGTGCTGCCAGACCCTGTTTCAATTCTTCACGATATATACCCAGAAATGGGATTGCTGGATTGTAAAATGGTGCAGCCACTATGGAAAACAGCATGGAAGCTCTACAAAAGTTAAAAATAGAACTATTATAATTTTTTTCTACCCTTTTAACAGCTCCATAGCCTCTCTCCCTTCCCACTGCTACTGCCTCATTGTTTCTCCATTCAATGTAATTGCTCCTACTTGCTCCCCGACTTCTAGTTTGTTCCCCTGTAGTTCATTTGCTACAATGCTATCACGGATACCAAACTACAAGTCTGATCATGTCCTTCCCTTACAGAAGATCTGCCATGATCTTATGATTCCCCATAGCCTGTAGGATATAGTCCAAAACTTATCATCAATTTATAATAAAAAGCCCTTCATGAGCTGGCTCTTGCTTACCTCTCCAATCTCATTGCTTCATTCAAGATGAACTAATTTTATTTGCATGAACTCCAGGTTATATTCTTTCTCCTCTCCTTGACTTTGCTCTGACTATCCCTTTGCCTTCAACACCTTTCTCAATCCCCTTACCTCATTAACTTCTTCTCGTCTTTCAAAATTCCTACCAGTTGTCTTTTCCTCCCAGAAGCATTTTCTAGTCCTCTTCCTAGTTTGCGTATGTGCCACACTGTCTGATAATCACGTATTTGTTTGTATGTCTCCCTCTGGAGATAATACTCTCCTTGAAGGAAAGTGAATCCAGATAAGGTCCAGGAATTCTAATGCAGGTGGTGCTGGGACCACATTATCAGAGATTCTGATGGATAAGACTTACCTTGAGTACAACAAGATATTTATCAAAGCTCTTCCTAATGTGTTTGTGGACAGGATATGAAAAAATATGCCTCTGTACTTGGTTCTACTGTTCAACATTTCAGCAACTACTTTATTAATTGCATAATGCCGTACTTTCAATATTTCTGGATAACCAAAAGCTTGAAAGAATTGTTGGCATATTCATTAGTCCAAAGAGTCAACAAGTTAAAAATAATTTGTTCAAACAAGTAAAATAAAGCTTACTTTAATTTTTTGTTTAAAATTGTATGACTCTTCATTTAAACATCACTAAAAAAAAAAATTAGAAAACTATCATAAAGGGAGGAAGGGAAAATCACCTATGATTCTGACGCCTAACCATATTCACAGTCATGAATATTGGTGTGTTTATTTTCTTTTTTTATTTCTTTTGATAAGTAAGTGTGTTTTTCACATAGTTTTAATCATACTATATGTACATTATAGTTTCTTTTTTAACATGGTGTGCACAATCAAATTGAAAATAGGTAATAAAGTACTACATTTAGGCTAAAAAAATCAGTTGCTGAAGTACAAGATAAATGATAGAAGATCTAACATAATTTGTGTAAAAACATTCACAAATACAACACACAAGTAAAAGAACTTGGAGCTGTCAGTCTGCTACAAGCTCAATGTAAATCTCCATTGATATAAGGCTTCTAAAAATCAATTGCAATACTGGGATACTTTACGAAAGATATGAATAAATGTTTCCAAAGCAGAATAACATATCTTAAAATAGAACAGAAAGTTACAACCAATATGGTATAAAGGATCTGAGAATATTATCATTTGATAGAAAGATCTGGGGATGTTTGGCATAGAAACAAGAATTGGGAGAACTATACCTTTTTTTGGAGTTAGAACTTTTGACAACATTTACTTGGATGCTTTTCCAATTTCAACCCAAGTATAAAAGCATATACTTAAAAAATAACAGAGGCCTTATTGCCATAACTTTATTAGAGTTGAACAACTTATTAACAGGATCCTTAATGATTCATGCATGAAAACCAAGGGTCCCTCAGAAATAAGTTTATCACTGTGACTGGGAAAATGAGTATATAATTTCTTAAAGCAGAAGAAATCCTAGAAGCCACTTCAATATCGTGTATAGTTATAGAACAGCCTAGATTGACCTTTGTTTTTAAAAATGTGTTTTGTGTTTTTAAATACTAGATGATTTAAGTTTAAAAAGGAATACAAACTTATTCAAACGAAATAGATATATATATATATATATATTTTAAATATAATCAATGTTGACATGTAGTATGTTCTTCCATGACTTTTTCTATACTTTTTCAAACATTTATCCCCAAATATATATTTGGATTTTTGTTTGTTTGTCTTAAGAAATGAGGTCTTATAATACACATGATTGTGCTTCCCTCACATGAAAATATACCAAGGACAGTACGGACTAGATCAATACATATGGATCTAATTCATTCTCTTAAATATTTGCTTTAGGCTCCATAGAATCACGTTCAATAAATATATACTCTTTTAGAGTCATTTAAATTGTTTCCAGCATCTTTTTTCTCTAGTTATTTACAACACAGAAATTCAAATGTACCCATGATTTTATTTCTATGAGATAGATTCCTGAAACTGGGATAGCTGGGTCAAAAGTTATGAGCAACTTTTGTTTGAATAAATATTGCCAAAAAGCTGTATACCTCTCCACAGACCCCTCCAGCAATGTATGAAACTCTTGACTCTCCGCTTCTACAGGAACATGGCTATTCTGGATTTTACATTTTTGTAAAGATGTTTTCAATTATTTAAAGGGATTTGCTAATGAGATTGAACTATTTTGTATCATTCTAGATCATAGAACTGGTATAAGTGAAATTAGCTTTTGGCCTGGTGTAATTTTTCTGGCAATTGGAGCTGTTTGTAAATGAAATAGACTGCCTTATTAAAAGATGAGTTTACTGCTTCTGGAAGCTGTGCTTTGGAAATAACCTACCTAAAAATAATCCTTATATTTGCATAACAGTTTATTGTTTATATAGCACATTCGTATCTTTTGATTTCCATTAATCTTTGGATCTCCATTAATCCATTATTCTACAGATATGCGAGTTTTTAAAATCTTGCTTTCTGAAAACTTATATTAATCCCAAATATATTCTCTCATTTTCCTTCTCTCTCTCTCTTCCACCCTCAGTTTTCTTCTTGGCATTTTGGAAAAACAGAATATTATGGGGCATATCATTCATCGAGAAGTATGTGATATAGTCATCAATATCCTACTTATTTATCTTTTATAGATCGTATACTAACTTAATATTCTCTTTAAAACCTAAAAATTTAATTCAGACTTACCTGTAAACATAACAGGGCTCTGTTGTCAATGATGCTGGAACCAAATTTTTTTTTTAAAAAGATTTTATTTTTTCCTTTTTCTCCCCAAAGCCCCTAGGTACATAGTTGTGGGTCCTTCTAGTTGTGGTATGTGGGACGCTGCCTCAGCGTGGCTCGATGAGCGGTGCCATATCCGTGCCCAGGATTCGAACCCACAAAACCCTGGACCACCTGCAGCGGAGTGCGCGAACTTAACCACTCAGCCATGGGGCAGGCCCCTGGAACCAAATTTTTATAACATATCCCTCCGTTCCTCTCCCCCTGACTAAATTTTGATATGAGAGTCGAAGGAGAAGACTTCAAAAACAACGTTAATGGAGTAGTGTTAATTAACAGATTTTATTTTGGTAGAGGTTGCAGTTCTTAGAAAGCCAAGAAAAGAAAGTATTCTTAGAGCAGTAAACACCACAGACCTCAGAACTTGGTGGTTAAATGTCTTGGCAACAATGAGAGTAGTACACCATCTCAAGGACAGATGACATGATATCTCCCAGATGTCACTGTTTAGTTGTGTCACTGTCCAGCAGCAGCCACTGATTAGAAAAAAAATCCTTCCTCCCCTGAAGGAGCATGGCCAGCACTGAAGGCAGTAGGGGAGATGTTGGCAAGGTACTGGAACAGGTGGCAGCAGCAGGTGTGGTAGGCGAGAGATGACAAGGGCACAGAGTGTGCTGTTGGCAAGCTGTCGGTAACCGGAGTTCAGGAACTCCTGATAGCAGAGAAAGAGCGGAGATGGGGGCACAGAGATAGAGGAGCACGGCAGAACAGACTGTCATCGCAGGATGACAGGTACCCCCTGAACAGGCACAAACAGGGAACGTGATGAGAGTGGAAGTGGTGGCCCGCAGCCCCAAATTGGCCTGGGAAGCTCACACTGTGATGACAGGGAAGCCTGCGGTACTCCAGCAGACGTGCGAGTCACCCAGGGCTCACATGCCAGAAGGCAGTCCACACTGCAGCCACCATGGAGAGGGGAAAACAAAGAGAAAGGAACCTTAGTGATATATTATTTTTCACTTATTGTTGACACGTTGCTTTTTTTCCACTCAAGGAACAATGGTCTGATAGGAGCATCAGGGCATCTCCAAATACTCTAAGAACCTAGAGTTCTTAGTTTGAGAATCAGAGATTAAACGTCTTATTATAGCCCCAATTTTATCTATTCTATAGCCATGTTGAGACCACATGTCAAGATGGCTAATTATGTGTGATTATAAAATATTTCCCTCATATGATTCAATTGAGTAAATATTTACTGATGCCAGATTACTGCATAAAAAGTTCTATAAAATAGGGAGTCACTGAGGACGGCTCGATGCTGCATTTTGATACTGCGTTGACACTATGGAACAATACGGTGCGAAGACACTTTAATTCAGTGTGATAGAATTCCATCAATATTTTATTATGTTTGCTTTGTCAAACTGTCTCGCACAAGAAGCTATTCCTCCAGGAGGATAGGATTCCAAAGTGTCAATCCTGCTCAGGGGAGAGTTAAGTTGCAAAACAGAATTTAATTTCAGTACCTCACAATATATTATATTTTCTGATACGCTCAATAATAATTTTAAAGGTAATAGTTTTAAAAATGTTAACTTTAGCAATGGCAAAATTTGTTTATTCATTCAAAAATTTTTTCTTAGTGCTTGCTTTGTTCCAGGTGCTAGAGATGTCGTAATAAACAACAACAAAACAACCATGACCTTTGCATGACCTTTCATTGCAGTGAAGAGAGGCAAATGATAAATACATAAACCACTAAAAAATATATTTAATATAGCAAGCAGGATGGAGATGTTAGGTTGAAGGATAGAACGTTGCTGTTTTATGTAGAGTGGTCAAGAACCGCATTTTTGACAAATTGCCATTGGATAGAGACAGAAAAAGTGAGGAAGCAAGCTGTGCAGATATGGAGAGGAAAAATATTCTGGAAAAAACATGCTTGGTGCAATTCAAGAAGAACAAGGAGGCCAACGTGATTGAAATAGAAGGAGAGAGAATGAGAGGGGTAGAAGAGCTCAAAGGGGAGAAGGATGCTTATCGTGTGCGACCTGTAGATGATGGTAAGGATTGTGAATTTTATACTGAGAGAAAAGGGAAACTGTTGAAGGGTTCTGATCAAAATTACATTGTCTGAATTAATTCTCCAGAGGGTTACTCTGGCTGTTAGGTAACCGATAAACTGTAAGGGACACAAAGGTCAAAGCTGGAAGTTCTATCAGGAACCTGTTGAAATAAGCCAGTCCAGGGATGACGTGGCTTGGACTAACAGGTTTGCATTGGAGGAAGTTGAATGGTGGGATGCTGGATACATTTTGAAGATAGAGTAACAGAAGCTGCTGATGGACAGAATGTGTTAAGCACAAGGGAAAAAAACAAATCCAGAAAGGACGCCAAGATTTTTGATCTAAGCAACTTAGCAGAAGGGATATTCCATTAACTGAGATAGGGAAGACTGCTAGAAGAGTAGATTTTAGGGACAAAGTTGAGAGTTCTGTTTTGGCTATCTATTAGGTACCACATGAAATATTGAATAAGCATTGAATATAAAAGTCTGGAGTTAGGGAGAAATCAGCTCTAGAGATAAAAGTTCAAAAGCCATGGACATGTCGATGAAAGTTAAAGCCCTGGGACCAGAGGAAGTCATCCAGGAAACCAGCGTAGATAGAAGAGAGGTCTAAAGACTTCAAAGTTAAGCTATGAATAAAATGAAAGCAAAAGAAACTGAAAACCCCCAGGCAGTGAGGTAAAAGAAAAACTGAGAAGTGGCCAGAAACCAAGGGAAGAAACTACTTCAAGAAGGAGGAAGTGATCAATCATGTTAAATGTTGATTAAGTCAGATAAGAACTAAGAATTGAACTTTGACAATATGATACTCATCAGTGACCTTGGCAAGCACTATTTTTGTGAACCGTGAGAAAGAAAGCTTGATTGCAATGGGTTCAAGAGAAAATGAGAAAAGAGGATTTGGAAAACTCTTTCACTCATTCATGAATTTTGTTGTTCTGGGACTGGAGAAATGAAGGGGTGACTAGAAGGGAATGGGGGAATGAGAAAAAAGTTTTTTGAGGTAGAAGATAGTAACAGCATGTTTGTATGAAGATAGGAATGATCAGGTAAGAGGAAAAACTTAATGATGTGAGAGGGAGAGAAGAAGTGTTGGGATGGGATTCAGCGCTCTAGCGCAAGACAGGGTTTCTCAACCTTAACACTACTGACATATTGAGCCAGACAAAATCCTTTGTTGTCGGGGGCTCTCTTGTGTGTTGTACGATGCTTAGAAGCATCTCTGGCCTCTACTTATTAAATGCCAGAAGCACCCCTCCCCCACAGTTAAGTTGTGATGATGAAAATTGTCTCTAGAGTTTGTCAAATGCGCTCTGTGAGGCAAAATCACTGAGAACAACTAGTGTAGGACTTGGTCTTAGGTAAGCGTACAAACGGTTCATCTACAGTAGCAGGAAGAAAGGCAGAGTAAATGGTCATGGATTCAGATAATCCTGAAGACATGAGAGTGGGAATATTAGGAGTTACTTCTGATTGATCCTGTTTCATCTGAGAATGTGAAGGGGAAAGAATGCACTGGATATTAGAGTGCAGAGGAGCAGCATGAGGGAGAGGATAAGGGTGTGTGGTCTAAGGAAGTGTAGTTGGATAGCAGAGAGCACTAAAGTGAGTGGTAATGAGTTTAAAGTAAACCAGTCAGAATGGATAAGGCATTGTGACTATGGTTGTGCGTGGAGAAGATCCTTCGAGGAAGGGAGATCAAGGAACTGAGAGAGTATTGAAGGATATATAATATGGACATGGAAATCGTTAAGAGAGAGGACAGAAGTAATAAATTGTATATATGAGAGAGAGAGAGAGGAGATAACATCTTCAAGAAATAAGATCTGGGCATCTGTAGATGTCTCCAACAAGGGAAAACAAGGGGGTTAGCAAGTGGTATAATCTGATAGGGTGAGCTCCAAAGCTGAGATTTTAGGGAGAAGTGAGGGGCAAGGGTCTGGAAAAACACTTACCTCAATTCTTGCCTAAGGGTACAAGGAACATAGAGATACATCTGTGACTTGAGAAAACTGTAGAGGCAGCAGGGTCATTAGAGGAAAGCGAAGATTGGTTTAGAGCAAGAAGATGAAGGGAGCATTAAAAAATGCAGTTGAAGATATAATGGGTTTTTCTCATGATAAAACAGGAGTCTCAGATGGCACAGTGGAAAATGTTTGAGTGTTAGGGTAGAAGAGGAAAATGGGGTTAGCTGAGGAACCATGCAGAGTCGTATGGAGATGCAAGCCTTCTGATGATGATGCAGTAAGTTGGAATGTAAGGCATGATGGCATTAGTCCCAGATGTCTCTTAGGCCAACATCTTAAAACACTTTGTGTTAAGCAGTTCATTTTATGTGGCTTTCAGTATACACTTTCACAAAATAATACTTAAGCTAATTGTGTGATACATTTGATGTACTCTATTTTCCTTTTCACATCTAAACTATTCTTTTTAAAATGTTGCAGCCTACCAAATTGATTTCACAACCCACTAGCAGACCACGCTTAGCAGGTTGAAAACTCCTATCTAAAACAGGTTGCCTGAAGGGGAGATTGTGAACGGTTGGGGAGAGAAGCTTTCTCTTAAATGCTTTCCAGTTGTGAGGAACTAAGTACAATTTTCTTGTAATGTGGATATGAATTTCCAAATTCATAGGTGCAATAAATACAATTTTCTTTATTTTATGTAGCAATTGAGTTTTCTCTCTGAGTCCTTATTATGTCAGATTAGCAAAATATTGAGTCATTCTTGGGCTCTCCATCCCTCTCTCCATGTTTGGAGCAAGGTTGGGGAGATGTAGGGGATCTTGGTTATTAGCTCTTTGTTTGTTCCACCCTGAACTGTCCCTTCAAAATTGCTAAACTTGTGTTAACGTAGGCTGTATCTGCAGTATGAATCCACCAGACACTTTTCTAGAAGGTCTTCTTCCTCTCTGATATGCTACTAGCGCCTCACTTCCAAAATATCTCTATCCTCAAATATCTACCTCCAGACAACCCTACCCACCATATTGGAGGTTTTAGTCTGTGGGTGGAAGAAGCCTACCTCTCCCACTGAATCTCTAAGACACCCTGTTGACACCTCTTGCCCCTTTGTCTTCATCCACAGACCCTCTAAGTTCTCCTAAGTGTTTGGGTTTTCAGTACTCCAAAATACTTGTATACTGTTTCTCCTTCTACCCAGCTATGTGGTTCCTCAAACTCAATAAAGTATATATTGGCTACTTGCTTGGATAGAGATGAGGGAAAGGGGAAATACAGAGATAAAGGCATTTAAATTGGTAGTTCCCAATATTATCCAGTCACATTTAGCAGCTTTTTGTGACTACTTCTAATAGAGAGTTACCTCTAACAAGGGTCATATTTTGAAAATTGTACATATACTTTTCTTCTTCATCTTTCTGAGTATAAGAGCTTCACAAAACTCCCCCAAAATATACAACTGCCTAGGAAGGGGAAATGATGGTCAGGATTTGCTAGAAAACATGAAGGGAAAGAATGAAATAATATTTTACTTCTGCCATGCGAAATAGGATTAAGCAGAGGGACTGGTTGGGATTAGCTCTGCACACGGGACCATTGTCCTGATAGACCTGGGGTTCTTAACCTCAGCAATGCTCTTTGTTTTGAGGGACTGTCCTGTGCATTGTAGAATGTTTAGCAGCATCTTTGGCTTCTACCTAGCAGCACCCTACCCCAAGTGTGACAACCAAAAATGTCTTCAGATACTACAGGATATCTCCTGGAGAACAAAAATCCACCCTTAGTTGAGAACCACTGTGATAGAAGATTTAATGAATTCCTTTTAGTTCCATTTAATATATCAAGGCAAGTCTGAAGGATTTACATAATAGAATCTTCCATAGGATAAAGAAAATATTCCTTTCACCTAGAGTCGCTGAGCCATAGAAAAAGGATATAATGCAAATAGAGAGAAAAATGTATAATGAGGCAAAAGACTCCCTCGCTTTCTTTATAGCAGTAAAAACATGCTTCCACTTTTGGTCTAATTACCACCATCTGGAAATAAATTTAATTATTTATTTAATTGCTGTTCCATTTAATAGCACTTCAGCTATTTGAAGACAGTTATCGTGTCCCTTCTAGTTCTTCCTCTTTTTGAGTTAATCATTCCCAATTCTATCAACCAATTTTACATGCAGGTAGAATTTTCTTGTGAATCATGTTCACGTCTTTGTCTCTGTGTGAATGTAAGTAATAATATACATCCTCAGGGCTTCTTTAGACACTCAACAGGCACGTCTTACATTGACAATAATCACAATTCTGTTTCTTTCATGAATGCATAATTATCTTATGGTATGTATTACTGGTCTCTCACCAAAAGCAAGGGTACTCCCTTCCAGTGTGGATTTTGGCAGTGGCAGGCCAGGATCCACTATAATGACCAATAGTATCCAAGAAGTATGTGAGAGCCCTGGAATCGCCTGGGAGTGGGGACATCTGTCTTTAGTCTAAGCTCCAATGTTAACTGTCTTTGTAATGCTTACTCAATGACTTAAATAATTGGTGTTTCTTCTTTTTAACAACAACTGTATCTTTTTACCTTCATCCTTAAGCTGTGACATGATAACTACCACCTGGAGGGATAAGGAGAAGTAATGATTGAAAGAATTCCAGTAGCAGTTACAAGAAATTACCAAAGGAAGAAAGAATGGGGAGAATATGCTAGAAAAGGAGTTAAGAGCCACTGAGGGGAAGGTGTGGGTGTGTTGGGGGGAGGCAGAGAAGAAGCAACAGCAGGAAAGTAGCCAAAAAGTATAGGATGTGAATGTTCTTTCTCCTTCTCCTTTTTGAGAACTGACAACCCCCAGTCAGCTGCACCAACCGGAAGGAAGGAGTGGAGAGGGGAGGGTGTGGAAAGACCTGAAAGCAGAGAAACTGAACACCTGAGAAAGGAAAAGGAAGGAAAGTGAAGCCACTGAGAGAGGAAGTGTGAATGTTAACAGGTATTCCAAGTATTGGTGTGTCCCAGCTGAAGGAATGGAAGGGAGCAGAAGGAAAAGAAAGCTGAAGTTAAAATAGAAATTGGTCATCAGAATAAAATTTAAAGAAGGCAGCAAGCAGTGAGAGCTTTGTTGAAACTTACCTAAGAATAGACAGCTTAGAGGATCTATCAAAGTATTATAAATGTAATTACAGAGATACATTTATATATTACATAGCGTGTAGTTATAAATATTATATAATATATAGAAATAATATCCAAGAGAGTTAAACAGGTGATATAGTCAGAATAGGAATATATTTAGGATTCTGCTAACTATGCGGCTGTGTGAACAGGGAGTGTTGACTCATTTGACCAGCAGTTAAAGTTGAACGCTTTCCCGAACTCTCCTAGTACGTTGCCATGATAAGAAAGAATATTTTGCAGCAATTCTGATTTCAGAATAAGTATATGGAATTTAAATTTTGGAGGAAGAAAAATATATGAAATATTTTCCAGGAAATTGGGGGCTTGGATTTGGTTTTATGATACGTTTGTACCCATGTTTTGTGAGAGTGAAATGCTAAATTCTCCTTAACACCAGAGGCCACTACAAAAGGGTGAAGCCTGATTACTCAGCCTCCTCTGTTACTGTACTCTACATCTGACCTAGAAAACAAGCACAGGGCAAGTTTAAAATGTGCTGGAATAAAGAATAACTTATTTTAAGTTTATGCTGTTGTGCTTTTACACTATGACTGGCTACAGTAAGACACCAACCCAAGTGGCTGTAATGATCCCAAAATGGCTGTTTTATTTGTTTACCATGAAGCCCTGATATTCCCTCTGCTAGAGACTTTTTTTTCAGGAGAGGAGGGGGGCTAACGTATAATTTCCAAAGAAATTCTCATAAAAGTTTAAACTTCAGAATGGGAGAAACAAGTATGTTAATATGCTATTTGAAACATTATCTATTAATTTTAAGGTTAAAAAGACATTTTTGGATCATTCCCAGGGTTGCCATGAAGATCAGATGAGAAAATATATGTGAATTGCTTTGGAAAGTATAAAATACTAAAGAGATTTGGACTCTATTATTAAAATTTCTCCCGAAATGTCATGGTAAATGTGCATTACTAAGTTTAATTAAATGAAAACATTAAATAGCAAAATACATCGGAAGAGAGATAATTCATTTCCTGCACATTTAGAGAAAAATGAAGTTTGGAAGACACTACAAATATTTAAAAGAGAAAACCAAGGAATGTTGGCCAAAGTTTAAAGAGGCAAAATACTTACTAGTGTTACTCTTATAAGGAGATAATTGCCCTCCCAACCTGGAAACTTACTAGATTTACTCACGGGAAAAAACAATTGTGTAGAAATATCTTGTATTTGTAGACATATTTCAGAAAGAATAAGAAAAATAGACAATAGTTTTTTATAATGTGCAATATTAATAATAAATGATTTTGTAAAGATGAGGAAGTTTGGTAAAGAGACACAGAACCTCAGATAATTTATATGACTGGGATATAGAGATAAGTTAAATTACATTCATACAAAATAAAAGGTCAGGGGCTGGCCCGGTGGAGTAGTGGTTAAGTTTGTGTGTTCCGCTTCGGCGGCCCAGGGTTTGCTGGTTCACATCCTGAGCGTGGACCTACACACAATTCATCCGGCCATGCTGTGGCAGCCTCCTGCACAGAAAAACTAGAAGGACTTACAACTAGGATATACAACTATGTGCTGAGGCTTTGAGTAGGAAAAAAAAGAAGGAGGAAGATTGACAACAGATGTTAGCTCAGGACCAATCTTCCTCACCAAAAAAAGCAAAAGAAAAACCAAATAAATAAAATGTCAGTAAGTAATAAAAACTATGAAAGATGAATGTAAGCAATAAAGGAAGAGTTTCTGGATAAAAGCTCCTTGAAAGAATGAGGGAAGAAGGCAAGAGGTGACGCAAAGCAGAACATGTTGGTCCCACTGAATAGGCAAGCCAAGTATCTGTCTGATTGATTTCAGGAACATTTGAAGGAGGGTCAACTTCACGGGGAGGTGATCTGTGCAGTTCCCAGGGCCCTAGGCTCAGAAAGACCTCGCTTGTCTTAATTATCTGCTCATGCCATTTTGAAATTCTTAATAATTTTATCTTTGAAATTATGTTTTGGAAATGAAGTCTAGTGGGACAATGGAGCATGCAAGAGCAGAGGAGACATACCCAATCTGAATGTCTGCCTCTGATCCTTGCTGCCCCATTCATATATAGTGTTTGTGATGCTCCAGGAGCGTAGAAGTCCAGTGGATCCATGAGATGTCTGGGAGTTCAGTGAGGCTCAAAGCCAGAAACCGGTAAGTCTTTTAGATCTAAGACTGAGTAAGGCTGGGGGTGACGGAGAGTTGCTGAGAGTCCTGGGAGGCCACGCTTTCTGTTTAAACCAGTGCTTGCTTTGCATGCAGAAGGAAGACATTGGTGGTGTGTCGCTTTTCTGTATTCTCAACCACTTGTGCTGAAAATAATGACGTAGAAGAAAAGCAAAAGATAGGACAATCCACAATTCCTTTTCCTTTCAGTCCTTCCTTACTTAGCAGTAAGCTGAAAGTAGAGAGTACTGGTAGTCTGTGTGTCTATCAAGAAAGGAAATAAAAAGTCAAGTTAGTTTTGTGCAGATTTCACTGTTCTGGTAAGAGCAAAATACATATGCACATGTATAAGGTAAAAATAGAATTGTGAAATTTGGTGATTCTGCATACAACTTAAATGTTCTTATATTTATATTTAAAACTGGCATTGCACAATATGAAGATAGTAAAATTTCTGCAATATTTTAAAATTTCAATTTTTCTTTACTTAGAACAACACTAAATAGCTAATGAATGAAAAAAACGGAATGACAAATTGAAAGAGAGAAGCAGAAGAAAAGGGAAAACTCTTACATTTTAGTACCTTTAATGATATTCTTTTCCTGCTATTTGAACACGAGGCCTCACACTTTCATTTTGCGCTGAGCTCTGCAAATTCTGGAGCCAGACGTGTCAGGGACGTCTGCGCCACCTCCCAACCATCACCCAAATTCCCTTCCTCTTACTTACTGGGACCTCAAATTCTGGTAAAATAGCACAAAGCACAAAGCTTGTCATCCAACAATTACAAAGCAGCTTACAATGCCCAAAGAGGTGTGATACAGCAAGCAGTGGCCTTGACTAAAAAAGGGAGATGGAGCCCCAGCAACAGTCATCATGTGTATTTGGGAAAGCTTTTTTTTTTGGCCCCAAATTTTCCCAACTGTAAAATGGGCTAAATTACCTATCCATAAGGCTGCTTCAAGCTCAAAGGAGTCTGTAATTAAACCCATATTGCGCACGTGTAAATGGCTAAATTACAGAACTCTGTACAGATTTTGAGATTACTGGAGAAAAGGCCCTGACATCTGAAAGGAGAAAGAATTGGAGCTGCAAGAGATTCACTGCCTCACTCTTTGTAGGACCGGTTCTATGAGTGAAAGACCCAAGCACAAGGTTAAGGAAGAAGTGAATGGGGAAAGAAAACACTGCTGTGGATGAAACACCTGCTGTGCGCCAAGCACTTCTCGCGTTATTCCACTAACACCTCACATCAAGACCACAGGTAAGGGAAGTGAAACAGTTGCATTAAGGGGGAAGAAACAGGCTCAGAGGTTAAGCAAATTGTCTGAAGCCACACCGTTAGTAAGGTGGTAACGTTTGGACCCAGGATTGGGTGCTAACAAAGCCCATCCTCTTTCCACTGTAACAGAAAAAAAGTTTTTGGGATAGACATGAAATTACAAGAAATGAAAGTTCAAAAGTTAAGTGGGCATGTATCTCGGCGAAAGAAACTCATCCACTCATTCCACCTTAGCCTTCGTAGGTGATAAATCGTGAGTCAGAGAAGGATGAGGGGAGATGAACTACATTCATGAGGAAATAATTACATAATTTTTAATGTTTCAATATCAATTGAAACAGAAACATATAAAAATCAAAGTCAAAAGAAAATGTATATTTTTAGATATTTTACTGTACTCATTTTATATAAATATTCACATTACTTTAGAAATTGTTTTAAAACTTAGAATTAATTAGAATAATGGCTATTGTCATTTTGAACTCATTAAACGATATTAAAATAGCACGATTGTGTTGTTACTCTTTTCTAATACTAGAGAAATTCTCTAATCCTACAATTCTTTCATTGGTATTTCCAAGATATGTCCTTTGTAAATAATATCAAATTAATTATGTTCGTTTTTCCTAAGTTAATTTCCTTAGAACATTGGTTACTTGGATTTCCTTCTAGCCTCTCAATCCTATGATCAATGCAAAATATAAATGGAAAAGTTAAACTATCATTTTCAAAACACCCATAATTTCTTCACTTGGTCTGGTGGGAAACTGAAGGCAGGGGGAACTGCTTGCCTCAATTCTCGAAGCAAGTCAGGAACAGACTTCTAAGTTTGATATTTCTTCTATTACACTCCGATAATTATGTCTGCTTGTTCATTCCCACCTCAACCATACAACTTGTGGCCCAATCCTGGCAAATTGATATTCAGAATATTCAAGTGAGCCAAAAAGCAAAGATTCTGTGCTGTTGCACATACATATCTTTTGACTCATTCATTCCTTGTGTCCGCAGGAACACAGCTCTCAACACTGGCAAGGCAATAGTTATTTATGGCTGAGTCAAACAGTCCTGCTTATGAGAGTTAACTTTTTCAGACTGTGAAAGAAAAATATTTTTGATTCCCTCATTTGTAATAGAAAGCAGTGCTACTTAAGCAGCTAACTCCCGGTGTTGTTCTGAGGGTTGACTGAGATAAGATTTGAGGAAGAGATTTGTAAACTCCAAAAGAAGCTTTTTAATTTCAAAGTAACATTACCGAAAAAATCAACAAAATCACAAAGTTTACAGTTACATTCGAAATTATGAGACTACTAGAAGTTACACAATTTCTGTTTCATTGGTTTATAGGAATAAAAAGAAATTTGATATTTTCTGACAGTTTTCAGAATAATAAACTTGGAGAAACATCTCATTGTATTATTTCCCATGTTCACCGAATAGTCTCTATTACTCTGCTATGTTCTTTCTCTCCATATTATAGGTAAAAATCTCCCAATCCAGAAATAATTTTATTTTTAAATCGTCTATTGACTATTTTATCTCCTCGAGCTAGCATCTCTGTTGTCTTTCCTTCCTTTCATCTTCTGAATCCACTCTCTCCAGGATAAGACAGACGAATTCCTGCTAATAATTGAAGGAGAAATGTTGGAATTAGAATATCACCATTTTTCAACATTTACTGAAATAGTGGATCAAAGCAATGACCATCAATGGTCGTTATCATTCCTAAGTGAAACAACCAGACGAGTGACTTCTGAAGCATGTTTGTAGCACCCTGAGGAATACTGATCAAGTCTGCAGAGATCTGTAAGTTTACAGGAAATAAAGGTGACAGAGAAACATGATTTAATGACACCACAATAATGCAATCAGAAAAATCTAGAGTGTCGGAGATTTTATAGGACAAATGGCCCAGCTTTTTCATGAAATAAATGGCAAGAAAAAAGTATAGAAAGGATTTGTAGATTTTTAAAAGATTTGAGAGACACATAAATCAATTGCAATTTAGATCTTAATTCAAACAGATCGTAAAATTAGTACGAGACAATCAGGGAAATTTGAACAATGATTTGATACTTGATGATGTCAAGAAATCATTCCTAATTTTTTAAATGTGATCATTTTTTCCCCTTTAAAAAAATCCCTTCTCTTTTAGGGTTACATACGGAAATATTTATGATGAAATGATTTGATCTCTGGAACTTGCTTCAAAGCAATATATTAAAGCAGAGAGTGAGAAGTTATAGGTAAAAAAGAATTGGTCATAAATTAATCATTGTTGAAGTTGAGAGACAGTTACACATGGGTTCATTATTCTATTCTTTCTATATCTGTATATGCTTGAATTTTCCCATAATGAAAAGCATCCAGAATTTAGTCATTTACTGCCACTACCTCTACCACCAGTAGCCCAGGTAGAGGTCCTGCCCCCCTCACCTGAATTATTGCAGTGTCTCCTAACTGAGCACACTGACCTGCTCTTCCTCTCCTCCACAGTCTCTCCTCAGCACAGCTGCAAGAGAAATTTTAAAATTTTAGTCAGATCAAGTTACTAAAGGCGGAAAAGGGCTTCAGCAAGGAAAGCATTAGAAGGTTATTAGACTAATCAGGCTTGAGAACATCAGGGTTTAGACCGGGCAGGTTGGCAGCAGCAGAGACAATGAGAAATGCATATATTCTGATACATCTTGATGTAGAGCTAATAGGATTAATTGATAGATTGCACATGGAATAGGAGAAAAATAGAGGAACCAGGGATATGCTAGGTTTTCAGCATGAGGAATTGTGAGAATAGAATTGCATATATTTTAGGAAGAATAATCATATGTTCCAAAACCAAAAATAATTTAGTAGGAAGAGAAGCATTATTTTACATTTTTGTGTATCCCTTTACTAGCTGGATTAAAAGAGAGCTGGATTCTCATATCTTTGCTCAACCTGTTTTGACAGCACACATCCCGTAGCCTCTGAAACACTCCAATCCAGCGTGAGAGATGGGGGTTACTTGAGATAGGGCTGACATTATGGACTCCCCGAAAGAATCTCAGAGATCTCTGAACTTTCAGAACTGCTGTTGTATACCACTGGTAAATGTTTAAGTTCAAATATCTGTTTCTACTTCTGGAATATGGGAATGACAATTGAATCAATTCCTCAAATTTTCAGATGCATAAATTTCCTCCAACTTTCAATATTCATTTTCTATGCCTGGCACAAAATAAGCATTCTTTAAATGTTTGTTGAATAAATCATAAACTCCCCAAACTGTCCTTGGTTAGAATGTCCTAGTCATTATAACAATGTCAAGACCAATATTGGACTACTTGTTAGTTCATAAATCATAAGCAACAGTGGTTCTTAGGAAAAACTGGACAAAGTCTTTATATGTTTTTCTAGGATTCGCCCCAGCTTCACTCACATTAGATGTCTAACAGACTAATTCATATTGTATGTAATTTATTTGGGGTACTGGGCAACAAAATAATCCATTAGAGTATAGCTAAACACTTTCAAAATAGTAATTATCCTGTTTAACAAGAATAATATTTTCTTATGTTTTATGCAAATTTAAAATCAATACTGTGTTTTCTAACTTAAGAAAGGGTGGCTGTCAAAAAACTTCAGCAAAATCATAATGATGACATATTAAAATTTTTCCCATTAAACCCAGTAGAAGACACAGATGCCCAATATTCCTTCTATTCACCATTTTAAATATCCTAGTCAATGCAGTAAAACACAAAAATAATTAAATAAAAGGTATATATCTTAGGAAGGAAGAGACAAAACTGTCATTATTTGATGATGAAATGATCACTGATGTAAAAATCATCCAAAAGGATCACCTGACACACTATTAGAATTAATAATTAGCATTAATCCATTCAGCTAGGTAGACACAAGACCAATCTTTAAAAAGCTGTAACTTTGTTTTTACGCAAGCAATCTTCAGAAACGGCAAAAAGAATAGAAGGTTTCTTTTACAATACCAATAACTATAGCATCACCGTGAATAAACCTGGCAAGACCTGTCTATTAGAAAAATAGAAGTTAACTGAAAGATGTTCATGACCTAAAAACTTCAGAGATACATATATTCAATGATGAGAAGAATCGATATGCCACTTCTCCTCAGATTAATATGTGAATTCAGTGCAATTCTCACTTTCAATAGAATTTTCCAGTAACCGTAACAAGCCAATTCTAAAATCAACATGAAAGAGTAAATGAACAAGAATAGCAAGGATAATTTTGACAAAAATGAAGACAGAAAAACAGGTTGCATAAGCCAGTTAGCAAGACGTGCTAATTTTTAAAATGTGGTATTACGCAGGAATATGTGAATAATAATAATGATAAATGAATAGTAAAGTGCCCAGAAATAACTCTCTGAATATAAGGCAATTTACATTATCATAAAAGTAGCATTTTAAATCAATAAGAAAATATGCACTATTCATCAAATGATGTCAGGAATACTTGTTTTCCATTTGGGAAAAGAATTAAATGAGATTTGTACCTCACACATGAAAATAATCCTCGGAGAGTCTGAAGATTTAAACAATACTTATAACAATGAAACCATAAAAGAATTAGAAGAAAATATAAATATATAAGAGATACATTTGTTATGATGGAAGGAATGGTTTTCCTTAGCAAGAAAAAAATTTTTAATATATCATCATTATAATTTTGCTGAAGTTTTTTGACAACCATCCCTTATTAAGCTGGGAAACACAGTACTGACTTTAAATTTGCATAAAACATAAGAAAATATTATTCTTGTTAAACAGGATAATTACTATTTTGAAAGTGTTTAGCTATACTCTAATGGATTATTTTGTTGCCCAGTACTCCAAATAAATTACATACAATATGAATTAGTCTGTTAGACATCTAACGTGAGTGACAAAGTCACCAGAGAAAGAGCTGATAAACTGACAGCATAAAAATAAAAAATTATTTATGTCAGAGAAATCATAAGCAAAGTTAAAAATAGAGATGTGGACTGGAAAAATATTTTCATGAATATGACAAATAAGCACTTGATATTCAAAATATATAAGATCTCCTAGAGATTAGTAAGAAAAAGCAAATGATACAATAGAAAAAAGAGCAAAAAATAAGAATAAGAAATTCACAGAAGATGAACTATCAATACCCAATAAATGCATGGAGACATGATGAGCCTAGACACAAATAATAACTAGCAAATAAAATTTCAAACATGAGATACTATAGAAATGACAAAAAGTGTAAAGTTTGATAGTGCATGCTGGTGAGGGTGTGAGGAGGCTGCTATTCTCCAGTTGTTGCTGGCTGGGAGGACATGGGTGCTGACAAAATTAGGAGAGCTATTCAGTGGCATCTATTAAAGTGTTCAATGCCTCTTCCCTATGATCTAGCAATTCTCTTCACAATATCCATTGTGGAGGAACGCTTGATCAATCATGTATAGCAGGATAGACACAGATACATCGTTTCTAAGAGGGAAAAGGTAGAAATAGACTAATTGTACTTCCCTAGGAAATGGGTAATTAAACTATGTGTACATCCATTCTCAAAGACACTACGCTGTAGTTTAAAAGAATGAGAGAGCTTTGTAGGAACCAATATGTAAATAACTCTAACATCTATTATCGAATAAAAATCAAACACATAAACGACAGGACAATTTGTTCAATGTTACATAACATTTATTTTAAAAACATATGTGTACATAGAACAAAATGATACGGCATATATTCTAGATGTACTCGCCTTTGAAGGTAAATGTTTACCACAAGTTCTGGAAGAATACACAGAAGGAGTTTATCTCTGGGAAGTTTGGCAGAATAGGACTAGTGACCAACAAAGGCTGCCCTTATCTGTGATATTTCAGTATTTTACATGGGGAAATTATTCATGTATTAGATTCATGCATGAAAATCATTTTAAGAAGTAATACTATTAAAATTAGGTATTATATATATAATGATTCAAAGGACACCTGATGTTTTAACTTTCTTATTTTGTTTTCAGATTTTAAATATTTTTTTCAATGAGCTCTTTTTCAAAAGTGGTAGAAACTATCTTAAAGCGGCCTCTGTTGGGGTGTATTTAAACAAGTGAGCGGAGGGTGAATGATGTAAAAAGGTAGACGTTCTTTTGGATGGCACGAATAAATCTGTGTAAGTGATTTCCCTACAAATGTCTCCATTTCATAGAGAAATGTGATATTGCACTATTTCAGAGTTTAAAAACTGCTGATTTGGGGTAAATTTTAACAGTAGCTGAAAAAATGCTTGAAAAATCAATATAGTTATGGATATAGGAGAGACATAGTGGGTATTTATCCAATAGGGCGCCCAGAAATTGTAAGCTTACGCAGAAGGCTTAGTGGAAAATACATAAGACTATTTATACACAAAGATATATATATATATGTTTGCAATGTTATTTTTATGTTATGTTTTTAACAACATAATAGCAGCTTGTGAACATTTTCATGCTAGTGAAAGCCTCAAGAAAAAGGAAAAAAAAGATAAAGTGTCTTTTAGTTAGATAAACCAAAGTACATCAGACATTCATATTTTAGTCATTGCTTTTTAAAAAGTGGCTCAAAACATAGCTCTAACGGATCACTAGGGAAATTAAACCAAGTCTGGTGAAATTCAGAGATCCAATTCCACAGGTGTTGATGCTGGATATTTTTCATCAGCTCTAGTGTTTGTGGCAAGGAACGGCTCGCTTCGAAGTCTTCTAACTCTCACGAAGGCTATACATCTCTGGTTATTTCACACCAATACAGCATTATAAAGTCCATTAAAATTGTTAAGAAATAGACACTTGTTGCTAGTGTTCAAATAGTGACATTTAAATAACAAAAAAATATAGATTTAATTAGGTACCCAAGAGGATCACTAAAAATGTCACAATAGAAAATATACTTGACATACATACAAGAATATATGACCCCAATGTGGGAAAAAGTTCAGAAAAAAACTCAAGAAATAGCAGAATTTTTCCTGGGAAGAAACAAAGTTTCCAACATTGGAAACAAAGGCATGTAAAAAAGATTCGATGACAAGAATCAAGGCTGGATTTTTCTATTTTTAAGGGAAATAAATTGAAAAAGTGACCTCTAGTGGACTCTTAGCTTCATGTATAAAGCTGGCTCTTTTCATTTTGAAAAAAATAAAAGTTTTTATTATGAATATAAATTGCTGAGGACATAGAATCTGGATAACGTATTAAAAAACACATTTAGTAACATAGTGTATTTATTTTGATTGTTTTCAAAATCCAAAAATCATCATTTCAAAAGGAGTTCACAAATTCTCCTGATACAACCTAATGTATTTGAAATAGCATAAACTTTGAAACGTGCTTTTCATACATGGAATAGTGCTTATTGGCCAAAAATGCATTTCCAGTTGGGCCAGGACAGACACAGTCTAGATTCACGAGAAATGAGTGATAGGATCTCATCAGCACCACATTGGTGGGCCTGATGTTTCATTTCTTTTGCCTCCCACATTGCTGGTCAACGGCATACCTCTAAAGACTGACTCGACAGCACATGCTGGTTTCTTGAATTCTACAATAAGGCTAATCGTCTACAGGGGCCCAGATCCTCCACTGAACAAGTGCCGTAACCAGCACCAGTTTTTCCCGACTTCAGGATCTTGAAGGAAATTCATTAAACAGCACACGTTGGTAACAAGACATGGATTTACAGTAGTGTAATGACATAGTAAAGGTGGAAGAGGTCCTCACTGAGTTAAAGATTTCTCTTCAAAAACAGCATAAAATATATTTTTATAAAAAAAGGAGAGATCATTTTTTCCAAAGAATAAAAAAAGAAGATGAAATTTGTTGTATGAAAAGAAAATATAGTCAGAAACTACATTTCCAAGTAAACAAAAATTCTGTGCAAGTTCTTAAAAGCTTGGAAAATTCCCTGATCATTTTACTTTCTAACCCAGGAACAGTGTCAAATCAGTAATCATCTTGAGGTTAGATCTTTAGAAGTAGAACTTTCTAAGTGTTCCTCAACTAATATAAGATAATTTTAGAGGACCAATGAGGCTTCAGTAACTGTTGAAAACCTCTGCTCTTTCAACCCCACACTCGTTCAGAGAAATATTAAAATGGAATAGGATATGTAAGCTTAGTCTTGCCTTCACTTACTTTTCATACATACTTCACACTTAATTCAGGCTAAGACTAAATTAAACAAGGATTGAATCTCTGATCTGTGGGGTTTTTTTTTTCTCTTTATTCAACTCTCTTTGAATGAAAACTACAGAACCACGAGTTTTGAGTCCTTATTGGTTTAAATTCTTCTAGCACCTAGGTAATTTAGAAAAAAAGGAGACCTAAAAGACTATGTAATGAGATAGGATAATTCTTTTCCAAAATCAAACATAGATCTTTGAAAAAGTTCTTTATAGAATCACTTTTAGGGCTCTAATAGGATAATATACTAACAGAATTCAAGCATTTATTCTTTTTTTGAATACAGACTTTTAGTGCCCACTTGACAATTCATCTCACCAGTGGATACAAGCGCTCAGAATGCATCTCACATCCTTAAGTAGCAGCTTATCAGGACCTCCCATGCTGCTCGCTCCAAGCATGAGTGAGCAAACAGGTCTGGCTGGTGTGCCCTAAGGACCAGCATTCCTGGGCTCCACCAGACCACCAGGGAAGGGAGCTCTCTGCAGTGGTGAGCTTCCAAACGACTCTGGGGGAGTGGATTTTTACCCAAGATGTTCAAGGGAGATAATCAATCTGC